>NC_142760.1:22127049-22431782 GCF_054948205.1 Urtica dioica subsp. dioica | reverse complement strand
GAGGCGCACGGCGCGCGCGGCGCACAAAGTGCGGCGCACAACGCGCGGCGCGCGGCGCGCGGCGCAGGGGGCGCGGCGCGCGGGTCACCAGGCGCGGCGCGCGATGCGCGGCGCTGGATGTGCGGCGCGGGCGTGTCATCGCGCGGCGCGCGGTCTGCTTGGCGCGGCGCGCGGCCTGTCTGGCGCGGCGCGCGGGCTGCTGTGCTTGGTTGGCCGACGTGGCTGCGCGCGCGGCGCATGGCCCGCCTCGTCGGGCTCTTGCGGACCTTCGAATACCATTCTTGCCACATGAAATATGAGGGTTTTTACTTGGCAAGAGTGACTCGATTCGAGGAGCGACTCGAGGCTCGTCTTGAGGAGTGAAGCTCAACTCGAGGAGACCGACTCGGGGCTCGACTCGAGGAACAACTCAAGGCTCGCCTCGAGGAGCGAAGCTCGACTCGAGGAGATTGACTCGAGGCTCAACTCGAGGAGCGAAGCTCGACTCGAGGAGATTGACTCAAGGCTCGACTCGAGGAGCGAAGCTCGACTCGAGGAGTCAAGAGTTTAGGCGAAGGCTTGAAGACCTGCCGCTCTTCAGGACCTCCGGCCTGACCATCGGCCCTTTGAGCGACGTGCCTTCTTGGCGTCTCGGGTTTTCCGAAAACGACCGACAACAGACACTACTACTCTTCTTGTGGGCACCATTGACAACAAACTGCCACTTGACTCAAAGAAGATGTGAGTAGTCCTTTATGCCTAATCCCTCTCGATGTTGGTCGAAGACCATGTTCGCTAGGGCCTTGGTGAATGGATCTGCCAGAGATCTACTTCACCTCCACGTCTCCGCGTTGCGCGATCTCTCGAATCAAATGGTATTTCCTCTCAATATGCTTAAGAGCGCTTATGGCTTCTAGGTTCCTTTGAATTAGCGACAGCCCCACTATTATCACAATAAAGGGTCATGGGCTCGTCGACGTTTGGAACAATTTCCAAATACTTAAGGAATTTTCTAAGCCATACCGCCTCTTTGGATGCTTCACAAGCAGCCACATATTCTGCTTCCATTGTGGAGTCAGCAATGCAAGATTGCTTAATACTTCTCCACATAACAGCTCCACCATTTAAGGATGAACACAGATCCCGAAGTGGATTTCCTGGAATCCTTATCCGCTTGAAAATCGGAGTCGGTATATCCCGTCATAGTCAGGTCAGTACCTGAGTATGTAAGCATCAAGTTCCTAGTTCTTCGAAGATACTTAAGAACATGCTTAACAGCAATCCAGTGCTCGGGTCCAGGGTTGGATTGGAAACGGCTAACTACGCCAACGGCGAAACAGATGTCAGGTCTAGTGCAAAGCATGGTATACATGAGGCTTCCTACGGCAGAGGCGTAAGGAATTTTCCTCATGTCTTCAATCTCTTGTGCAGTCTTGGGAGACTGGTCCTTAGAGAGTGAAACTCCATGCCTAAAGGGTGTTTGACCCTTCTTGGAGTCTTGCATCGAGAAGCGATCCATCACCTTATCAATATAAGATTCTTGAGAGAGCGACAGGGTCCGGTTTTTCCTATCTCGAAAGATTTGGATTCCCAGAATGTACGCGGCTTCTCCTAGATCCTTCATATCAATTGCTTTGCTAGCCAGACCTTAACCTCAGATAACTTACCCATGTCATTACCAATGAGTAGTATATCATCGACATATAGTACCAGAAACACAACTTTGCCTTCGTGTATTAACTTGTAAACACAAGGCTCATCTATTGACTGTTCAAAGCCAAAGCTCTTTACAGTTTCATCGAATCTAATATTCCATGACCTAGATGCTTGCTTTAGTCCATAAATGGATTTAAGCAACTCACAAACCTTGGTCTCTTGACCTTTATCCACGAAACCGTCTGGTTGAGCCATGTAAATGCGCTCGTCAAGATTGCCATTCAGAAAGGCTGTCTTGACATCCATTTGCCAGATCTCATAGACGAGAGCTGCAGCTATGGATAGGAGTATGCGGATGGATTTAAGCATCGCGACTGGCGAGAAGGTTTCTTTATAGTCAATCCCTTCTTGTTGGGTATAACCCTTCACCACAAGTCGTGCTTTGAACGTCTCGACGTTCCCATCAGGACCCCTTTTCTTCTTGTATATCCACTTACACCCTATGGGTTTAATCCCTTCAGGAAGGTCTACAAGTTTCCAGACTTTGTTGACATACATCGAGTGCATTTCAACTTTCATGGCGTCAAGCCAAAGGTTTGATTCAGAACAAGCCATCGCTTGGCTATAGGAAACAGGGTCATCCATGTCGGAGACGGCTACAAGAGAGTCTCCATAAGACATGTACCTGTCAGGCTTTTGAGTAGCCCTCCCACTACGTCTAAGTACTACTTGACGAGATTCTGATGAGTTAGGTTGTGTTTCAGTTGGGGTAAGAACAGTTCTTACAGATGAGGTAGAAGCTTCCTCACCCAACTTATCTTCAAGCACAATTTTGCTTCTAGGTTTTGCATCTTTCATAAAGTCCTCCTCGAGGAAACGAGCATTCGTGCTAACGAAAGTCTTATCGTCCTCGGGACTATAGAAAGTAAAACCTTTGGTTTCCTTCGGATATCCTACAAACAACCACAATTCTGACCTACTAGCCAACTTGCTAGTCTTTTACCTCAGCACGTGTGCAGGGCAACCCCAAATTCGGATGCGGCCAAGATTCACTTTACGGCCAGTCCATCGTTCATAAGGAGTACCAAGAACCGTTTTGGACGGAACTTGGTTCAGAATGTAGGCGGCTGTTTCGAGGGCATATCCCCAAAAGGAAAACGGGAGTGATGAGCAACTCATCATCGATCTAACCATCTCCATAAGAGTTCGGTTTCTTCTCTCTGACACTCCGTTTTGTTGAGTTGTGCCAGGTGCGGTAAGCTGAGAAGCGATACCTTCTTCTTTAAGAAAGTCATCGAACTCTCCAGACATATACTCACCACCTCGATCAGATCGAAGGGTTTTGATCACTTTGCCAGTTTGCTTTTCCACTAAAGCCCTAAAGACCTTAAATACGTTAAAGGTCTCGGATTTGTGTTTGAGCAAATAGACAAACCCATATCGTGAGTAATCATCAGTGAAGGTAACGAAGTATTCGTATCCTCCACGTGCCTGTTGGCTGAGCGGACCACATACATCAGAATGTATTAGTTCCAGCAACTCAGTGGCTCTTCGACCTTTATCAGAGAAAGGTCGCTTAGTCATTTTTCCTTCTATGCAGGATTCACAAGTAGGTAATGAACCTATTGCAGAGGCTTGGAGTGGACCATCCCTCACAAGTCTCTTAATCCTTTCTAGACTGATATGACCAAGTCTTAAGTGCCATAGGTGTGTTGATTTTGTTAGATCACAGGATTCAGAAAGTTTGATCCTCTTTGGCTCCCTAATTAGATCATTATCTATTTCGGTGTCTAAAAGAGAAGGTTGAGTGGGATAGATGTAGAAAAGAGCATTCTTCATACATGCATCAGTGATAAAAGAATTATCAGGAAACGAAATACGAATTCCATTCTTAATGAACTTTAAACAATAATCTTGCTCACGAAGACGAGCAACGGATATTAAGTTCTTCCCAAAGGTAGGAACAAAATAAATATTATTCAAGTTTAAAGTGCGGTCTTCAAAAGACAGCATCACAGATCCCACAGCCTTCGCGGACACCAGGCTCCCATCACCCCATTTGAAACAGAACTCGCCTTCCTCTAAGCTTTTGGTTTTCTTGAAACCATTCAAGGAACAACAAATATGGTTAGTAGCAGCGGAGTCAAGAATCCACGTTGATACATTATCAGCTACTAAGCATGCTTCGGTAACTAGTACAATACTATGTTCCTTTGCTTTGAGATTGGCAGGACAGTTCTTTTTATCGGCCTTGTAAGGTCTCTTCACAGTTCCAGAGGCGGAGGCTTTTTGCTCAGTAGCATGTGCCTCTCCTTGATTCCTCTTTCTCTTAGTGAAACCTACAGCAGTGTGAAGTTCCTCCATAAGCTTGGTAACAGTGTACTCTAGCTTGTTAATGGAGTAGTTTATCTTGAAGGTATCAAGAGATGCGGGGAGAGTTTCTAAGATCACATCTATGACATTCTTCCCATCAATCCCAGATCCTAGGATTTCCATTTTACTCAGATGACTAATGATCAATATCATAAAGTCTCCAATAGGAGTCCTAGCCTGCATATGACAGTTCATAAACTGTCGGACTGCTTGTAGCCTTGTTTGACGCCTTTGCCCTCCAAACATCTCAAGGAGATTGTAGAGCATGTCAGCGGCAGTCTCGATGTCATGATGTTGCTCTTTCAGCATATTGTTCATAGATGCCAAGATATCGCACCTCACAATCTCATCGGATCGAAGCCAGGCCGCTAAGGCGTCATTGTCCTCTTGAGTTGAATCATTATTCGTCAGAGGAGGACATGGGGTGGTGAGTACCCATTTGTGCTTGTTAACGGTAGGTATTATGTCGAGGTTACGTTTCGAGTCTATGTAGTTTTCGTTTTCGAGTTTGTTCGAGGAAAGAATGAAAGAGAGAGAGTTGGGAGACATATTGCCTATAAAAGTTGAAACAAGTTTATGATTAGTCTTTGGTTTAGGATTTAAGTTTGTTTAAGACTTTATAAAATCCAAAGGTGTTATGAACGAAATGACACTTTACTCCTTCGAGGGAAGGCCGCAACGAGTCTCCTTTCATAAGTAAATGACTCATCATTAATGCATAGCCAAGATGTCAATACATCAATTTTGACTAGCCACCTTGTAAATTGGTTTGATCACTCACATCCTTTCGTAGGGCCTCAAGGGAGGATTACTAGGGATTAAGCCTAAGTGTGTAACCAACCACTTAGTCTAAAAGATTGACTTTGAAAAACAATCCGCCGAGGGGAGGTCTTGTCATCATCGTCTCACTCTCGGACGTAGCTCATTGAGCAATGATCAGAGCAAAGCGCCCTTGAGTACTCTCATTTAAGAGAGGGCCACGAGGGTGACTCTTAGTCCGGCGACACTTGCACTTTTCATTAGTGTTGGGGATCGTGGGTTACAAACAACAAGTATAACCCTCCCACTTAGTTTTTGGAGTTGGTTCATCGACTCTTTTAAGTTCGGAAACAAATTTCCTAGTTAGAGAGCGACAGAGCGGACAACTAGAAGAGAATCCTAGATCGACATGTTCAGAGCAGTATTAGTGCATAAAGGCACAAGGTACATACTCGATCTTTTCCTATTTTCTATTTCGGGAAAGTGCGTGAGGGAAGTGTGAACTTCAACTCACTCGAACACTTGAAAGTTTGAGATTACACATCTTTTTATTTTTCGGCTTGTCTACAAGGAGACCTCCCACTCAAATTTTCAAGAGCATATAGATTTTGAACATATGTGATATAGATATAGTTTTGAAAACATTTTGAAAATTTATTTGATTTGGATGACAAAATATTTTCAAGTTTGAAAGTGAAAACGGTTTTTCAAAATTCAAACTAGTTTTGTAAAAATTCAATTTCAATTAAAATTTCAAAAATCAAAACATTTTAATCTTACACATCATGTTTATAATCATATGAAAAACATTTTTGCTCAAGAAAATTTTCTCATTAGAGTTCTATAACTCATGGTAGTGGGGTTTGAAAATCCGGATTTCTAAAAAACTGGAGTTTCAGACAGCCGCGCACCTCGGAGTAAAATCGCCATATCTGGCGGCTCCGATGTCCTTTTGAGCCGAAACCGGTGGCATTGGACAGAAGACAGACAGAGCTTTAATTTGATTTAAGAATCATTAAATTTCGATTTCTGAGCAGAGAGTTATGCCACTTTTAATGCGGGTCTACTCCAGCTCGAAGAAAAAGAAATAAATTAAAGCTTGGTCTTTTTTTAGGTGCGAAAAAGAATCGAGTGTAACGGAACGTTTTAAGATGTTGTTTAAAGCTTTTATTTGTGTTTTATTAGCAGGGTAATAACATAGAATAAAAGAAATAACAACATCCATAAAACGATTCAAGTAAAAATAAGAAACTAGCAAGATATCAAAACTAGTCACAAAATTTTACTCGAAATTTCTCAAACCTTTAAAACACGTTTTTCAATATAAAAAATTAAAAACTTTTAGAACTGATTCTAATGTGTTTTAAAAACATCCCAAACTCATAGAAAATCAACATGCTTTTTAATTTAAAGGCAAGAGCAATAAATTAAAAAAAAATCTAAGATTACAATTCTAACTTGTCACAAAATTAGTAAACTTTCGAAAACGATTTTCAAGCTCATAATTTTAAAAACATGTACATGCCAATCTTTGACCATAGCTCTGATACCATTTGTTGGAATTGATCTAGGGTTTAAGAAAAAGATTAAACGCTTCGGGAAGCGGCGGAATTTTAAAAAATTTCTTTTCAAGTAAAAACAGTTTTTACTAACCTAGACAAAGAGCAAGTACATGTAATTAAAACCTATTATGAGTATAGAAGTTTACTAACCTTTCTTGAAGCTTGAACTTTGTAGAAGCTTTTGGAAAGTTTGCAACGCTCGTCTCCTCGCAGCACGTCTCTCTTTCTTTCCTCGGCACCTCGAGCAACCACGATAGTTTCTATCACTAAATCACTCGAAATAAAAGGAATCAGTGAGTGGGCACTTTTAAACACTACGACTTAAGAACGAGTCTTGAAGTCGCAGAGCTAAACTCTAGGTCAAATGAGGACCTAGGTGCCAAAACAAAATCGAAAATAAACTAGAGAGAGAGAGAGGAGTTCGGCCAAAGTTCTAGAGAGAGAGTCTCTCAAATCTCTTAAACTTGGATGATGAAATGTGAGGAATGAGGCTCCTATTTATAGGAGGAGGATTACCTTCAAAAGGTAGTTTCCTCTTTTCCTATTGCCTTGCACGTCCAACATGCCTCATGAAGGCTAGGATTTGTTTCCTCATTTGATTTCCTCTTAGTTGGCCGAAAATGCACTTTCCTTCTTAAGGAAATTTGTTTCCCCTTTTTCTTTTGGCAAGTATCTTCATACATCAATGCACAAAATAAAATCTCTTTCCCACTATGGCATGAACGAAATTCAGCCTTATTTTCCTTGGGTTGGACGAAATTTGAGCTTCTAGAAGGAGCTTCTAGATGTTTCTTCATTTGTTCATGACAACATAAGAAAAGCCCATTAAGAATTTTCAAGTAAAATTCTATGAAATGAAATTAATCCTCAAAGCCCAATTACACTAATATGGCTGAGTAATATTTATTTCATTTGTCATCATATGACAATGTCAAAAAAATTTATTGACATTCTTTTCGTCCTATGTCCAAAAAGACAAAAATACCCTTTTGACAATTTTCGTAAAACTGTCTCGTTCTTGTTTTGACTTAGCTTCCAGTTTAACTATTCCTATCGATGTGATTCGTGACAGTGACCTCATGGATCCAAATGAACAAAGCTTGAGCTAAACACTTGGACTCAAAAGTTCACAAACCTTTTCCAAGTTTAGCTTAATGCCAACTGACTCCACTAAAGAGCTGACACTGAAAATCTCTCGGTTCAAATGAATTTATTTTCTACTCAAGAATTCGACCTAATTATGATGAGCGGATCCACTGAATATTATCTATGTTTACCCTTCATGAATGTCATCAGCTAGTCGGGATTTACTAAATTACCATTTTATCCATCTAGCTGTTATTTCCTCAACTCCTTTGTCGCTTGTGAATAAGTTAGAAACAATGTATTGACGAGGAGCTAACAAGTCACATTGTTTCATCCAAAAGAGTCAAGACTCAATTTGGACACTGGCCAGTTCATTTATTCACACTCCAAGGAACAAAGCATGAGGTGACATACATTGCATTTCAGCAATCTTGTACATGAATTCCATATCTATGAGAACTTCACAAAGTTACTCATGACAGACTCACAACTTAGTACTTCACCAATAGGCCTTGTTCGGAATCACATAGTGAGTCCGAACTTTGACTTTCTCAAATGAGAATACTAAGGTGTGAAATGGCATGTCTCATTTCAGGATTAAGGTAAGCATGATGCAATTCATACATAGTGACTTCGAGACATAAGAGGTTAAATGGTTTGTTCTTATATTGTCTCTAGAAGGGCACTGGTCAATTCAGTACCTTCGGAAGATACCTAGAAGAACTATAGAGTCCCCAACTCTCAATGCCTCATAACCAGACATCATAGATTCTTCTAACAATCATACCGAGGTCAATAGTCCTTTGACCCTAAGATTGCGAATATATCGTTTTAAGCAAACTACGAAGAGTTTGTTCATGCAAATCTACATTTGTCTCTTCGTAAGTTGTTAGGTTTGTTTATGGACTAAAAGACTAGGGTTTTATCATAAAGCTTCAGACAAGGAAGATTGAATGAACGTTTCAACTTTTTATTAATGAATAAGCAATTACAAGCAAGAGTCTTCGTAAGACTATATTACATCAAATGTACATAAATAGACACTACTACTCTTCTTGTGGGCACCATTGACAACACTATCGACCTCCCGGTTACCTTCGGTACGCCGGGGGGGCACGAGGTTACCCACATCGTATCGTTCCTAGTGGTGGATCAGCCCTCGACGTACAACATCATCGTCGGCCACCCGACTCTCAATCGGTTGAAGGCCATAACGTCCACGTATCACCTGATGATGAAGTTCCCAACCGAGAAGGGAATCGCCGTGATGATGGGAGACCAATCCATGGCGAGGATGTGCTACATCCAGGGCGTGGACGGAAAAGGGAAAGGGAAGGTGGTGTGCACCGTCTTCCAACTCGGGGACAAATTCCCGTTCAAGTTAGAGGAAGGAGGCACCTTCGGAGAGCTAGACCAAAGGGACGAAGTCAAGCGTCGAAAGGTGGAGACACCGGATGACCTCGTTCCCGTCGTGTTGGACGACGCCAAGCCTGACCAAGTAGTCAAGGTAGGCGCCCAACTCCCATCTGAGACCCGAATCGAGCTCGCCGCTTTCCTCCGAGAGCACAAAGATGTCTTTGCGTGGACACACGCCGACATGCCGGGGATCGACCCCGAGATCATGGTTCATCGTCTCAACGACGACAAGAGGGTGGCCGAGCGCGTTCAACCGCGACGGGCGTTCAGTGGGGAGAGGTACCAAGCCATTGGTGAAGAAGTTGACAAACTTCTCGCCGCCGACTTAATCAGGGAGGCGGAGCACCCCAAGTGGAGGTCCAACGTGGTGATGGTCAAGAAGCCGAACGGGAAGTGGCGGATCTGTATCGATTACAAAGATCTCAACAAAGCCTGCCCGAAAGACAGCTTCCCTCTCCCGAGGATCGAGCAGCTCGTGGACGCCACGGCGGGCCACGAGTTGCTGAGCTTCATGGACGCCTATTCAGGCTACAACCAGATCCGCATGCACGAGCCGGATCAGATCAAGACCACCTTTGTTACGAACCGCGGACTCTACTGTTACAAGGTCATGCCCTTTGGCCTCAAAAACGCGGGAGCAACGTATCAAAGGTTGGTGAACCGCATGTTCGCCAATCAAATTGGCAAGACTATGGAGGTCTACGTGGATGACATGCTTGTCAAAAGCCTCAAAGCCCGCGACCACGTTCGAGACCTTAGGGAAATGTTCACGATTTTGCGGCGCTACAAGATGAAGCTTAACCCCAACAAGTGCGCTTTCGGGGTCGAGTCTGGAAAGTTTCTGGGCTACATGGTGAGCCGCCGCGGGATCGAGGCCAATCCTGAGAAGATTAAGGCGATCTTAGAGATGAGGTCGCCACAAAAGGTCAAAGAAGTTCAAAGCTTGACGGGAAGGATCGCCGCCCTGACGCGATTCGTTTCCAAAGCCACTGATAGGTGCCAACCGTTCTTCAAGGCACTGAAAAAGACCGACGGGTTCGTATGGACGGAGGAGTGCGAGCAAGCATTCCGAGATATGAAAGCCTATTTCACCTCCCCCCCGTTCCTCGCGAAGCCAAAGAATGGCGAAACCCTATACCTCTACCTCGCGGTTTCCGATAGGGCCGTGAGCGCGGTCCTCATACGCGAAGAGGACAAGGTACAATGGCCGGTCTACTACGTTAGCAAGGCGCTCCTCGACGCCGAAACCTGATACCCCGAAATCGAGAGATTGTCCCTCGCCCTCGTCATGAGCGCGAGAAAGCTCCGGCCCTACTTCCAAGCGCACCCCATCGTGGTCCGCTCGGGGCATCCCATCGAGAAGGCCCTTCAAAAAGGGACCTCCTCCCGAATGGCGATATGGTCCCAAGAGCTGGGCGAATACGGGGTCGAGTTCCAACCAAGAACCGCCATCAAGGGTCAGGCCCTCGCCGACTTCATCGCCGAGTTCACGAGCGCGCCCCCAACCAACGAGGGCGACGAGAGTGGTAAGACCACGGAAGACAAGGAGGACGACCATAGCAAGTCGTCAAAGAAGAGAACCAACGACCCGATAGGGCCAGTCTGGGACTTGCACGTGGATGGCGCGTCAAACGCCCGGGGGGCTGGCGCCGGCGTTGTGCTCACAAATCCCGATAGGGAAAAGCTGAGATACACCCTGCGGTTCAAGTTCAAGGCTTCCAACAACGAGGCAGAGTACGAGGCTCTGATCGTTGGCTTGGAGCTAGCGAACAAGTTGGGCGCCCAAAACCTGCGCATCCATTGCGACTCGCAATTGATCGTGAATCAGGTTAAAGGCGACTACGCCGCAAAGGAGCCACATATGATCGCCTACTTGTCCAAGGCCCAAAAGAACTTGGAGGCCCTGTCGTGGTTCGAGATCGTCCAGGTTCCTCGAGAGGCGAACGTTGACGCCGACGCCCTAGCTCGCCTCGCGTCTGGGATAGACGAGGAGGGCGAGGGTAGCGTCCCAATCGAAGTGTTGACCCGACCCTACGTCTCGAGAGGCGACGTAGGGGTCATTGACGAGACTCCACCTCCCTCATGGATGACCCCGCTCGTGGAATTCCTTAAACGAGGAGTCATCCCCGAGGATAAAGAAGAAGCCAGAAAGCTAAGAAGCCTAGCCCCAAAGTACACAATGAGGGAGGATAGCTTGTTCAAGAGAGGCTACTCCATGCCCCTTCTCTGTTGCCTGACCGAGGTGGAGGCGAGGAAAGCACTCCACGAGGTGCACGAGGGGGTGTGCGGTAACCACGCCGCCGGGCAATCTTGGGCATTGAAGCTGCTGAGACTTGGATATTTCTGGCCGACCTTGAAAAAGGACTCCCACGAGTGGGCCAAGAAGTGTGACAAGTGCCAAAGGTTCGCCCACATTCCGCGCCAAGCACCGGCCCCTTTGTGTCCGATTATCGTGCCGCGACCTTTCGCGAAGTGGGGAATCGACCTCATCGGCGAGCTGCCTACGGCCCCGAGACAATACAAGCACGCGATCGTGGCTATCGATTACTTCACGAAGTGGGTAGAGGCTGAGCCGCTAGCAAAGATCACCGAGGCGAACACGACAAGCTTCATTTGGAAAAGCATCATCTGCCGCTTCGGGATCCCTGCGTCAATTGTAACCGACAACGGAAAACAATTCGACAATGCGCGCCTCCGAGAAATGTGCGAACAGCTTGGCATTAGCAAGACTTTCTCCTCTCCCCGCCATCCTCAAGCCAACGGTCAGGTCGAGGCGGTGAACAAGACGATCAAGGAGAACATGAAGAAGAAGTTGGAGGCAAGAAAAGGGGCTTGGGCCGACGAGCTCCCCATGGTCTTATGGGCATATCGCACCACCGCTCGAAACGCGACCGGCGAAACCCCTTTCGCTCTCGCGTTCGGCGTCGAGGCTGTGGTACCCGTCGAGACCAAGCTGCCAACCTTGCGCATCGAGGAGTTCGACGAAGCCGCCAACGACGACGCGATCAGGCTCGAGCTAGACCTCATAGACGAAAGGAGGGCGGACGCACTCACCCGGCTTGCTGCGCAAAAGAGGAAGGTCGAGAAGTACTACAACTCAAAGATCAAGCTGCGGAAGTTCGCCGACGGGAGCCTCGTTCTTCGAAGGGTGTTCCAAAACACCAAAGTGCAAGGTGCGGGAGTTCTAGGCCCCACCTGGGAAGGCCCGTACCGTGTGCGCCGAGCCATCCACAATGGCACATACGAGCTCGAGAACATGGAGGGGCTCGTGTTCACACACCCGTGGAATGCGGAGCACCTTCGGCAATATTATCAATAGTTGTTCATTCGTCCTTTTTACGCTTTGTTGTTCTCAAGTAACTTTCGATTCTAGCAAAGTCAATTTTAAATTTCAAGTTTGGCCGAAGGCCTGGGATGTAATTTTTGAACCGTTTCAATAATTTAATGAATTACATTTCACTTCAAAACATTGTATCTTAGTTTCTAGCCTCCTCTACGAGCACCCAAGAAACTCGGGGTCTAAGGGGGATAAGGCGAGAGTAACGAGCTCGCTTACTCCACTTTCCACGCGCCAAGCGGTAACAAAACACCCATAAATCGGATCCGCGCACCGGACCTCCGACTTCGTACCCTCCTCGTGCGACGCTCTCGCACGGGTTGAGGCCATATGCCGAGAGATAGCGAAACGTCGACGAGTTGGATCCGCGCACCGGACCTCCGGCCTCGCACGTCTTTTGTTGTGACCCTCTCGTGCACCGATGCACCTTGCGCACCGATAGGCGGCAAGGCATCGATGGATCACGTCCGCGCACCGGATTGTCGATCTCCGCAGTCAAAACCCAAAACGTGACACGCGTACCAACGAGTACCACGCTCACTGGGAGCTGTGAACCCATCCCGATACGCACGCCGATAGGTAGCGTACTCGCCGGAGGATGAGCGCGACGGCCACCCAGCTCGTACGCACCAATAGGCAGCGAGTCGCGAATGGATGGCCAAAAGCCACACCTTCGCCGCCAAATGCGGCAGTAAGCCGTGCCAACCGGTCGTGCTAGGCATAGCAAACCGGGCTCGTAAGACACGCACCATTCAAATTGCGCAAATCGGTTACACTAAGCGTAGCAAGTCGAGAAAATAAGACGCACGATGAAAAGAAAGCTTCAATCAAAGCAAAACGATATTGCGTAACCAACCCAACAAGAAAAGTACGGAAGTACGACGCAAACATAACAATAATCCGAAAGAAAGCATAAAGCGAGCGCTAAACAAGTGCGCGAAAAACCAAGGAAAACTCAACTAGTCCGAGCCAAAGTCGACTTGCTCTTCATCTCCTTCGGGGTCAGGGGCGCCAAACCCGCCAACGGCTTCCCCGACAGGCTGGTGGGTCGTCAACTGAGCAGCCTCGGCGGGAATCTGTGGATGCAGGTCGTCCTCCGGCAGCTCGTCATCATAAGGAGGGAACATGGCGTTAAAGAAGGAAAATGTAGTCCCGCGGGACGCGTTCTCCTTCGCGGTCGCGTCTCGGACTCGCCTCGCCGCTTCGTAACGGGCCGCCTCCAACGTCAAGTCCCAGTCGTCCTCCAAGTCCGTCTTGGATCGCACGGCATCTTCCTTCTCCTCGACGAGCGTTTGCATCTCCGCCCGCAAGGCGTCCCTCTCCCTCTCCACCTTGACCCGAGCAATCTCGCTCGCCGATAGCCGAGCATGGACGATGCTCAGCTCCGCATCCCGGCTCGAGAGTGCCGCCTGGAGTTTCTTCGTTTCCCCCAGAAAGGTCTCAGCTGCTTGCTCCGCCTTCTCACGAAGCACTTTCTCGGCGGCCGATTCTCCGCGAGCTCGCTCCAGCTCCTTCTCTAGCGTCTCAAACTCCTGGGCGGTGCGAACCTCCGCCAGGGCGGCAGCGTGCGCAGCCGTCATGCTCGCCTTCTCCTTTTCCATGATCTGCATGCGTCGTAGCATGTCTCGGAGAATGCGATCGCTCCGCTCTTGGCGTGCGAGCATCTGTGGAAACGAAGGAAACGCGTATAATCACAATAAGCACGACAACGATACATAACACATGAAAACGAGTCATACCTTTCGGGCGTCACCGATCCCGTTCTGGAAGTGCTCGAGATTGCTCGTTGTCAGCAGCCCCTTGAAATCCCGCAAGGAGGTCTCAAGGATCCCCCGGGAGCACTGGTCTCTCAACTCTGCCGCCTCCGCTAAGAGCATGGAGTCCAAACTGTCTGACACCGTAGACGTGTGAGCGCGTTTGTGTCCGGACGGTGACCCAAGAGAAGCCGACGATGATGGTCGCTTGTTGGAAGAGATCGCCTCGTTCCTCGCCCGCGATGGTGACCCCCCGCGACGGGCCTCGGCTGGGGGGCGAGCCGCGATCGTAGCGTCGTCAGCGGGCATCGCTCTCGGCATTTGCGCGCGCGGTCGATGACGTCGAGCCATGGTACCTACAGAGGAGAGAAGAGCGTTTGTCAGTTAAAACATGACGACAAGCACAAATAATGGGAAACAACGATAATACGAAAGTATGTGCGTGGCAAGTACCCCCCGCGTCGGGGGAGGGAGCTGACGACCCCCCCGCCTCGGACTCGGGATCCTCCGAGACCCCCGCGTCGAGGTTGGGGCACAAAGGAACATCGTCACTAGGCACGAACCACCCCGTCCTCGCCATTAGGTCTGGGGACTCGAAGAGCGTTCCTTGCCGCCTCGATTCTGGGACCGTTCTGATCACCGCGTCGAGCTCGGATCCTTCGATGTCACCCATGGGTGGAAAGTCGGCCACAGGACCGAAGACGAGGGGCGCGACCCCGAAAGACGATTCGGACACCCATACCCAGGGGTATCTATGCTTCGAGTTCACCTTGGTGAGAATGGCGAGGCGCTTGCGGTGCGACACCAGGTAGAAGCCAGGCTTCCCGGGCACCCCTCGCACCATCATGAGGTTCTGAATATCGTCGGCAGTGATGGCCCTCTTCTTCGCCCGAAAAAACATCATGTGGCACGCCGCAACCACCCGATAGAAGGACGGGGACATCTGCGAGGCGTGCACCCTTAAGCGAACCAACAATTCTTGGATGACCGGCTGAAAGGGAAGTCTTAGTCGTCCGCGGAGACTCGCCTCGTGGACCGCTGCGAACCCCTTGCGCGGGCGAGTAGGAAGATCGTCGGGTAATGGCCTCAGGATCGACACGCACTCTGGGATACTGTAACGCCTTCTTAGGCTCGTAAAGTTGATCATCGAGAGCGAACTCGGGACGTCGATGCCCGAGCAATCGAGCTCGCCCCGTATGGCCGACTCTCCAACCGGGAAGGCCGAGGCTCGCGTTTCTTCCCGCACGGTCGAGGAAAGCGACGCGGCAGGTGCATCGTGGTGGTTGGGCGAATCACTCGAACGATCGGCGTCGTGACCCGCGCTTGGACAAGGTGGGGCCTCGTCATGGCCGCCCTCACAAGCCGGCTGGCTCCCCTCGGCCCCGGCGTGGTCGCTCGAGGGCGCGCCCGATCGCCGCCCGGTCGGTCCACCGTCGTCGGGCCGGCTCGGCTCCCGGCCGACCGTGCTCCCTCCGGCGTACGCGTGCAGCCCAAGGACCCAGCCCGTCTCTTGGCTGGGTGGCTCCTCCATACGCGGGCCCGGCGCTCCCGACGCATGCATCTGGCCCGTCGGCCCGGCCCGATTCCCGGCTGGCCAAGCCTTCGGCCCGTGGGCTCTGCCCGGGCGCCCCAGCGCTCGCCCCGTGTGCACCCAGCCCGGCAGACCGGCCCAGGCCCCGGCTGGTCGGGCTTCCCTCGCGCGCGTACGGCCCATTGGCCCAGTCCGGCCCCTGCCCGGCCGGGTCCTCTTCCCCCGCGCCTGACCTGCCGGCCCGGCCCAATTCCCAGCCGGCTAGGTCTTCACCACACAAGCCCGGCCCATTCGGGCCTAGGGTTTCCCCAGGGGCCAGGCGTGCCGCCACCTCCTGCCCGGCGTCGCCAGGCCGGGCCGCCTCCTGCCCAGCGCTGGCACCTCCACGGGCGGCTTCCCCCGGCGCCGGCGATTCCCCGGCGGCGCTCATCCTCGCCGGCGCAGCTGGGCTCGAGGGGCTCTCCTCCTGGGCGCGGTCCCCAGGGCACCCGGTGACCTCCCCCATGTCGGGACCGGCACAGAAGGCGCCGACGCTGGCCGACACACCCCCCCCGGCGCTGGTTTCGCCGTGCGCGGCATCCCCGGGGCCGGTCGCTGCGCTCGAGCGGCTCTCCCCGCCAACGCGACAGGCGGGCGTCCCGGCGGCCTCGCCCGGCCGAGTGAGTGCTCCCTCGAGGTCGGGGTCGACCCAGGCCGTGCCTCCCGTGGCCGAGGCGTCATTCCCGCGGCCGACCTCCTCCGGCGCGCCCTTTCCAGCGTCAGCCGCTCCAGGCGCGGCTGCCTCCGGCGCGCGCGCGCCACCCAGACCACCGGTGAGCGCCAAGGCGCTGTCCCTCGACCCGAGCGGGTCTTCCTCGACGTCTCCTGGGCCGCCGGTGCCGCCTTGAGCCCGGCCGCCTCCTCCGGCGCACGCATCATCTCCGGCGTCCACCTGCCGGCGCTGGCCGTCTCCGGCCCGAGCGCCCCCTCCATCACCGGTCAACCACGCTTCGACCAAGGCAAGGTCTTCCCCGGCCATCGTGACGACGCTGCTCGTGCTTGATGAGTGAGGCGCGTTAGCAACGCTCGGGAAAGATGAGAATTGAGTCCAAAAAGTTTCCAAGTCCACGTGTTGATCCCCGAGCAAATGAAACAAATCGTCTTCAATGGTCCCACACCCCGATAGGCGGTCGATGGGGTCCATGGGCGCGAATAACGAGACGAGAATGATCGACAAAAAATAAAATAATAATATTAAAGGGCGCCGGGACGTACCTCTTGGCGATGGGCTATTCCGGTGGGCCAACGACGGCGGATGCTTCGAGTTTATCACACGAGTTACACTCGATAATAAACTCGGGGGGCTAATGTTACCGGTCCGTCCCGGCCCTGTACGGCAGCGACATCATATGGCGGCTTCCCCGAGCCTTTCCCGGCGCACGGCCACCTCAAGGCCGGCCATGGCCGAGTCAGAGCCGGCCATGGCCTCCACGGCCGAGTCAGAGCCGGCCATGGCCGGGTCAGAGCCGGCCATGGCCTCCACGGCCACCTCAGAGCCGGCCATGGCCTCCATGGCCGAGTCAGGGCCGGCCATGGCCGGGTCAGAGCCGGCCATGGCCTCCACGGCCGAGTCAGAGCCGGCCATGGCCGGGTCAGAGCCGGCCATGGCCTCCACGGCCGAGTCAGAGCCGGCCATGGCCGGGTCAGAACCGTCCGTGGCCGGGTCAGAGGCGTCTCTCGGCCAAGGGGTTGTCCACGACACTCCTTGGTCGCCTATAAATACCAAGGTACCTCCCTTGGTCCAGGTAATCTGAATTTGAGTACTGAAACGCTGTCGAACTCGTACCTCGCTCGTTTCTCTCAAGTGTCGACCTCTAAACACTAAACCCTCTACAAACCACCTCAATCCTACTAATGTTGAGCGTCGGAGAGGTAAACAGAGGCAACCCCTCTGTTTCTCCTTTGTAGTTCACACCCTCTTTGCTTGCTTTTCAGGTGCCTGAACGAGACAGATACCACAGACAGCTAAGGGACGGCTTGGGGTACCAAGCCCGACACGCTCGAGTCGAGACGAGACCACTTGGTCTGGCCTTGGGTCTAACCGTCTGCGACTCCTAAATCGTTGTCCGAAAAACTGCGACAACAGTTGTTAAAGCTTTTATTTGTGTTTTATTAGCAAGGTAATAACAAGGCATAAAATAAATAACAACATGCATAAAAGATTCAAGTAAATAAAAGAAACTAGCAAGACAATATAACTAGTCACAAAATTTTACTTAAAATTTCTCAAACCTTTAAAACACGTTTTTCAATATAAAAATTTAAAAATTTTTAGAACTGATTCTAATGTGTTTTAAAAACATCCCGAACTCATAGAAAATCAACATGATTTTTAATTTAAAGGCAAGAGCAATAAATTAAAAAAATCTAAGATAACAATTCTAACTTGTCACAAAATTAGTAAACTTTCGAAAACGATTTTCAAGCTTATATTTTTAAATACATGTACATGCTAATCTTTGACCATAGCTCTGATACCATTTGTTGGAATTGATCTAGGGTTTAAGAAAATAATTAACGCTTCGGTAAGCGGCGGAATTTTAAAAAATTTCTTTTACAAGTAAAAACGGTTTTTACTAACCTAGACAAGTGCAAGTACATGTAATTAAAAACTAATATGAGCTAAGAAGTTTACTAACCTTTCTTGAAGCTTGATCTTTGAGAAGCTCTTAGAAAGTTGCAACGCTCGTCTCCCGTTGCAGCACGTCTCTCTTCCTTTTCTCAGCACCTCGAGTAACCACGAAAGTTTCTATCACTAAATCACTCGAAAAAAAGGACTTAGTGAGTGGGCACTTTTAAACACTACGACTTAAGAACGAGTCTTGAAGTCGCAGAGCTAAACACTAGGTCGAGTGAGGACCTAGGTGCCAAAACAAGAAAAATCGAATATAAACTAGAGAGAGAGAGAAGAGGGGCTGCAACCACAAGTTCTAGAGAGAGAATCTCTCAATCTCTAACTTATGTGGAATGAATAGAATGAGAGGAATGAGGGTCCTATTTATAGGAGAAGGGTTAGCCTTGGAAAGAAGTAGTTTCCGCTTATTTTCCAAGCCTTTATGAGAAATCTTTATTGCCCATTCCCATCCAAGTCACACGGCCAACATGTGCCTTAATGACACCTTGGATTTGTTTCCTCTTTTATTCCATGCTCTCTCCTTGCTTGTGTGGCCGAATTTCCTTATGGCAAGCATAGGAAATTTGTTTCCCCTTTTTCTTTTGGCAAGTATCTTGATACATTTATGCACAAAATATTTTCTCTCTCTTTGGGTATGTTGGGCGCCTATGACCTTCTAGAAAGGCTTCTAGAATTTTCTTCACTTGTTCATGACAACATAAGAAAAGGCCCATTAAGAATTTTCAATAAAATTCTTATGAAATGAAATTAATCCACAAGGCCCAATGATCAAGTCATGGCCGAGTATTATTAAGTCATCGAATGAACTTGTCAAAAAATTTATTGACATTCATTTCATCCTTTGTCTTAAAAGACAAAAATACCCTTTTGACAATTTTCGTTCTTGTTTTGACTTAGCTTCCAGTTTAACTATTCCTATCGATGTGATTCGTGACAGTGACCTCATGGACCCAAATGAGAAAGCTTGACCTAACACTTGGACTCAAAAGTTCACAAACCTTTTCCAAGTTTAGCTTAATGCCAGCTGACTCCACTAAAGAGCTGACACTGAATATCTCTCGGTTCAAATGAATTTATTTTCTACTCAAGAATTCACCTAATTATAATGAGCGGATCCACTGAATATTATCTATGCTACCCTTCATGAATGTCATCAGCTAGTTGGGATTTACTAAATTACCATTTTACCCTTCTAGCTGTTATTTCCTCAACTCCTTTGTCGCTTGTGAATAAGTTAGAAACAATGTATATAACGAGGAGCTAACAAGTCACATTGTTTCATCCAAAAGAGTCAGGACTCAATTTGGACACTGGCCAGTTCATTTATTCACACTCCAAGGAACAAAGCATGAGGTGACATACATTGCATTTCAGCAATCTTATACATGAATTCCATATCTATGAGAACTTCACAAAGTTACTCATGACATTCTCACAACTTAGTACTTCACCAATAGGCCCTGTTCGGAATCACATAGTGAGTCCAAACTCTGACTTTCTCAAATGAGAATACTAAGGTGTGAAATGGCATGTCTCATTTCAGGATTAAGGTAAGCATGATGCAATTCATACATAGTGACTTCGAGACATAAGAGGTTAAATGGTTTGTTCTTATCTTGTCTCTAGAAGTGCACTGGTCAATTCAGTACCTTCGGAAGATACCTAGAAGAACTATAGAGTCTCCAACTCTCAATTACTCATAACCAGACATCATAGATTCTTCTAACAATCATACTGAGGTCAATAGTCCTTTGACCCTTAGATTGCGAATATATCGTTTTAAGCAAACTACGAAGAGTTTGTTCATGCAAATCTACATTTGTCTCTTCGTAAGTTGTTAAGTTTCTTTATGGACTAAAAGACTAAGGTTTTATCATAAAGCTTCAAACAAAGAAAGAATGAATGAACGTTTCAACTTTATTATTAAATGAATAGGCAATTACAAGCAAGAGTCTTCGTAAGACTATATGACATCAAATGTACATAAATAGACACTACTACTCTTCTTGTGGGCACCATTGACAACACGCGCCCACACATCGGCGGTGCCGGATGGCATGGATGCGATGCTCCTGGCGGAGGCGACGGAGTTGAGGGATCAGTGCTCCCGACGGATTCTTGAGACCTCTCTGTGGGACTTCAGGGGTCTGCTGACGGCAACCGATCTGGAGCACTTTAAAAACGAGATCGACGATGCTCGAAAGGTACGATACGCCTGCTTATCTCATGCGTAACCCTTATGCTTACTTCGATTATACGTATATCATTTGTCTTTGCAGATGCTCGCACGTCAAGGGCGAAGCGGTCGCATTCTCCGGGACCTGTTACGGCGCATGCAGATTATGGAGAAGGACAAGGAGAGCACGGCGGCCGCCCATGCTGACGCTCTAGTGGGAGCCCGCACTGCTCGAGATTTCCAAGCACTCGAGGAGGAGTTGAAGCGAGCTCGTGAGGAGTTGGCGACCGAGAAATTGCTTTGCACGGCCGGGCAGGCGTCTCGGGAGAAGGTGGAGCAGGCGGCCGACACCTTCTTAGGGGAGAAAAAGAAGCTCCAGGCGGCGCTCTTGAGTCGGGACGAGGAGCTGAACATTGTCCATGCCCGGCTGTCAGCGAGTGAGATCTCCCGGGTCAAGGCCGAGAGGGAGAGGGATACTTTGCGGGCGGAGGTGCAGATCCTCGCCGAGGAGAAAGACGACGCTGTGCAGTCCAAGACGGACCTGGAGGACGACTGGGACCTCGCGCTGAAGGCGGCCCACTATGAGGTGGCCAAACGGGTCCGAGAAACGACCGTGGAGGAGAACGTGTCTCGCGGGACCACGTTTTCCTTCTTCGACGTCATGTTTCCTCCTCTGGACGGCGAGTCGCCCGAGGACGATCTGCGTACTCCAGTCCCCGCGGAAGCCGCTCAGTCGGCGAACCTCCAACTCGACGGAGAAGCCATCGGTGGGTTTGGCGCCCCCTGCCCCGAGGGAGATGAAGAGCAGATCGACTTCGGCTCGGAGTAGTCGGGTTCTCTTCGGTTTTCCGCGCACTCGTCCAGCGCTTGCGTCATGCTTTCTTCCGGAATTTTGTTATGTCCTTCTTCCGTTAGAAGTTTGTCGTGTTCTTATACTTTTCTTTTAGGGTTGTTCGTACAACATTGTTCGCCTTAGTCTGCGCTTTTTTGTCCGTTATGCGTCTTATTTTCTCGACTTGCCTTGCTTAGCGTAATCGATTCGCGCATTGTGATTGGTGCGTGTCTCACGAGCCCGGCTGGCCTTACCTAGCATAACCGGTTTGCACGGCTTACTGCCGCACTTTGCGGCGAAGCTTCCCGCGGTCGCTGGCTAGACCAGATTCGCCCGGCGGGTGCGACCTTCGGCCACTCATTCGTGACTCGTCGCCTTTCGGTGTGTGCGAACTAGGTGGCCGTCGCGCTCGTCTTGCGGCGAGTACGCTACCTGTCGGCGTGCGTATCGGGACGAGCTCGCAGTTCTCGGTGAGCGTGGTACCCGTAGGTACGCGCGTCACGTTTTGGGTTTTGACTGCCGAGATCGACGGTCCGGTGCGCGGACGTGATCTACCGACGCCCCGTTGCCTATCGGTGTGCGGGGCGTGGAGTTGCGCTAGAGCGTCGCGCAGGGGTCGGAGGCCCGGTGCGCGGATCCGATTTGTTGATATTTAGCTACCTCTCGGTGCGTAAAACGAGTCATTGTGCGAGCCCGACTAGACGAGGCGACGAGCTCGGCTAGACGACGTGACAAGCTTGACAAGGCGGAGTGACCAGCTCGTAGTGACGAGGCGGCCAGCTCGACTTAGGTGAAGCGGCGAGCTCGACCGGGAGCTGGATTTGGAGCAGTGGCGAGCTTGACTAGGAGCTCGACCAGGCGGAGTGGCGAGCTCAACTAGGAGCAATGGCGAGCTCGACTAGGAGCAGCGGCGAGCTCGACTAGGAGCTCGACCAGGCGAAGTGGCGAGCTCGATTAGGAGCAGTGGCGAGCTCGACTAGGAGCTCGACCAGGCGGAGTGGCGAGCTCGACTAGGAGTAGTGGCGAACTCGACTAGGAGCTCGACCAGGCGAAGTGGCGAGCTCGACTAGGAGCAGTGGCGAGCTCGACTAGGAGCAGCGGCGAGCTCGACTAGGAGCTCGACCAGGCAAAGTGGCGAGCTCGACTGGGAGCAGTGGCGAGCTTGACTAGGAGCAGCGGCGAGCTCGACCAGGCGAAGTGGCGAGCTCGATTGGGAGCAGGGCGAGCTCGACTAGGAGCAGTGGCAAGCTCGACCAGGCGAAGTGGCGAGCTCGACTGGGAGCAGTGGCGAGCTCGACTAGGAGCAGCGGCGAGCTCGACCAGGCGAAGTGGCGAGGCGAGCTCAGCTTAGGCGAACTGGCGAGCTCGGCCTAGGCGAACTGACGAGCTCGACTTGGCGAACTGACGAGCTCGACTTGGCGAACTGGCGAGCCGGCGAGCTCAGCCTAGGCAAACTGACGAGTCCGACTTGGCGAACTGGCGAGCCGGCGAGCTTAGCCTAGGCGAACTGACGAGTCCGACTTGGCGAACTGGCGAGCTCGACTGGGAGCTCCACCAGGTGAAGTGGCGAGGTGAGCTCGGCTTAAGCGAACTGGCGGGCTCGGCCTAGGCGAACTGGAGAGCTCGGCCTAGGCGAACCAGCGAGCTCAGCCTAGGCGAACTGACGAGTTCGACTTGGCGAACTGGCGAGTTTTGACTTGGCGAACTAGCGAGCTCGACTGGGAGCTCCACCAGGCGAAGTGGCGAGCTCGGCCTAGGCGAACTAGCGAGCTCGGCTTGGCGAACTGGCGAGCTCGACTGGGAGTCCCACCAGGCGAAGTGGCGAGATTGGCCTAGGCGAACTGGGGAGCTCGCCCTAGGCGAACTGGCGAGCTCGACTTGGCGAATTGGCGAGCTCGACTGGGAGCTCCACCAGGCGAAGTGGCGAGCTCGGCCTAGGTGAACTGATGAGCTCGGCCTAGGCGAACTGGAGAGCTCGGCCTAGGCGAACTGGCGAGCTCGGTCTAGGCGAACTGGCGAGCTCGGGCTAGGCGAACTGGCGAGCTCAGCCTAGGCGAACTGATGAGCTCGACTTGGCGAACTGGCGAGCTGGCGAGCCGGCGAGCTCAGCCTAAGCGAACTGACGAGCTCGACTTTGCGAACTGGCGAGCTCGACTAGGCGAATTGGCGAGCTCGAAATCCCAACAATCCGTTACTCAACTCGAGGACTTATGTGGAGTTTGCACGAGGAGTTACGTGATAAGTCTTTCCTTGGGACCTCTGGCCTAACCATCGGCCCCTTGAGACTTTGTTATACTATTGTTTTTGAGTCGTTTTTTTTTTGTTGAGCGAGTGAGCTCTAGTTTCGTTGAGCATTGTTTCCCGTTAGCCCCCCGAGTTTCTTCTGTGCTCGCAGAGAAGACGAGAAATTGTTACAAAGTAAAGTAAAGGTTTCGTAGCGAAGTGTAGTTCGATTACAACGTTGAAATAGTTAAATAAATAAAAAAGATTACATTCCCAGGCCGTTCGGCCGTACTTGAGATTTAACAAATGTCATTTCAAAAAATTGAAAATGGAATGACATAACAAAACATAGAGTAAGCGGGAACGGGCGTCTATTGGTAGTACCGCCGAAGGTGTTCCGCGTTCCGAGGGTGTGTGAATACGAGTCCTTCCAGGTTCTCGAGCTCGTACGTGCCGTTGTGGATGGCTCGGCGCACGCGGTACGGACCTTCCCAAGTGGGGCCCAAGACTCCCGCCCCTTGCACTTTGGTGTTTTGGAACAGTCTCCTGAGGACGAGGTTTCCGTCGGTGAACTGCCGTAGCTTGACCTTGGAGTTGTAGTACTTTTCGACCTTCCTCTTTTGTGCGGCAAGGCGGGTGAGAGCGTCCGCCCTCCTCTCATCTATGAGGCCCTCCTCTCATCTATGAGGTCCAGCACGAGCCTGATCGCGCTGTCGTTGGCGGTTTCTTCATATTCCTCGATGCGCAGGGTCGGCAGCTTGGTCTCGACGGGTACCACGGCCTCGACTCCGAACGCGAGAGCGAAAGGGGTTTCGCCAGTCGCGTTTCGCGCGGTGGTTCGGTACGCCCACAGGACCATGGGGAGCTCGTCGGCCCAAGCCCCCTTTTTCTCCTCCAGCCTCTTTTCCAGATTCTCCTTGATCGTTTTGTTGACCGCCTCTACCTGACCGTTGGCTTGAGGATGGTGGGGGGAAGAGAAAGTCTTGCTAATGCCCAACCGCTCGCACACTTCTTGGAGGCGCGCGTTGTCAAACTGCTTTCCGTTATCGGTCACAATCGACGCGGGAATCCCGAAGCGGCAGACAACGTTCTTCCAGATGAAGTTCGTTGTGTTTGTCTCGGTGATCTTTGCCAGTGGTTCGGCCTCTACCCACTTCGTGAAATAGTCGATTGCCACGATCGCATGCTTGTATTGTCTCGGAGCCATAGGTAGCTCGCCGATGAGATCGATTCCCCATTTTGCGAAGGGGCGCGGTACGATGATCGGACATAGCGGTGCCGGTGCTTGGCACGGGATATGGGCGAACCTTTGGCATTTGTCGCACCTTTTGGCCCACTCGTGGGAGTCCTTTTTCAAGATTGGCCAGAAATATCCGAGCCTCAGGAGTTTCAACGCCAAAGATTGTCCGGCGGCGTGGTTTCCGCACACCCCCTCATGCACCTCGCGGAGCGCCCTCTTCGCCTCGACCTCGGTCAAGCAGCGGAGGAGGGGCATGGAGTAGCCTCTTTTGAACAGGTTGTTCTCCCTCGTCGTGTATTTTGGCGCCAAGCTTCTCAGCTTTTTGGCCTCCTCTTTGTCTTCGGGGACGACTCCTCGCTTAAGGAATTCTACGTGCGGTGTCATCCACGAGGGAGGCGGAGTCTCTTCAACTACCCCTACGTCGCCTCTCGAGACGTAGGGTCGGGTCAGCACCTCGATCGGGACGCTGCCTTCGCCCTCCTCGTCTATCCCGGATGCGAGGTGGGCTAGGGCGTAGTCGCCCTTAACCTGGTTCACGATCAACTGCGAGTCGCAGTGGATGCGCAGGTTTTGGGAGCCTAGCTTGTCTGCCAGCTCCAAGACAACGATCAGAGCCTCGTACTCTGCCTCGTTGTTGGAAGCCTTGAAGTCAAACCGCAGGGCATATCTCAGTTTTTCCCTATCGGGATTCGTGAGCACTACGCCGGCGCCAGCCCCCCGGGCGTTTGACGCGCCATCCACGTGCAAGTCCCAGACCGGCCCTGTCAGGCCGTTGGCCCTCTTTCTTGACGGCTCGCCGTGGTCGTCCTCCTCGTCTTTCGTGCCCTTATTACCTTCGTCGCCATCGTCGGCCGGGGGCGTTGTGAATTCGGCGATGAAGTCAGCGAGGGCCTGACCCTTGATGGCGGTTCTTGGCTGGAACTCGACCCCGTACTCGCCCAACTCTTGGGACCACACGGCCATTCGAGAGGAGGTCCCTTTTTGAAGGGCCTTCTCGATGGGATGTCCCGTGCGGATCACAATGTGGTGCGCCTGAAAGTAGGGTCGGAGTTTTCTCGCGCTCATGACAAGGGCGAGGGACAATCTCTCGATTTCCGGGTATCGAGTCTCGGCGTCGAGGAGCGCCTTGCTGACATAGTAGACCGGCCATTGCACCTTGTCTTCTTCGCGTATGAGAACCGCGCTCACGGCCCTGTCGGAAACCACGAGGTAGATGTACAAGGTTTCACCATTCTTTGGCTTTGCGAGGAACGGGGGGAGGCAAAGTAGGCTTTCATTTCGCGGAACGCTTCCTCGCACTTCTCCATCTACACGAACTCGTCGATCTTCTTTAGTGCCTTAAAAAACGGTTGGCACTTGTCGGTGGCTTTGGACACGAATCGCGTTAGGGCGGCGATCCTTCCCGTCAGACTCTGAACTTCTTTCACTTTCTGCGGCGACCTCATCTCTAAGATCGCCCTAATCTTCTCGGCGTTAGCCTCGATCCCGCGGCGGCTAACCATGTAGCCCAAGAATTTTCCGACTCGACCCCAAAAGCGCACTTATTGGGGTTGAGCTTCATCTTGTAGCGTCGCAGGATCGCAAACATTTCTCCCAGGTCTCGAACGTGGTCATTGGTCTTGAGGCTTTTGACGAGCATATCGTCAACGTAGACCTCCATAGATTTTCCGATTTGATCGGCGAACATTCGGTTCACCAACCTTTGATATGTCGCCCCCGCGTTTTTGAGGCCAAAAGGCATGACCTTGTAACAGTACAGTCCGTGGTTTGTAACAAAGGTGGTCTTGATCTGATCCGGCTCGTGCATGCGGATCTGATTGTAGCCTGAGTAGGCGTCCATGTAGCTTAATAACTCGTGGCCCGCCGTGGCGTCCACAAGTTGCTCGATCCTCGGGAGAGGGAAGCTGTCCTTCGGGCAGGCTTTGTTGAGATCTTTGTAGTCGATACAGATCTGCCACTTCCCGTTTGGCTTCCTGACCATCACCACGTTGGACACCCACTTGGGGTGTTCCGCCTCCCTGATGAAGTCGGCGGCGAGAAGTTTGTCAACCTCTTCACTAATGGCTTGATACCTTTCTCCACTAAACGTTCGTCGTGGTTGAACGCGCTCAGCCATTCTCTTGTCATCGTTGAGACGGTGAACCATTATCTCGGGGTCGATCCCCGGTATGTCCGCGTGTGTCCACGCGAAGACGTCTTTGTGCTCGCGAAGGAAGGTGGCGAGCCGGGCTCGAACTTCGGACGGGAGTTGGGCGCCTATATTGACTACTTGGTCAGGTTTGGCGTCGTCCAACACGACGGGAACAAGGTCGTCCGGTGTCTCCACCTTTCGACGCTCGACATCGTCTCTTTGGTCCAGTTCTCCGAAGATTCCTCCCATCCCTATTTCGCACGGGAACTTGTCCCCGAGTTGGAAGACGGTGCTCACCATTTTTCCCTTTTCTTTCCCGTCCACGCCTTGGATGTAGCACATCCTCGCCATCGATTGGTCTCCCAACATTACGGCTATCCCTTTGTCCGTTGGGAACTTCATCATCAGGTGGTAAGTGGAAGTGATGGCCTTTAGCCGATTGAGAGTCGAGCGGCCGACGATGACGTTGTACGCCGAGGGCTGGTCCACGACCAGGAATGACATGATGTGGGTAACTTCGAGCCCCCCCGGTGTGCCGAAGGTAACCGGGAGGTCGATAGTTCCCTCCGTCATGACCCTTTCCCCGGAGAAGCCGAAGAGCGGGGTCAATATCGGGGTCGGTCTCATCCCGGATAGCTTCATCTTGTCCAACGCCGACTTGAAGATTATATCGGCGGAGCTCCCATTGTCGATTAGGATTCTCCGGACGAGGTTGTTGGCGACCGGGGCCGAGACGACTATCGCGTCGTTATGTGGGTGGAGGACTCGCGTCGCCTCTAGGCCGGTGAAGAACATGGACTCGAACGGGGCTGGGGGAGGAGCCTCGTATGTGTGGTTGATATAGTGCGCTATTTTCCCTCCGGAAACTTCGCGCACGTACTTCTTCCTTTGCGTGGCCGAGTCTCCAAATTCCGGGCCTCCCAGGATCGCGCCCACGATGTGCAGTTGCGAGCTTTCTGGTTCTTCAATGGCTGCTCGGTCCGTGACGGTCACCGTCGCCGGACCCTTTCTTTCTTGCCGCGAGCGCTCAGCGCGTGCCGCGGCCGTCCCGATCCTTCTAAGGACGTATTCCTTAAGTTTCCCGTCTTGAATCAGGGCCTCGATCTGACGCTTGAGTTGATAGCATTCGGATGTTAGATGCCCGTGATCTTGGTGGTATTCGCAGAACTTGTTTCGATCCATCTTTGCAGGATCCTTTGTGAGAGGAGCAGGGCTCCCTAGCTTGTCGTGGTACAGAGCTAGGATCCGCTCCGGTGGGGTGTTCAAAGGGGTGAACGTCGAGAACTTTTGGAAGCTATCGACGTGTGCCGGTCTCGGCCCGGGGAGGGAGCGGCCGTTAGGGGCCTGGCCTCCCTTGTTCCTCCTCTTTCGAGGGTCGGGACGATCTCCGTCCGGGTCGTCGCGGCGTCGACTACCTTGTCCCCCCGACTTCCGGCCATCTCGGCCATCGAGATAGTCCTCGATTCCCATATACGTGCGGGCTCTCGTCATTAGCTCTGCCATGCTTCGCGGGACCCTCCCCACAATGGACTTGAGGAAGTCGCTCGTGCGAACTCCTTCGTTGATCGCCGTGATGGCGTCCTTGTCGTCGAAGCCCTCGACTTTGTGAGATTCCTCGGTGAAGCGAGCGAGGTATTGCCTCAACGTCTCGTCTCTCCCCTGCCGAAGGGAGAGGAGGTGGGTTTTTGACTTCTTTTGTGCCACGAGCGTGGCGAAGCGGGCGAGGAAAGCCTCCTGCAAAGCCCGGAAGGACGGGATGCTCCCGGGTCTCAGGCTCCGGAACCACTCAAAGCCCGACCCTGTGAGGGTTAGGCTGAAGGCTTGGCATAGGGTCGCGTCCGGCTGCCCTTGCATTGTCATCCATGTCTCGTAGTGCTGGATGTGGAAGTCCGGGTCAGTCCGCCCAGCATAGGGAGGGATGGACGGCAATTTGAAGTTTCCCACGCAAGGCTGCGCGAGGATTTGCGCGACAAAGGGAGAGTATGATTCCTCGATCCCCTCATATGGCCTCTGCCTCCCCGACTCCCTCATCTCGATGATTTGGTTTTGGAGGCTCTGAATCATCGTGACCATGTCGAGCCCATTAGCCGGGCTGACAGCCGGGGCTACGGGAGTCGCCGGCTGGCGCTCGTTGGATGCTTGGTCCACGATATTGGCCTGAGGTTGGCCGAGAGTTGCGGCGGGGAGCGCGTCCCTCCGAGAGTTGAGCCTTTGGCGGAGATCCTCCCCCCGGGAGTTCCTCTGCGCCGTCAAGCGCTCTCTAAGGTCCACGCTCGACGCGCGGTGAGGCGAGTTCGCCCTTGGTCGGGCCGCGCGGCGAGCGCTTCGGCTATCGACCCCATCATTGCCCAGAGTCGCTCTCTCCTCGGCGAGGGGCCGTGTCCGGCCGCCTCTTGAAACCGAAGGGGCGAGTCCCTGGGAACGTGACCGCGCCTGCCGTCGCGCCGGACGCGACAGGGCGGCCAAAGCGCCATTGGGTCTCTCGGACCGCGAATGGGCGAGGCTAGGAGTCGCCTCGTCGGTCCTCGACTCCCCCACATAGTCGGGGTCGGAGTCGCTGTGGGCGGATCGATCCTCGACATCGTAGCCGAGGAGATCGGCAATGAGCGAACCGTCGACGCCGGGACGGTCAAGGAGCTCCGCAAGCCGCCGGGCCGTGTCCTCTCGGAGCTCGGCCTCGGGGGCGTTCACCGGGTCTTGGGGCTGGCTCTCGCTATCGCGAGGTTGCCCTTTAAGACGGTGTGCGAGGCGTCGGAGACCGTACCTCGAGGTTATTGCCCGAGTACCCGCGGAGGTAATGGGAATGTGACTCATTGTTCAAAGGTCGGGGTGAAAGTGGTAGAGGGAATGTGTCGCCAAGGTCGAGAGATCCCCTCCTTCTAGCGCCAAAATGTTGTCGCCGTTTTCCGGACAACGATTTAGAAGCCGCAGGCGGTTAGACCCAAGGCCGGACCAAGTGGCCTCGCCTGGGCTTGAGCGTGTCGGACTCGGTGTCCCGAGTCTTCCCTTGGCTGTCGGTGGTGTCTGAGCTCGCCGAGGTACCTAGAAGGGATGAGAGAACCATGAGCTAAAAAGGGGAAACAGAGGGGGTGCCTCTGTTTACCTCTCCGACGCTCAACATTAGTGGGATTGAGGTGGATAATATAGGGTTTAAGTGTTTAGGGGCCGAGACTTGAGAGAAACGAGCGAAAGGTGAGTTCGGCAGCGTTTCGTTTCTCAAATTTGGATTACCTTTGGAAGAGGGAGGGCCTCTTGTATTTATAGGCGACCAAAGGGGTCATTGGTGGGCCCTTTGGCCGAGTGAAGTAAATGGCCGAGGATAGCCCATGGCCGATAATAGCCATCGGCCGAGGATAGCGCATGGCCGAGGATAGCCATTGGCCGAGGATGGCCCATGGCCGAGGATAGCATTTGGCCGAGGATAGCCATTGGCCGAGGATAGCCCATGGCCGAGGATAGCCATTGGCCGAGGATGGCCCATGGCCGAGGATAGCCCCTGGCCGAGGATAACATAGGGTGGCGTCACTGGTGGGCCCGTCAGTATGGGCTCGGCAGGGGATAATATAGACTGGCGCTATTGATGTGCCCCCTGGCTGAAGATAACATAGGCTGGCGTCACTGGCGTGTCCCTGGGCTGAGGACAACATGGGCTAGCGTCATTGGTGGGCCCCTTGGCCGAGGATAACATAAGCTCGGCCGAGGATGGCATATGGCCGAGGACAGGCCTGTGGGGCCGAGGTCGAGCTCATGAGGCCGAGGTCGAGCTGAGGCCGAGGTCGAGCTCACCAGGCCGAGGCCGAGGTCGAGCTCACCAGGCCGAGGCCGAGCTCGCCAGGCCGAGGTCGAGCTGAGGCCGAGGTCGAGCTGAGGCCGAAGCCGAGCTCGTCAGGCCGAGGTCGAGCTGAGGCCGAGGTCGAGCTCGCCAGGCCGAGGTCGAGCTGAGGCCGAGGTCGAGCTCGTTAGGCCGAGGTCGAGCTGAGGCCGAGGTCGAGCTCGCCAGGCCGAGGTCGAGCTGAGGCCGAGGTCGAGCTCGTCAGGCCGAGGTCGAGCTGAGGCCGAGGTCAAGCTCGCCAGGCCGAGGTCGAGCTGAGGCCGAGGCCGAGCTCGCCAGGCCGAGGTCGAGCTGAGGCCGAGGCCGAGCTCGTCAGGCCGAGGTCGAGCTGAGGCCGAGGTCGAGCTGAGGCCGAGGTCGAGCTGAGGCCGAGGCCGAGCTCGCCAGGCCGAGGTCGAGCTGAGGCCGAGGTCGAGCTCGTCAGGCCGAGGTCGAGCTGAGGCCGAGGTCGAGCTCGTCAGGCCGAGGTCGAGCTGAGGCCGAGGTCGAGCTCGCCAGGCCGAGGTCGAGCTGAGGCCGAGGCCGAGCTCGCCAGGCCGAGGTCGAGCTGAGGCCGAGGCCGAGCTCGTCAGGCCGAGGTCGAGCTGAGGCCGAGGTCGAGCTGAGGCCGAGGTCGAGCTGAGGCCAAGGTCGAGTTCGCCAGGTCGAGGTCGAGCTGAGGCCGAGGCCGAGCTCGCCAGGCCGAGGTCGAGCTGAGGCCGAGGTCGAGCTCGTCAGGCCGAGGTCGAGCTGAGGCCGAGGTCGAGCTCGGTCTTGGGCCGAGGCCATTTTGGCGGCTTTTGGCCTAATCGGCCCAGGGGCCGATTAATGGCTAGGGCAAGTCCGATTGCCTTTTATTTTTCCCCTTGAATAGCTTCGATCGGGATCGGGCCGATAACACATTATATATTTATAACCTTGAGAAGCTTGAACGTTGATAAGCCTTCAGAAGGTTGAAAAGTTCATCTCCCCTCGCAGCACGTCTCTCTTCTTTCCTCGGGAACTCGAGCAACCACAGAAGTTTCTATCACTAAAATCACTCGAGAAAGAAAGGAATTAGTGTTTGGGCCCTTTTAAACACGACGACTCGAGAACAAGTCTCAAAGTTGAAGAGCTAAAAATACTAGGTCAAATGAGGACCTAGGTGCCAAAACAAAAACGAAAGAAAACTAGAGAGAGAGAGAGGGAAGGGTGCGGCCAAGCTAGAGAGAGAAGCTCTCAATCTCTAAAACTTGGGATAAATGAAATGTGAAGAATGAGGGCTCTATTTATAGGAGAGGTTTTACCTTCAATAAGGTAGTTTCCTCTTCTATAGCATATTACATATTCATGAGCAAAAGTTGCTCTCCTTGCTTCCTCATTCATACGGCCAAATAAGGCTTCTAGAAGCCTTGGATTTGTTTCCTCTTTTGCTTCCCCCTTAGCCTTGGCCGAAATCCCCTTTCCTCTTGGAGGATATTTGTTTCCTCTTTTTCTTTTGGCAAGTATCTTCATACATTAATGCACAAAATAAATCATCTCTCATGTCTTGGGTTGGGCGGCCACTTCTCCTAGAAGGAGCTTCTAGAAGCTTCTTCATTTGTTCATGACAACATAAGAAATGCCCATTAAGAATTTTCAAGTAAAATTCTATGAAATGAAATTAATTCACAAGGCCCATTGAACTCATCATGGCCGAGTGATTTAAGCCATCATATGACCATGTCAAAAAATCTTTATTGACATTCATTTCATCTTATGTCTAAAAAGACAAAAATACCATTTTGACAATTTTCGTAAAACTTGTCTCGTTCTTGTTTTGACTTAGCTTCTAGTTTAATTATTCCTACTCGATATGATTTGTGATAGTGACTGTTGTCGCTCGTTTTCGGACAACGATTTAGGAGTCCCAAACGATTCGACCCAAGGCCAGACCAAGTGATCGCATTCGGGCTCGAGCGTGTCGGACTCAGTATCCCGAGTCTTCCCTTAGTTATGAATGTCCCTTGAGTTCGTCCAAGCACCTGAAAAGGAAGAAAGAACACGTGAACTACAAAGGGGAAACAGAGGGGGTGCCTCTGTTTACCTCTCCGACGCTCAACATTAGTGGGATTGAGGTGGAGTATAGAGGTTTTAGAGGGTGAGAGGCCAAAGATGAGCGAAACGGGTGAAGTATGAGTTCGACAGCGTTTCGGGACTCAAAAATGGATTAACTGACTCGAGGGGTCGAGCCTCGTATTTATAGGCAACCCTGGGACGTTTAGGGGGGTCTCTAGGCCGAGAGCCGGTCCTGGGCCGGCCATTGGCCGGCAGGCTGCCGGCCGGGAGTCGGCTGGACGGGGCTTGGCCGGCCAGGAGTTTCTTGTGCGGTCCTTGGCCGGCCGGGAGAAGGTCACTGGCCGGCCGGTCGGGAGTCATTGTGACGGTTCCGCCTATGTTGGTCCGGATTGGCTAGCAACACCTCGCCTCCTCGTGGTTCTTTGAATCATGGCGCGTTTTGACTCTTTTGCCCCTGTCGGTCGTTGACGGGCCGACAACATTAGCCCCCCCGAGTTTTTGGTGGAGCGTAGGTCGAGTGGAAACTCAAAAATCACGTCGACATGTGGACTTTAGACGACCACTCTCGAGTTTGTGAGTGCGTCATAGAGCGGCTCTGGCACATCACGAGGGACGGCTTTGTGCGTCGTGAGGGACGGCCTTTGTGCGTCGCGAGGGACGGCCTTTGTGCGTCGCGAGGGACGACTTTTGTGCGTCGCGAGGGATGGCTTTTGTGCGTCACGAGGGACGACTTTGGTGCATCACGAGGGACGGCTTTTGTGCATCGCGAGGGACGGCTTTTCTGCGTCGCGAGGTACGTCTTTTGTTTTACGTGTCTTATGTTCTCGATACAATATCGTAGTCGATTCGCACGGTTTTGTTGATGCGCGTCTTATTTTCTCGATTTGCCGACGAGGGCGTAATAGATTTGCGCGGCTAGGCAATGCGTGGCTTATTTTCTCGACTTACCAACGAAGGCGCAATTGATTTGCACGGCTTTGTTGTGCACAGCTTATTTTCTTGACCTACCAATGAAGGCGGGATCGATTTGCACGGCTTTATTGTGCGTGGCTTATTTTCTCGACCTACCAATGAAGGCGTGATCGATTTGCACGGCTTTGTTGTGCGCGTCTTATTTTCCCGACCTACCAATGAAGGTGTGATCGATTTGCACGGCTTTATTGTGCGTGGCTTAGTTTCTCGACCTACCACTGAAGGCGTGATCGATTTGCACGGCTTTATTGTGCGTGGCTTATTTTCTTGACCTACCAATGAAGGCGTGATCGATTTTCACGGCTTTATTGTGTGTGGCTTATTTACTCGACCTACCAATGAAGGCGTGATCGATTTGCACGGCTTGGGCCTCGTAGGGCCTTGGTGCCACATTTGTGTGACCGGGTTTTCCGTGGATGCTGGCTAGACCAGTTTCGTCCGGCGGACGCAGGCCTTTGAAACCCATTTGTAACTCACTGCCTATTGGCGCACGAGCTGGGCGGCGAGCATGACCATACCATCTCATGAGCGTGACACCCTTTGGTGCGCGTGTCATGTGATAGGCGGGGTTAGGTGTAGACTTGATCCCCCAACGAGTGTGGCACCTTAGTGCACTGTTCGCGTTTTCGGGTTGAGTCTCTTGGGTCGAGTCTTGTGCCCTTGTGAGCACGATTCCATGGCGCGCGCGTCACGTTTGGGGACTCTATTAGCCCATTATTTCTTTCACGAGAGCGTCGTAGAGAGAAATTTGGTGCGCTGTTAGGGGCAACTTAAGCACGTCGTTTAGGGACGATTTTTGTTGCTTGTGGGAGTGCGTGTAGATTTGTCATCGAGACTTGCGAGTCTATCATTGATTGGTGAGCCAAGAGGTTGTGCAGGTCTGACACGAGGACTCGTAAGTCGGCTCGCGGGCTCGGGACCCATCTCGAGGGTTGACCTCAACTCGAGGAGTCATGTGTAGAGTCGGCACGAGAACTTACCGGTCAACTCGTGGACTCGGGACTCAACTCGAGGATTCATGTGTAGAGTCGGCACGAGGACTTACCAGTCAACTCGTGGACTCGGGACTCAACTCGAGGAGTGAACTCAACTCGAGGAGTCATGTGTAGAGTCAGCACGAGGACTTACCAGTCGACCCGTGGACTCGGAACTCAACTCGAGGAGTGAACTCAACTCGAGGAGTCATGTGTAGAGTCGGCACGAGGACTCATCGGTCGACTTGTGGACTCGGGACTCAACTCGAGGAGTGAACTCAACTCGAGGAGTTATGTGTAGAGTCGGCACGAGGACTCATCGGTCGACTCGTGGACTTGGGACTCAACTCGAGGATTTAACTCAACTCGAGGAGTCATGTGTAGAGTCGGCACGAGGACTTACCGGTCAACTCGTGGACTCGGGACTCAACTCAAGGAGTCATGTGTAGAGTCAGCACGAGGACTTACCAGTCGACCAGTGGACTCGGAAATCAACTCGAGGAGTGAACTCAACTTGAGGAGTCATGTGTAGAGTCAGCACGAGGACTTACCAGTCGACCCGTGGACTCGGAACTCAACTCGAGGAGTGAACTCAACTCGAGGAGTCATGTGTAGAGTCAGCACGAGGACTTACCGGTCAACTCGTGGACTCGGGACTCAACTCGAGGAGTGAACTCAACTCGAGGAGTCATGTGTAGAGTCAGCACGAGGACTTACCAGTCGACCCGTGGACTCGGAACTCAACTCAAGGAGTTATGCGTAGAGTCGGCACGAGGACTTACCAGTCGACCCGTGGACTCGGAACTCAACTCAAGAAGTTATGCGTAGAGTCGGCACGAGGACTTATCAGTCGACCCGTGGACTCGGGACTCAACTCGAGGAGTGGACTCAACTTGAGGAGTCATGTGTAGATTATTTCTCTTCGGGACCTCCGGCCTAACCATCGGCCCCTTGAGACTTCGTTACACTTTTATTATTATTTTTTGCTTTTGACTTTTGAGGGTTTCATTGAGTATTATTTCCCATTAGCCCCTCGAGTTTCTTGTGTTTGTGAGACGAAGACCAAGAAACTCTCGTGTTGGAGGTATACAATAGTATGCTACAATGGGCAGAACAACTTTTATTGCAATAAAGAAGTTTTACAGCTTGCCTTGGCACTTGGCCTTTTTAGGAAAAAGAAAACAACATGCTTTAAATGAAATGTCCCTAGAGTCGGGTAAGTTCAGTCATAAATTTAACGGCGGGCGCTTGTTAGAAAGTGCTTATCGTCTCATCGTCTTTGTGCTCGAGGATTCTCCCCTTTGACAAGTTAGGCGCTCGGTCGGGGTTGACACCTCGCCAGCGAATGTGATGAACTCTTTGAGATGCCTGCCTCAAATCAGGGAATCAATCTGCTTCCTAAGCTGGTAGCATTCGGTCGTCACGTGTCTGTGGTCTTGATGATATTCGCATTGCTTGCTTCTGTCCCGCGTTGCGGGATCCGTCTTCAGCAGGGCCGGGGATCCTAACTTCTCTCTGTGTAAGCTTAGGATCCGATCGGGTGTGGTGTTGAGAGGGACGAAGGATTGCTTCGGGGTCAGAGAAGGAAGGTCATTGGGGACCTGACTATTGGAATCGATCTAGGGTTTAAGAAAATAATTAACGCTTCGGTAAGAGGCGGAATTTAAAAAAATTTCTTTTACATGTAAAAACGGTTTTTTTACTAACCTAGACAAAAGAGCAAGTACACGTAATTAAAAACTATTATGAGCTAAGAAGTTTACTAACCTTTCTTGAAGCTTGATCTTTGAGAAGCTCTTAGAAAGTTGCAACGCTCGTCTCCCCTCGCAGCACGTCCCTCTTTCTTTCCTCGGCACCTCGAGCAACCACGAAAGTTTCTATCACTAAATCACTCGAGAGAAAAGGAATTAGTGAGTGGGCACTTTTCAACACTACGACTTAAGAACGAGTCTTGAAGTCGCAAAGCTAAACACTAGGTCAAATGAGGACCTAGGTGCCAAAACAAAAAATCAAAAATGAAGAGAGAGGGAGAGAGAGGATCGGCCACAATGTCTAGAGAGAGAGTCTCTCAATCTCTAACTTGTGTGGAATGAATAGAATGAGAGGAATGAGGGTCCTATATATAGGAGAAGGGTTGGCCTTGGCAAGAAGTAGTTTCCTCTTATTTCCAAGCCTTTATGAGCAATCCCTTATTGCCCAATTCTCCATATATCTCATGCACATCCCCAAGGGATTAGTTTCCTCTTTTATTCCATGCCTTTGACTCTCTCTTGGCCGTAATTCTACTTTCCTCATAGAGGAAATTTGTTTCCTCTTTTCCTTTTGGCAAGTATCTACATACATTTATGCACAAAATAATCTCCCTTTCTCTTTGGGTAGTGGGCGCCTATCACCTTCTAGAATGGGCTTCTAGAAGCTTTTCCATTTGTTCATGACAACATGAAAAAAGCCCATTAAGAATTTTCAATAAAATTCTTATGAAATGAAATTAATCCAAAAGGCCCAATTAATCATATTATGGCCGAGTGTTACTTGTCATCGAATGACCATGTCAAAAAATTTATTGACATTCATTTCATCCTATGTCTCAAAAGACAAAAATACCCTTTTGACAATTTTCGTTCTTGTTTTGACTTAGCTTCCAGTTTAACTATTCCTACTCGATGTGATTCGTGACAGTGACCTCATGGACCCAAATGAACAAAGCTTGAGCTAAACACTTGGACTCAAAAGTTCACAAACCTTTTCCAAGTTTAGCTTAATGCCAACTGACTCCACTAAAGAGTTGACATTGAAAATCTCTCGGTTCAAATGAATTTATTTTCTACTAAAGAATTCAACCTAATTATGATGAGCGGATCCACTGAATATTATCTATGTTTACCCTTCATGAATGTCATCAGCTAGTCGGGATTTACTAAATTACCATTTTACCCTTCTAGCTGTTATTTCCTCAACTCCTTTGTCGCTTGTGAATAAGTTAGAAACAATGTATTGACGAGGAGCTAACAAGTCACATTGTTTCATCCAAAAGAGTCAGGACTCAATTTGGACACTGGCCAGTTCATTTATTCACACTCCAAGGAACAAAGCATGAGGTGACATACATTGCATTTCAGCAATCTTGTACATGAATTCCATATCTATGAGAACTTCACAAAGTTACTCATGACATTCTCACAACTTAGTACTTCACCAATACGCCCTGTTCGGAATCACATAGTGAGTCCGAACTCTGACTTTCTCAAATGAGAATACTAAGCTGTGAAATGGCATGTCTCATTTCAGGATTAAGCTAAGCATGATGCAATTCATACGTAGTGACTTCGAGACATAAGAGGTTAAATGGTTTGTTCTTATCTTGTCTCTAGAAGTGCACTGGTCAATTCAGTACCTTCAGAAGATACCTAGAAGAACTATAGAGTCTCCAACTCTCAATGCCTCATAACCAGACATCATAGATTCTTCTAACAATCATACTGAGATCAATAGTCCTTTGACCCTTAGATTGCGAATATATCGTTTTAAGCAAACTACGAAGAGTTTGTTCATGCAAATCTACATTTGTCTCTTCGTAAGTTGTTTAGTTTGTTTATGGACTAAAGACTAATGTTTTATCATAAAGCTTCAAACAAAGAAAGAATGAATGAACGTTTCAACTTTATTATTAAATGAATAGGCAATTGCAAGCAAGAGTCTTCATGCGACTTTAATACATCAAATGTACAAAATAAAGACTACAACTCTTCTTGTGGGCACCATTGACAACAAACTCCCACTTGACTCAAAGAAGATGTGTGTAGTCCTTCATGCCTAATCCCTCACGATGTTGGTCGAAGACCTTGTTCGCTAGGGCCTTGGTGAATGGATCTGCGAGGTTGTCCACCGTTGAGATCTTCTTCACTTCCACGTCTCCGCGCTGCACGATCTCTCGAATCAAATGGTATTTCCTCTCAATATGCTTAGAGCGCTTATGGCTTCTAGGTTCCTTTGATTTAGCGACAGCCCCACTATTATCACAATAAAAGGTCATGGGCTTGTCGATGTTTGGAACAACTTCCAAATACTTAAGGAATTTTCTAAGCCATATAGCCTCTTTGGATGCTTCACAAGCAGCCACATATTCTGCTTCCATTGTGGAGTCAGCAATGCAAGATTGCTTAATACTCCTCCACACAACAGCTCCACCATTAAGGATGAACACAGATCCCGAAGTGGATTTCCTGGAATCCTTATCCGCTTGAAAATCGGAGTCGGTATATCCCGTCATAGTCAGGTCAGTACCTGAGTATGTAAGCATCAAGTTCCTAGTTCTTCGAAGATACATAAGAACATGCTTAACAGCAATCCAGTGCTCGGGTCCAGGGTTGGATTGGAAACGGCTAACTACGCCAACGGCGAAACAGATGTCAGGTCTAGTGCAACGCATAGCATACATGAGGCTTCCTACAGCAGAGGCGTAAGGAATTTTCCTCATGTCTTCAATCTCTTGTGCAGTCTTGGGAGACTGGTCCTTAAAGAGTGAAACTTCGTGCCTAAATGGTGTTTGGCCCTTCTTGGAGTCTTGCATCGAGAAGCGATCCATTACCTTATCAATATAAGATGCTTGAGAGAGCGACAGGGTCCGGTTTTTCCTATCTCGAAAGATTTGGATCCCCAAAATGTACGCGGCTTCTCCTAGATCCTTCATATCGAATTGCTTTGCCAGCCAGACCTTAACCTCAGATAACTTACCCACGTCATTACCAATGAGTAGTATATCATCGACATATCGTACCAGAAACACAACTTTACCTTCGTGTATTAACTTGTAAACACAAGGCTCATCTATTAACTATTCAAAACCAAAGCTCTTTACAGTTTCATCGAATCTAATATTCCATGACCTAGATGCTTGCTTTAATCCATAAATGGACTTAAGCAACTCACAAATCTTGGTCTCTTGACCTTCTTTCACGAAACCATCTGGTTGAGCCATGTAAATGCGCTCGTCAAGATTGCCATTCAGAAAGGCTGTCTTGACATCCATTTGCCAGATCTCATAGTCGAGAGCTGCAGCTATGGATAGGAGTATGCCGATGGATTTAAGCATCGCGACTGGCGAGAAGGTTTCTTCATAGTCAATCCCTTCTTGTTGGGTATAACCCTTCGCCACAAGTCGTGCTTTGAACGTCTCGACGTTCCCATCAGGACCCCTTTTCTTCTTGTATATCCACTTACACCCTACGGGTTTAATCCCTTCAGGAAGGTCTACAAGTTTCCAGACGTTGTTGACATACATCGAGTGCATTTCAACTTTCATGGCGTCAAGCCAAAGGTTTGATTCAGAACAAGCCATCGCTTGGCTATAGGAAACAGGATCATCAATGTTAGAGACGGCTACAAGAGAGTCTCCATAAGACATGTACCTGTCAGGCTTTTGAGTAGCCCTCCCACTACGTCTAAGTACTACTTGATGAGATTCTGATGAGTTAGGTTGTGTTTCAGTTGGGGTAAGAACAGTTCTTACAGATGAGGTAGAAGCTTCCTAACCCAACATTTCTTCAAGCACAATTTTTCTTCTAGGTTTTGCATCCTTCATAAAGTCCTCCTCAAGGAAACGAGCATTCGTGCTAACGAAAGTCTTATCGTCCTCGGGACTATAGAAGATGAAACCCTTGGTTTCCTTTGGATATCCCACAAACAAGTACAATTCTGACCTACAAGCCAACTTGCTAGTCTTTTGCCTTAGCACGTGTGCAGGGCAACCCCAAATTCTGATGCGGCCAAGATTCACTTTACGGCCAGTCCATAGTTCATAAGGAGTACCAAGAACCGTTTTAGACAGTACTTGGTTCAGAATGTAAGCAGCTGTTTCGAGTGCATATCCCCAAAAGGAAAGAGGGAGTGATGAGTAACTCATCATTGATCTAACCATTTCCATAAGAGTTCGGTTTCTTCTCTCTGACACTCCGTTTTGTTGAGGTGTGCCAGGTGCGGTAAGCTGAGAAGCGATACCTTCTTCTTTAAGAAAGTCATCGAACTCTCCAGACATATACTCACCACCTCGATCAGATCGAAGGGTTTTGATCACTTTGCCAGTTTGCTTTTCCACTAAAGTCCTAAAGACCTTAAATACGTTAAAGGTCTCGGATTTGTGATTGAGCATCTAGACAAAACCATATCGTGAGAAATCGAGCGTATCGATAGGAGATGAAGGGATGGCTTCCCCCTCAGTGAGAGGGGGTTTATATAGGTGTTCGAGGACCCTAAGGAGGTCCTTTGACGTCCATGTGGGACTCGGGGCACGCACCTCCTCGATTGGAGGCGCACAAGGAATAGCGGCGCACCATGCACGCGACGCGCAACCCGCGCCGCGCAGCCCGCGGCGCGCATCTTGTGGCGCGCTGACCGTGCTGCTTGGCGCGCGGCGCGACCCTGTTTGGGCGCGGCGCGCGCTGGGCTGCCCCTTCGTGGGCTTTTCGCGACCGTTGTCCTTCCTGTTGTCGGTCGTTTTCGGAAAACCCGAGACGCCAAGAAGGCACGTCGCTCAAAGGGCCCGAAGAGCGGCAGGTCTTCAAGCCCTTGCCCAAACTCTTGACTCCTCGAGTCGAGCGTCGCTCCTCGAGTCGAGCCTTGAGTCAATCTCCTCGAGTCGAGCTTCGCTCCTCGAGTCGAGCCTTGAGTCAACCTCCTCGAGTCGTGCTTCACTCCTCGAGTCGAGCTTTGAGTCAACCTCCTCGAGTCGAGCTTCGCTCCTCGAGTCGAGCTTTGAGTCAATCTCCCCGAGTCGAGCATCGCTCCTGTTGTCGGCCCGTCTAGGGCCGACGAGGACAAAGGCACTTCCTCGACCCTCGTGGCCGGTACGGGGTCTTGAACGGCGAGGCCCTGACTCAACCTGGGCCCGGCCCAAACCAAGAGCCAAATCAAAGGCCCATGCAGCCGGCCCAAGGTTTGCCTCGGCCAATGGCCGGCCCAAGGCTTGCCTCGGCCATTGGCCGGCTCAAGGCTTGCCTCGGCCATTGGCCGGCCCTAAGGCTTGCCTCGGCCAGTGGCCGGCCCAAGGCTTGCCTCGGCCAATGGCCGGCTCTAGAGCATTGCCTCGGCCATTGGCCGGCTCTAGAGCCTTGCCTCGGCCATTGGCCAGCTCTAGAGCCTTGCCTCGGCTAATGGCCGGCTCTAGAGCCTTGCCTCGGCCATTGGCCGGCTCTAGAGTCTTGCCTCGGCCATTGGCCGGCCTTGCTCCAGAGCCGGCCTTGCCTAGCGCCGTCCTTCCTCCAGCGCCGGCCTTGCTCCAGAGTCGGCCTTGCCTAGAGCCGGCCTTCCTCCAGCGCCGGCCTTGCTCCAGAGCCGGCCTTGCCTAGAGCCGGCCTTCCTCCAGCGCCGGCCTTCCTCCAGCGCCGGCCTTCCTCCAGCGCCGGCCTTGCTCCAGAGCCGGCCTTGCCTAGAGCCGGCCTTCCTCCAGCGCCGGCCTTGCTCCAGAGCCGGCCTTGCCTAGAGCCGGCCTTCCCCCAGCGCCGGCTTAAGGCTTGCCTCGGCCAATGGCCGGCCCAAGGCTTGCCTCGGCCAATGGCCGGCTCTAGAGCATTGCCTCGGCCATTGGCCGGCTCTAGAGCCTTGCCTCGGCCATTGGCCGGCTCTAGAGCCTTGCCTCGGCCAATGGGCGGCTCTAGAGCCTTGCCTCGGCCATTGGCCGGCTCTAGAGTCTTGCCTCGGCCATTGGCCGGCCTTGCTCCAGAGCCGGCCTTACCTAGCGCCGGCCTTCCTCCAGCGCCGGCCTTGCTCCAGAGCCGGCCTTGCCTAGAGCCGGCCTTCCTCCAGCGCCGGCCTTGCTCCAGAGCCGGCGTTGCCTAGAGCCGGCCTTCCTCCAGCGTCGGCCTTCCTCCAGCGCCGGCCTTGCTCCAGAGCCGGCCTTGCCTAGAGCCGGCCTTCCTCCAGCGCCGGCCTTGCTCCAGAGCCGGCCTTGCCTAGAGCCGGCCTTCCTCCAGCGCCGGCCTTGCTCCAGAGCCGGCCTTGCCTAGAGCCGGCCTTCCTCCAGCGCCGGCCTTCCTCCAGCGCCGGCCTTGCTCCAGAGCCGGCCTTGCCTAGAGCCGGCCTTCCTCTAGTGCCGGCCTTGCTCCGGAGCTGGCCTTGCCTAGAGCCGGCCTTCCTCAAGCGCCGGCCTTGCTCCAGAGCCGGCCTTGCCTAGAGCCGGCCTTCCTCTAGTGCCGGCCTTGCCCAGAGCCGGCCTTCCTCCAGTGCCGGCCTTGCCCAGAGCCGGCCTCCCTCCATGGCCGAGTCAGAGCCGGCCTCCCAGCTCCAAGGCCGAGTCAGAGCCGGCCTTCCTCCAAGGCCGAGTCAGAGCCGGCGTCCAAGCTCCAAGGCCGAGTCAGAGCCGGCCTCCCAGCCAAGGGGATGCCCAAAATGCCCCTTGGTCGCCTATAAATGCAAGGGTCTCTCCCTTGACCCAGGTAATCCATTCTTGAGTACTGAAACGCTGGCGAACTCGTACCTCGCTCGTTTCTCTCAAGTCTCGGCCCCTAAACACCCCTAAAACCTCTTTACTCCACCTCAATCCCACTAATGTTGAGCGTCGGAGAGGTAAACAGGGGCACCCCCCCTGTTTCCCCTTTGTAGTTCACGTGTTCTCTACTCCTTTTCAGGTACTCTGACGATCTCAAGGGACATCCACAGCTAAGGGACGACTTGGGATACCAAGTCCGACACGCTCGAGTCAAGACGAGACCACTTGGTCCGGCCTTGGGTCTAACCGTCTTTGGCTCCTAAATAGTTGTCCGAAAAACAGCGACAACATTTTGGCGCTAGAAGGAGGGCATCTCTCGACCTTGGCAACACATCCCCTCTACCATTCTTTTTCTCACTTCTACGACTCTCGAGAGATGAGTCGTAGCCCCGCCACCTCCATGGGCGCCCGAGCGACTAGCTCGAGGCACGCCCTCCAAAGCTCTGCGCACGGTCTCGACGGGCAACCTCATGATAATGAGAGCCAGCCCCGAGACCCGACGAATGACCCCGAGGCCGCAGTCTGAGAGGACGCGGCTCGAAGGCTCGCCGAGCTCCTGGACCGCCCCGGCGTCACCGGCGCGCTCATCGCCGACCTCCTCGACTCCAACAACGTCGACGATGTCAACCTCGAGACCGACCTCGGCCACGGTGTTCACAAAAGGGGACGCACGTGCACGCTTCCAAGGGGACACCCTCGGGCGACCGCGCCGAGACGTCAACTTTCTGATGAGCACCCGCACGCGCCCTCGAGGGGACACCCTCGGGCGACCGCTCCAAGACGACAAGTGTCGAAGGGTACACGGGGGCGCTCAACTTCTAGGCCCCGAGAGCGACGCCCCAAGCTCACCGTCCGCGTCCTAAACCCTTGTGAAGGTGACAACGTCGATGGTCTCGGCCTCCGTCAAAGGCGTCACCTGAATGACACGCCCTTAAAAAGGGTGATAGGGACGGCCTCCGGAGACTTGAGAGACCGCCTCAGCTCTCAAAGAGAGAATCACGGGTTCGACTTGAGAGAAAAGCTCAACGCCCGACGCGAGACCGTGATCATCTTGGGGCAGCAAACACCCAACATTGATCGAGCACTCGACCAAGAACGCGCAGCCACGCTTGTGATGCCGGCCGTTGGTCCCGAGTCACGAAGGAAAAGGCGCCGGAAGGGTCAAGTCCCTAATGACCACCCTTCTCCAACCCCGAAGCGATCCTTCGTCCCGCTCAACACAACGCCCGACCGGATCCTGAGCTTACGCCGCGATGAGCTAGGAAGCCCCGCTCCACTCACAAAGGACCCCGCGAAGCGAAATCGAAGTAGGTTCTGCGAATACCACCAGGATCACGGGCACGTGACGATCGAATGCAAACAGCTTAAGAAGCGAATTGATTCCCTGATTCGAGGTGGGGATCTCAAGGAATTCGTCGCATCTTCTAGCGAGCCATGATTGTCGCAGCTTCAACCTTTAAATTCACGCCCGAACCCAATCGGCTTGGTGATCGCTTTTATTTCGAAAATGTAATTTCCCGTTTTCAAAGAAGACCCCGTACCATGACAAACTGTAACGACCCCTTTATTGCAATAAAGAGTTATTTACACATGACAGCTTTTTGACACGCAATATTGTATACCTCTAACACAAGAGTTTCTTGGCCTTCGTCTCACAAACGCAAGAAACTCGGGGGGCTAACAGGGGTCAATACTCAATCAAAAACAACTCAAAAAAATATATATATATATATATAATAATAATAATGAAGTCTCAAGGGGCCGGTGGTTAGGCCGAAGATCCCAAAGAAAGACTTCTCACGTAACTCCTCGAGATGCGTCAATGCCTCGAGTCGAGTTCGAGTCCACGAGTCGACCAATACTCCTCATGTCGACTCTCCACGTAACTCCTCGAGATGCGTCAATTCCTCGAGTCGAGTTCGAGTCCACGAGTCGACCAATACTCCTCGTGTCGACTCTCCACGTAACTCCTCGAGATGCGTCAATTCCTCGAGTCGAGTTCGAGTCCACGAGTCGACCAATACTCCTCGTGTCGACTCTCCACGTAACTCCTCGAGATGCGTCAATTCCTCGAGTCGAGTTCGAGTCCATGAGTCGACCAATACTCCTCGTGTCGACTCTCCACGTAACTCCTCGAGATGCGTCAATTCCTCGAGTCGAGTTCGAGTCCACGAGTCGACCAATACTCCTCGTGCCGACTCTCCACGTAAATCCTCGAGATGCGTCCATTCCTCGAGTCGAGTTCAAGTCCATGAGTTGACCAATACTCCTCGTGCCGACTCTTTACATGTCCCCTCGAGATGAGTTCATTCCTCGAGTCGAGTTCGAATCCACGAGTCGGCCGATAACTCCTCGTTCTGGTTCATCACGTAGCTCCTCGTGCAGGCTCTACATGAGTCCTCGAGTTGAGCCCGAGTCCACGAGACGACTGATACTCCTTGTGCCAATCCTTACGAATTTTCAGGATTTCGAGCTCATCAGGTCGCCTCGCCTGGCCGAGCTCATCAGCTCGCCTCGCCTGGCCGAGCTCATCAGCTTGCCTCGCCTGGCCGAGCTCGCCAGCTCATCGCCTCGCCCTGGCCGAGCTCATAAGCTCGCCTCGCCTGGCCGAGCTCATCAGGTCGCCTTGCCTGGCCGAGCTCGTCAGCTCGTCTCGCCCTGGCCGAGCTCATAAGCTCGCCTCGCCTGGCCGAGCTCACCAGGTCGCCTTGCCTGGCCGAGCTCGTCAGTTCATCTCGCCCTGGCCGAGCTCATCAGCTCGCCTCGCCTGGCCGGGCTCGTCAGCTCGCCTCGCCTGGCCGAGCTCGTCAGCCCGCCTCGCTTGGCCGAGCTCGTCAGCTCGCCTCGTCTGGCCGAGTTCGTCAGCTCACCTCGCCTGGCCGAGCTCATCAGCTCGCCTCGCCTGGCCGAGCTCGTCAGCTCGCCCCGCCCGGCCAAGCTCATCAGCTCGCCTTGCCCGGCCGAGCTCATCAGCTTGCCACGTCGCCCGGTCGAACTCGCCACCTTGCCTGGTCAAGTTTGCCTGGTCGAGCTCGTCGCCTCATCTATCGAGCTCGCCACTTCGTCTAGTCGATCTGGAGCGACTTCGTCGCTTCGTGCAAACGTCTTTGGATTCGGCCGAAGGTCCCGAAGGGAGACTCCCCCCGTAACACCTCGAGATGCTTCTATTCCTCGAGTCGAGTTCAAGTCCACGAGTCGATCAATACTCCTCGTACCGAGTCTTCACATGTCTCCTCGAGATGCGTTTATTCCTCGAGTCGAGCTCAAGTCCACGAGTCGATCAATACTCCTCGTGCTGACTCTTCACATGTCTCCTCGAGATGCGTTTATTCCTCGAGTCGAGTTCAAGCCCACGAGTCAACTGATACTCCTCGTGCCGACTCTCCACATGTCTCTTCGAGATGCGTTAATTCCTCGAGTCGAACCCCGAGTCCACGAGTTGACCGATACTCCTCGTGCCGACCCTTCGCGTAACTCCTCGTGCAGGCTACATAAGCCCTCGGGCCGAGTTTGAGTCCACAAGCCAACTAACCACTCCTCGTGCAGGCTCTACATGAGCCCTCGAGTTGAGTCTCAAGTCCGTGCTCGCCGCCCAGCTCGTCGGCCCACGGGCAACAAGTTACAAATGGGTTCAAGGTCTACGTCCGCAGGGCGTATCTGGTCTAGCCAGCGTCCACGGGAAACCTCGCCACACAAATATGGCATCGCGCTCGCCGCCCAGCTCGTCGGCCCACGGGCAACGAGTTACAAATGGGTTCAAGGTCTGCGTCCGCAGGGCGTATCTGGTCTAGCCAGCGTCCGCGGGAAACCTCGCCACACAAATGTGGCATCGCGCTCACCGCCCAGCTCGTCGGCCTACATGCAACGAGTTACAAATTGGTTCAAGGTCTGCGTCCGCAGGGCGTATCTGGTCTAGCCAGCGTCCACGGGAAACCACGCCACACAAATGTGGCATCGCGCTCGCCACCCAGCTCGTCGGCCCACGGGCAACGAGTTACAAGTGGGTTCAAGGTCTGCGTCCGCAGGGCGTATCTGGTCTACCCAGCGTCGACGGGAAAACTCGCCACACAAATGTGGCATCGCGCTCGCCGCCCAGCTCGTCGGCCGATAGGCAACGAGTTACAAATGGGTTCAAGGTCTGCGTCCGCAGGGCGTATCTGGTCTAGCCAGCGTCCGCGGGAAACCTCGCCACACAAATGTGGCATCGCGCTCGCCACCCAGCTCGTGGGCCGATAGGCAACGAGTTACAAATGGGTTCAAAGTCTGCATCAATACAACAAAGACGTGCAAATCGATCACGCCTTCGTTGGCAAGTCGAGAAAATAGGCCACGCACAATAAAGCCGTGCTAATCGATCACGCCCTCATTGGTGGATCGAGAAAATAAGCCGCGCACGATCAACCCGAAACCATAGGCCGTCCCTCGCGACGCGCGAAGGCCATTCCTCATGACGCAAACCCGAGAGCGTTCATCCCGCATCCGTATAAAAGCATAGATTTTGAGTTTCCACTCGATCTACGCTCGATCGGAAACTCGGGGGGCTAATGTTGTCGGCCCGTCTAGGGCCGACGAGGACAAAGGCACTTCCTCGACCCTCGTGGCCGGTACGGGGTCTTTAACGGCGAGGCCCTGACCCAACCAGGGCCCGGCCCAAACCAAGAGCCAAGTCAAAGGCCCATGCAGCCGGCCCAAGGTTTGCCTCGGCCAATGGCCGGCCCAAGGCTTGCCTCGGCCATTGGCCGGCTCAAGGCTTGCCTCGGCCATTGGCCGGCCCTAAGGCTTGCCTCGGCCAATGGCCGGCCCAAGGCTTGCCTCGGCCAATGGCCAGCTCTAGAGCATTGCCTCGGCCATTGGCCGGCTCTAGAGCCTTGCCTCGGCCATTGGCCGGCTCTAGAGCCTTGCCTCGGCCAATGGCCGGCTCTAGAGCCTTGCCTCGGCCATTGGCCGGCTCTAGAGTCTTGCCTCGGCCATTGGCCGGCCTTGCTCCAGAGCCGGCCTTGCCTAGCGCTGGCCTTCCTCCAGCGCCGGCCTTGCTCCAGAGCCGGCCTTGCCCAGAGCCGGCCTTCCTCCAGCGCCGGCCTTGCTCCAGAGCCGGCCTTCCTCCAGCGCCGGCCTTCCTCCAGCGCCGGCCTTGCTCCAGAGCCGGCCTTGCCTAGAGCCGGCCTTCCTCCAACGCCGGCCTTGCTCCAGAGCCGGCCTTGCCTAGAGCCGGCCTTCCTCCAGCGCTGGCCTTGCTCCAGAGCCGGCCTTCCTCCAGCGCCGGCCTTCCTCCAGCGCCGGCCTTGCTCCAGAGCCGGCCTTTCCAAGAGCCGGCCTTCCTCTAGTGCCGGCCTTGCTCCGGAGCCGGCCTTGCCTAGAGCCGGCCTTCCTCCAGCGCCGGCCTTGCTCCAGAGCCGGCCTTCCTCTAGTGCCGGCCTTGCCCAGAGCCGGCCTTCCTCTGTTGTCAATGGTGCCCACAAGAAGAGTAGTAGTGTCTATTTATGTACATTTGATGTCATATAGTCTTACGAAGACTCTTGCTTGTAATTGCTTATTCATTAATAAAAAGTTGAAACGTTCATTCAATCTTCCTTGTCTGAAGCTTTATGATAAAACCAAAGTCTTTTAGTCCATAAACAAACTAAACAACTTACGAAGAGACAAATGTATATTTGCATGAACAAACTCTTCGTAGTTTGCTTAAAACGATATATTCGCAAACTTAGGGTCAAAGGACTATTGACCTCAGTATGATTGTTAGAAGAATCTATGATGTCTGGTTATGAGGCATTGAGAGTTGGGGACTCTATAGTTCTTCTAGGTATCTTCCGAAGGTATTGAATTGACCAGTGCACTTCTAGAGACAATATAAGAACAAACCATTTAACCTCTTATGGCTCGAAGTCACTATGTATGAATTGCATCATGCTTACCTTAATCCTGAAATGAGACATGCCATTTCACACCTTAGTATTCTCATTTGAGAAAGTCAAAGTTCGGACTCACTATGTGATTCCGAACAAGGCCTATTGGTGAAGTACTAAGTTGTGAGTATGTCATGAGTAACTTTGTGAAGTTCTCATAGATATGGAATTCATGTACAAGATTGCTGAAATGCAATGTATGTCACCTCATGCTTTGTTCCTTGGAGTGTGAATAAATTAACTGGCCAGTGTCCAAATTGAGTCCTGACTCTTTTGGATGAAACAATGTGACTTGTTAGCTCCTCGTCAATACATTGTTTCTAACTTATTCACAAGCGACAAAGGAGTTGAGGAAATAACAGCTAGAAGGGTAAAATGGTAATTTAGTAAATCCCGACTAGCTGATGACATTCATGAAGGGTAAACATAGATAATATTCAGTGGATCCGCTCATCATAATTAGGTCGAATTCTTGAGTAGAAAATAAATTCATTTGAACCGAGAGATTTTCAGTGTCAGCTCTTTAGTGGAGTCAGTTGACATTAAGCTAAACTTGGAAAAGGTTTGTGAACTTTTGAGTCCAAGTGTTTAGCTCAAGCTTTGTTCATTTGGGTCCATGAGGTCACTGTCACCAATCACATCGATAGGAATAGTTAAACTGGAAGCTAAGTCAAAACAAGAACGAAAATAGTTAAAAGGGTATTTTTGTCTTTTGAGACAAAGGATGAAATGAATGTCAATAAATTTTTTGACAAGTTCATTTGATGACTTAATGTTACTCGGCCATGACTTGATCATTGGGCCTTGTGAATTAATTTAATTTCATAAGAATTTTATTGAAAATTCTTAATGGGCCTTTTTCATGTTGTAATGAACAAATGGAAAAGCTTCTAGAAGGCCTTTCTAAAGCATAATAGGCGCCCACTACCCAAAGAGAAAGAGAGTTCCTTTTGTGCATTAATGTATGAAGATACTTGCCAAAAGAAAAAGAGGAAACAAATTTCCTATTCAAGGCAATGGGAATTTCGACCAAGACAAGTCAAGGGAGAAGAAAAATAAAAGAGGAAACAAATCCAAGGTGTCATGAAGGCTTATGTGGCCGTGTGACTTGGATAGGAATGGGAAATAAAGGGTTGCTCATAAAGGCTTGGAAAATAAGAGGAAACTACTTCTTTCCAAGGCCAACCCTTCTCCTATAAATAGGACCCTCATTCCCCTCATTTTATTCATTCCACATAAGTTAGAGATTGAGAGCTTCTCTCTCTAGACCTTGTGGTGGCCGAAATCCTCTCTCTCTCTCTCTATTTTATTTTCGATTTTTCTTGTTTTGGCACCTAGGTCCTCACTCGACCTAGTGTTTAGCTCTGCGACTTTGAGACTCGTTCTTAAGTCGTAGTGTTTAAAAGTGCCCACTCACTGATTCCTTCTTTTCGAGTGATTTAGTGATAGAAACTTTCGTGGTTGCTCGAGGTGCCGAGGAAAGAAAGAGAGACGTGCTGCGAGGGGAGATGAGCGTTGCAAACTTTCCACAAGCTTCTTCAAAGTTCAAGCTTCAAGAAAGGTTAGTAAACTTCTAGCTCATATTGGTTTTTAATTACATGTACTTGCACTTGTCTAGGTTAGTAAAAACTGTTTTACTTGTAAAAGAAAATTTTTAAAATTCCGCCGCTTACCGAAGCGTTAATTATTTTCTCAAACCCTAGATCGATTCCAACAAATGGTATCAGAGCTATGGTCAAAGGAATGCATGTGCATGTTTTTAAATTATGAGCTTGAAAATCGTTTTCGAAAGTTTACTAATTTTGTGACAAGTTAGAATTGTAATCTTTTTTTTTTTTTAATTTATTGCTCATGCCTTTAAATTAAAAACCATGTTGATTTTCTATGAGTTTGGGATGATGTTAAAACACATTAGAATCAGTTCTAAAAGTTTTTAATTTTTTTTATATTGAAAAACGTGTTTTAAAGGTTTGAGAAATTTCGGTAAATTTTGTGACTAGTTACTTTGTCTTTCTAGTTTCTTTTATTTACCGTATTCGTTTTATGCTTGTTGTTATTTCTTTTATTCTATGTTATTACCCTGCTAATAAAACATAAATAAAAGCTTTAAACAACATCTTAAAACGTTCCGTTACACTCGATTCTTTTTCGCACCTAAAAAGGACCAAGCTTTAATTTATTTCTTTTTCTTCGAGCTGGAGTAAACCCGCATTAAAAGTGGCATAACTCTCTGCTCAGAAATCGAAATTTAATGATTCTTGAATCAAATTAAAGCTCTGTCTGTCCTCTGTCCAATGCCACCGGTTTTGGCTGAAAAGGACATCGGAGCCGCCAGATATGGCGATTTTACTCCGAGGTGCGCGGCTGTCTGAAACTCCAGTTTTTTAGAAATCCGGATTTTCAAACCCCACTACCATGAGTTAAAGAACTCTAATGAGAAAATTTTCTTGAGCAAAAATGTTTTTCATATGATTATAAACATGATGTGTAAGATTAAAATGTTTTGACTTTTTGAAAGTTTAATTGAAATTGAATTTTTACAAAACTAGTTTGAATTTTGAAAAACCGTTTTCACTTTCAAACTTGAAAATATTTTGTCATCCAAATCAAATAAATTTTCAAAATGTTTTCAAAACTATATCTATATCACATATGTTCAAAATCTATATGCTCTTGAAAATTTGAGTGGGAGGTCTCCTTGTAGACAAGCCGAAAAATAAAAAGATGTGTGATCTCAAACTTTCAAGTGTTCGAGTGAGTTGAAGTTCACACTTCCCTCACGCACTTTCCCGAAATAGAAAATAGGAAAAGATCGAGTATGTACCTTGTGCCTTTATGCACTAATACTGCTCTGAACATGTCGATCTAGGATTCTCTTCTAGTTGTCCGCTCTGTCGCTCTCTAACTAGGAAATTTGTTTCCGAACTTATAAGAGTCGATGAACCAACTCCAAAAACTAAGGGGGAGGGTTATATTCGTTGTTTGTAACCCGCGATCCCCAACACTAGTGAAAGATGCAATAACGTGGGACTAAGAGCCGCTCTTGCGACCCTCACTTAAATGTGAGTACTCCAAGGCGTTATTGCTTCGATCATTGCTCAATGAGCTACGTCCGAGAGTGATGCAATGATGGCAAGGCCTCCCCTTGGGGGATTGTTTTTCAAAGCTGATCTTTTGGACTAAGTGGTTGGTTGCACGCTTAGGCTCAATCCCTAGTATCCTCCCTTGAGGCTCTGCGAAAGGATGTGAGTGATCAAACCATTTTAAAAGGTGGCTAGTCAAAATAGATGTATTGACATCTTGGCTTAGCATTAATGATGTGTCATTTACTTATAAATGGAGATTTTTTGCGGCCTTCTCTTGAGGGAGTAAATTATCGTTTGGTTTATAACACCTTTGGATTTTACAAAAGTCTTAATAAAACTTAAATCCTAAACCAAAGACTAATCATAAACTTGTTTCAACTTATATAGGCAATATGTCTCTCATCCATCTCTCTATCTTTCTTTCCTCGATCAAACTCGAAAACGAAAACTACGTAGATTCGAAACGTAACCTCGACATAATACCTACCGTTAACAAGCACAAATGGGTACTCACCACCCCGTGTCCTCCTCTGACGAATGATGATTCAACTCAAGAGGACAATGACGCCTTAGCGGCCTGGCTTCGATCTGATGAGATTGTGAGGTGCTATATCTTGGCATCTATGAACAATATGCTGAAAGAGAAACATCGTGACATCGAGACTGCCGCTGACATGCTCTACAATCTCCTTGAGATGTTTGGAGGGCAAAGGCGTCAAGCAAGGCAAAAAGCAGTCCGACGATTTATGAACTGTCGCATGAAGGCTAGGACTCCTATTGGAGACTTTATGATATTGATCATTAGTCATCTGAGTAAAATGGAAATCCTAGGATCTGAGATTGATGGGAAGAATATCATAGATATGATCTTAGAAACTCTCCCCGCATCTCTTGATACCTTCAAGATGAACTACTCCATTAACAAGCTAGAGTACACTGTTACCAAGCTTATGAAGGAACTTCACACTGCTGTAGGTTTCACTAAGAAAAAGAGGAATCAAGGAGAGGCACATGCTACTGAGCAAAAAGCCTCCGCCTCTGGAACTGTGAAGAGACCTCACAAAGCCGATAAAAAGAACTGTCCTGCCTATCTCAAAGCAAAGGAACATAGTATTGTACTAGTTACCGAAGCATGCTTAGTAGCTGATAATGTATCAACGTGGATGCTTGACTCCGCTGCTACTAACCATATTTGTTGTTCCTTGAAAGGTTTCAAGGAAACCAAAAGCTTAGAGGAAGGCGAGTTCTTTTTTAAATGGGGTGATGGGAGCCTGGTGTCTGCGAAGGCTGTGGGATCCGTGACGCTGTCTTTTGAAGACCGCACTTTAAACTTGAATAATGTTTATTTTGTTCCTACCTTTGGGAAGAACTTAATATCCGTTGCTCGTCTTCGTGATCAAGATTATTGTTTAAAGTTCATTGAGAATGGAATTCGTATTTCGTTTCTTGATAATTCTTTTGTCACTGATGCATGTATGAAGAATGCCCTTTTCTACATCTATCCCACTCAACCTTCTCTTTTAGACACCGAAATAGATAATGATCTAATTAGGGAGCCAAAGAGGATCAAACTTTCTGAATCCTCCGATCTAACAAAATCAACACACCTATGGCACTTAAGACTTGGTCATATCAGTCTAGAAAGGATTAAGAGACTTGTGAGGGATGGTCCACTCCAAGCCTCTGCAATAGGTTCACTACCTACTTGTGAATCCTGCATAGAAGGAAAAATGACTAAGCGACCTTTCTCTGATAAAGGTCGAAGAGCCACTGAGTTGCTGGAACTAATACATTCTGATGTATGTGGTCCGCTCAGCCAACAGGCACATGGAGGATACGAATACTTCGTTACCTTCACTGATGATTACTCACGATATGGGTTTGTCTATTTGCTCAAACACAAATCCGAGACCTTTAACGTATTTAAGGTCTTTAGGGCTTTAGTGGAAAAGCAAACTGGCAAAGTGATCAAAACCCTTCGATCTGATCGAGGTGGTGAGTATATGTTTGGAGAGTTCGATGACTTTCTTAAAGAAGAAGGTATCGCTTCTCAGCTTACCGCACCTGGCACACCTCAACAAAACGGAGTGTCAGAGAGAAGAAACCGAACTCTTATGGAGATGGTTAGATCGATGATGAGTTACTCATCACTCCCGCTTTCCTTTTGGGGATATGCCCTCGAAACAACCGCTTACATTCTGAACCAAGTTCCGTCTAAAACGGTCCTGGTACTCCTTATGAAAGATGGACTGGCCGTAAAGTAAGTTTGGGCCACATCCGAATTTGGGGTTGCCCTGCACATGTGCTAAGGCAAAAGACTAGCAAGTTGGCTAGTAGGTCAGAATTGTGTCTGTTTGTGGGATATCCAAAGGAAACCAAAGGTTTCATTTTCTATAGTCCCGAGGACGATAAGACTTTCGTTTGCACGAATGCTCGTTTCCTTGAGGAGGACTTCATGAAGGATGCGAAACCTAGAAGCAAAATTGTGCTTGAAGAAAAATTGGGTGAGGAAGCTTCTACCTCATCTGTAAGAACTGTTCTTACCCCAACTGAAACACAACCTAACTCATCAGAATCTCGTCAAGTAGTACTTCGACGTAGTGGGAGGGCTGTTCAACAGCCTGACAGGTACATGTCTTATGGAGACTCTCTTGTAGCCGTCTCCGACATGGATGATCCTGTTTCCTATAGCCAAGCGATGGCTTGTTCTGAATCAAACCTTTGGCTTGACGCCATGAAAGTTGAAATGCACTCGATGTATGTCAACAAAGTCTGGAAACTTGTAGACCTTCCTGAAGGGATTAAACCCGTAGGGTGTAAGTGGATATACAAGAAGAAAAGGGGTCCTGATGGGAACGTCGAGACGTTCAAAGCACGACTTGTGGCGAAGGGTTATACCCAACAAGAAGGGATTGACTATGAAGAAACCTTCTCGCCAGTCGCGATGCTTAAATCCATCCGCATACTCCTATCCATAGCTGCAGCTCTCGACTATGAGATCTGGCAAATGGATGTCAAGACATCCTTTCTGAATGGCAATCTTGATGAGCGCATTTACATGGCTCAACCAGACGGTATCGTGGATAAAGGTCAAGAGACCAAGGTTTGTGAGTTGCTTAAATCCATTTATGGACTAAAGCAAGCATCTAGGTCATGGAATATTAGATTCGATGAAACTGTAAAGAGCTTCGGCTTTGAACAGTCAATAGATGAGCCTTGTGTTTACATGTTAATACACGAAGGCAAAGTTGTGTTTCTGGTACTATATGTCAATGATATACTACTCATTGGTAATGACGTGGGTAAGTTATCTGAGGTTAAGGTCTGGCTGGCAAAGCAATTCGATATGAAGGATCTAGGAGAAGCCGCATACATTCTGGGAATCCAAATCTTTCGAGATAGGAAAAACCGGACCCTGTCGCTCTCTCAAGCATCTTATATTGATAAGGTGATGGATCGCTTCTCGATGCAAGACTGCAAGAGGGGTCAAACACCCTTTAGGCATGGAGTTTCACTCTCTAAGGACCAGTCTCCCAAGACTGCACAAGAGATTGAAGACATGAGGAAGATTCCTTACGCCTCTGCCGTAGGAAGCCTCATGTATGCTATGCTTTGCACTAGACCTGATATATGTTTCGCTGTTGGCGTAGTTAGTCGTTTCCAATCCAACCCTGGACCCGAGCACTGGATTGCTGTTAAGCATGTTCTTAAGAATCTTCGAAGAACTAGGAACTTGATGCTTACGTACTCAGGTACTGACCTGACTATGACGGGATATACCGACTCCGATTTTCAAGCGGATAAGGATTCCAGGAAATCCAGTTCGGGATCTGTGTTCATCCTTAATGGTGGAGCTGTCGTGTGGAGGAGTATTAAGCAATCTTGCATTGCTGACTCCACAATGGAAGCAGAATATGTGGCTGCTTGTGAAGCATCCAAAGAGGCTGTATGGCTTAGAAAATTCCTTAAGTATTTGGAAGTTGTTCCAAACGTCGACGAGCCCATGACCCTTTATTGTGATAATAGTGGGGATGTCGCTTACTCAAAGGAACCTCGAAGCCATAAGCGCTCTAAGCATATTGAGAGGAAATACCATTTGATTCGAGAGATCGCGTAACGCGGAGACGTGGAGGTGAAGTAGATCTCTGGCAGATCCATTCACCAAGGCCCTAGCGAACATGGTCTTCGACCAACTTCGAGAGGGATTAGGCATGTAGGACTACTCAGATCTTCTTTGAGTCAAGTGGGAGTTTGTTGTCAATGGTGCCCACAAGAAGAGTAGTAGTGTCTATTTATGTACATTTGATGTCATATAGTCTTACGAAGACTCTTGCTTGTAATTGCTTATTCATTAATAAAAAGTTGAAACGTTCATTCAATCTTCCTTGTCTGAAGCTTTATGATAAAACCAAAGTCTTTTAGTCCATAAACAAACTAAACAACTTACGAAGAGACAAATGTAGATTTGCATGAACAAACTCTTCGTAGTTTGGTTAAAACGATATATTCGCAATCTTAGGGTCAAAGGACTATTGACCTCAGTATGATTGTTAGAAGAATCTATGATGTCTGGTTATGAGGCATTGAGAGTTGGGGACTCTATAGTTCTTCTAGGTATCTTCCGAAGGTACTGAATTGACCAGTGCACTTCTAGAGACAATATAAGAACAAACCATTTAACCTCTTATGGCTCGAAGTCACTATGTATGAATTGCATCATGCTTACCTTAATCCTGAAATGAGACATGCCATTTCACACCTTAGTATTCTCATTTGAGAAAGTCAAAGTTCGGACTCACTATGTGATTCCGAACAAGGCCTATTGGTGAAGTACTAAGTTGTGAGTATGTCATGAGTAACTTTGTGAAGTTCTCATAGATATGGAATTCATGTACAAGATTGCTGAAATGCAATGTATGTCACCTCATCCTTTGTTCCTTGGAGTGTGAATAAATTAACTGGCCAGTGTCCAAATTGAGTCCTGACTCTTTTGGATGAAACAATGTGACTTGTTAGCTCCTCGTCAATACATTGTTTCTAACTTATTCACAAGCGACAAAGGAGTTGAGGAAATAACAGCGAGATGGGTAAAATGGTAATTTAGTAAATCCCGACTAGCTGATGACATTCATGAAGGGTAAACATAGATAATATTCAGTGGATCCGCTCATCATAATTAGGTCGAATTCTTGAGTAGAAAATAAATTCATTTGAACCGAGAGATTTTCAGTGTCAGCTCTTTAGTGGAGTCAGTTGACATTAAGCTAAACTTGGAAAAGGTTTGTGAACTTTTGAGTCCAAGTGTTTAGCTCAAGCTTTGTTCATTTGGGTCCATGAGGTCACTGTCACGAATCACATCGATAGGAATAGTTAAACTGGAAGCTAAGTCAAAACAAGAACGAAAATAGTTAAAAGGGTATTTTTGTCTTTTGAGACAAAGGATGAAATGAATGTCAATAAATTTTTTGACAAGTTCATTTGATGACTTAATGTCACTCTGCCATGACTTGATCATTGGGCCTTGTGAATTAATTTCATTTCATAAGAATTTTATTGAAAATTCTTAATGGGCCTTTTTCATGTTGTCATGAACAAATGGAAAAGCTTCTAGAAGGCCTTTCTAAAGCATAATAGGCGCCCACTACCCAAAGAGAAAGAGAGTTCCTTTTGTGCATTAATGTATGAAGATACTTGCCAAAAGAAAAAGAGGAAACAAATTTCCTATTCAAGGCAATGGGAATTTCGACCAAGACAAGTCAAGGGAGAAGAAAAATAAAAGAGGAAACAAATCCAAGGTGTCATGAAGGCTTATGTGGCCGTGTGACTTGGATAGGAATGGGAAATAAAGGGTTGCTCATAAAGGCTTGGAAAATAAGAGGAAACTACTTCTTTCCAAGGCCAACCCTTCTCCTATAAATAGGACCCTCATTCCCCTCATTTTATTCATTCCACATAAGTTAGAGATTGAGAGCTTCTCTCTCTAGACCTTGTGGTGGCCGAAATCTTCTCTCTCTCTCTCTATTTTATTTTCGATTTTTCTTGTTATGGCACCTAGGTCCTCACTCGACCTAGTGTTTAGCTTTGCGACTTTGAGACTCGTTCTTAAGTCGTAGTGTTTAAAAGTGCCCACTCACTGATTCCTTCTTTTCGAGTGATTTAGTGATAGAAACTTTCGTGGTTGCTCCAGGTGCCGAGGAAAGAAAGAGAGACGTGCTGCGAGGGGAGACGAGCGTTGCAAACTTTCCACAAGCTTCTTCAAAGTTCAAGCTTCAAGAAAGATTAGTAAACTTCTAGCTCATATTGGTTTTTAATTACATGTACTTGCACTTGTCTAGGTTAGTAAAAACTGTTTTACTTGTAAAAGAAAATTTTTAAAATTCCGCCGCTTACCGAAGCGTTAATTATTTTCTCAAACCCTAGATCGATTCCAACATCCTCCAGTGCCGGCCTTGCCCAGAGCCGGCCTCCCTCCATGGCCGAGTCAGAGCCGGCCTCCCAGCTCCAAGGCCGAGTCAGAGCCGGCCTTCCTCCAAGGCCGAGTCAGAGCCGGCGTCCAAGCTCCAAGGCCGAGTCAGAGCCGGCCTCCCAGCCAAGGGGATGCCCAAAATGCCCCTTGGTCGCCTATAAATGCAAGGGTCTCTCCCTTGACCCAGGTAATCCATTCTTGAGTACTGAAACGCTGGCGAACTCCTACCTCGCTCGTTTCTCTCAAGTCTCGACCCCTAAACACCCCTAAAACCTCTATACTCCACCTCAATCCCACTAATGTTGAGCGTCGGAGAGGTAAACAGGGGCACCCCCCCTGTTTCCCCTTTGTAGTTCACGTGTTCTCTACTCCTTTTCAGGTACTCTGACGATCTCAAGGGACATCCACAGCTAATGGACGACTTGGGATACCAAGTCCGACACGCTCGAGTCAAGACGAGACCACTTGGTCCGGACTTGGGTCTAACCGTCTTTGGCTCCTAAATAGTTGTCCGAAAAACAGCGACAACAGCTCCTCGAGTCGAGCCTTGAGTCAATCTCCTCGAGTCGAGCTTCGCTCCTCGAGTCGAGTCGCTAGTCGCTCTCGTCGAGTCGAGCCTTGCTCCTCGAATCGAGTCACTCTCGTCAAGTGGAAATCTACATATTTCACGTAGGAAGAATGATATTCGAAGGCCCGCAAGAGCTCGGCAAGACGAGCCGTTCATCACGCACACAACACGCTACGCCGGCCAGCCGTGCAGCAGACGGCGCGCCGCGCCAGGCAGGCGCGCGCCGGGCGCTCTATGCGCCGCGCGACCTGCGCCGTGCCCAGTGACTCGCGCGCCGCGCCCCCTGCGCCGCGCGCCGCGCGTTGTGCGCCGCGCTTTGTGCGCCGCGCTTTGTGCGCCGCACGCGCCGTGCGCCTCCACTTGATGGCATGCGCGTTCCTAGTCCCACATGGACGAAAAAGGGACCTTCTAAGGCTCCCAAACACCTATATAAACTCCCTCCCATTGAGGGGAAAGCCATCCCATAATATCCAATAATTCTATTCATCTCTGATCGACACGCTCGATTTCTTACTCTTCTCTGCTTCTTTGGATGCCATATTTGGCCTGAAGCAGACTCTCTTCTCCCTCCCGTTCTCAAAGGTTCCGAAGCACTCACGGGGACTTCCCGGACGTCGCTCCCTTTGACCGAACGTTCTCCGGTGCTCAAGCACGCCCCTAGGGTTCCCGACTAAAGTCCCCCTCGCGTGTCTAACACGCTAGACGCGTACGCGATCTTCGAAGTTATGGGACGCTGCCGAGGACTCCTCGCGCCCCGTCTCCTTCGTCGAGCACGCCTCTCCACCAAGGCTCCACGCCTCATACTGCGTTTTTCACGCTTGAACTACGTTCTGACCTGATCCTACGCACGGGTACGTAGGCAGCCGACAACCAAGGCACGGTCACTCCTCCTCCTCACCCCCTACCTCTCCCGAGAGGCGGGTTGATCGGAGAAAACCCTAGCTCGAGACTATCGAGCTCACACCCTTGGCCCGGGTGCGATCACTTGGTCCGGCCTTGGATCGAACCGCCCGAGGTTTTAAATAGTTGTTCATTTTTGTGCGACAACATTTGGCGCTAGAAGGAGGGGACTTCCCGACCTATTCAGCCCGAAATCCCTTCTATTCATCTTTTTCTTTTCTTCTGCGAACTCAACCTTCTCGAACTTGAGAAACGATGAGTAGCCAACCACCCGTACGTTCTGAGGGCGTGTGTTGTCGCAGTTTTTCGGACAACGATTTAGGAGTCGCAGACGGTCAGACCCAAGGCCGGACCAAGTGGTCTCGTCTCGACTCGAGCGTGTCGGACTTGGTATCCCAAGTCGTCCCTTAGCTGTCTGTGGTATCTGTCTCGTCCAGGCACCTGAAAAGCAAGCATAAAAGGTGTGAACTACAATGGGGAAACAGAGGGGTTGCCTCTGTTTACCTCTCCGACGCTCAACATTAGTGGGATTGAGGTGGTTTGTAGAGGGTTTAGTGTTTAGAGGACAAGACTTGAGGGAAACGAGCGAGGTACGAGTTCGGCAGCGTTTCAGTACTCAAATTCGGATTACCTGGCTCAAGGGAGAAACCCTCATATTTATAGGCGGCCAAGGGGTGTTTGGGGAACCCCTTGACCGAGCGCCGACCTTGGAGAGCCGGCCTTGGCGAGCGCCGGCCTTGGAGAGCCGGCCTTGGAGCGCCGGCCTTGGAGCGCCGGCCTTGGAGAGCCGGCCTTGGAGAGCCGGCCTTGGAGCGCCGGCCTTGGAGCGCCGGCCTTGGAGCGCCGGCCTTGGAGCTCCGGCCTTGGAGAGCCGGCCTTGGAGCGCCGGCCTTGGAGCGCCGGCCTTGGAGCGCCGGCCTTGGAGAGCCGGCCTTCGAGAGCCGGCCATGGAGAGTCGGCCTTGGAGCGCCGGCCTTGGAGAGCCGGCCATGGAGAGCCGGCCATGGAGAGCCGGACATGGAGAGCCGGCCTTGGAGAGCCGGCCATGGAGAGCCGGCCTTGGAGAGTCGGCCATGGAGAGCCGGCCATGGAGGATTACCTGGGTCAAGGGAGAGACCCTCATATTTATAGGCGGCCAAGGGGTGTTTGGGGAACCCCTTGACCGAGCGCCGGCCTTGGAGAGCGCCGGCCTTGGAGAGTCGGCCATGGAGAGCCGGCCATGGAGAGCCGGCCATGGAGAGCCGGCCATGGAGAGCCGGCCTTGGAGAGCCGGCCATGGCGAGCGCCGGTCCCGAACGAGCGCCGGGCTCAGGACGGCCGCCAGCGTGGCCGTCGTCGATCTACCGGACCGAGACGGACCGGTAACATTAGCCCCCCGAGTTTATCATCGATTGTAAATCGCGTGGTAAACTCAAAGTCCAACGTTGGCCCATCGGAGAAGCCCGCCGCCAAGAGGTATGCTCCGACGTCTTTTCATATTATTATTATTATTATTTTTTTGTCGATCGTGCTTGCCTTGCTATTCGCGCCCATGGACCCCATTGACCACCTATCGGGGTGTGGGACCATTGATGACGGCTTACACGATTTGTTTGAGGAGAACCACGTGGATTTGGATGCTTTTTGGGCACAATTTTCGCCCCCATCAACAACTCCCGACACACGACACTCGTTGCATTCGTTCAACGCCATCGAGATGACCGGAGAGGATCTTTCATTGGTGGAAGCGTGGCTGGCCGACGAGGGCGAGGGCGCGCGTGCCGGAGACGGCCAGCGCCGGCAGGGGGACGCCGGGGGCAGCGCGCGCGCTGGAGGAGGCACCCGGGACCGGGACGGCGCCGGCGGCACTGGAGACGTCGGGGAGGACCTGCCCAGGCCGGGAGGCGAAGCCCCTTCGCCCGCTGGTGGCCTGGGCGGCGCGCGCGTGCCGGAGACGGCCGCGCCTGGAGCGGCCGGCGCTGGAGGAGACGTGCCGGAGGAGGGCGACGTCGGGGGGGACGCGCTGACCAGGGAGGACGCGACCTGGGTGGACCCCAGCCCCGGGGAAGCCCTACCCCGCCTGGGCCGGGCCGACCAGGCGCGCCGACGAAGGGGAACGCCCGGGCGACGCGAGCGACCCAGGGGCGGCTGCGCGCGGCGAAGCCGGCGCCGACAGGGATGTGCCGGCTGGTCTCGACGCTGTCGGGGCCGGTCTTGACGCGGGGGAGGCCGTTGCTCGGCTGGTGGCGGCCGCCGGGTGGCCTGCAGATGACGCGCGGGAGCACATCCCGCCGGGCCCGGCCGCGCCGGCGATGGTGCGCGCCGCTGGAGGACCCCCGGTGCCGGGAGACGCTGCCCAGGGGGGGGCCGGCGCCGGGCAAGAGGTGGCGCCGCCGAGTTGTGCCGGCCAGGGGGCGGCCACTTACCCAGCCCTAGGGCAAACCATAGGCCCCATTGGGCCGGGCCTGGGCGAGGAGAGTGCAGCCGGCTAGCAGCCGGGCCGGGCCGGTGCGCGTGAGGAAGGCTAAACCGGCTGGAGGCCGGATGGGGCCGCTGGGTTGTGCGCGCGCGAGGAGGGCCCAGCAAGCCGTGAGCTGGGTCGGGCTGATGGGCCGGACGCGCCTGGGACGAGCGCTGGGACGCCCGGGCAGGCCTCAAGTGCCGGAGACCCGACTGGCCGAGAGCCGGGCCGGGCCGACGGGCCTGACGCGCGCGCCGAAGGCCGGAGGTCGCCTGGACCGCGCGTGGAGGAGCCACCCAGCCAGGAGACGGGCTGGGTCCTCGGGCTTGACGTGCACACAGGAGGGAGCGTTGCCGGCCACAGGATGGGCCGGCCCGAGGGAGTGACCCGGCCTGCCGGCAACCAGTCGAGCGCTCGGGTAACATCCCGGGCTCCGAACGCTCCGGCGACTCATCGAGCCATCGTGCAGCACCTACGGCGAGGGGACTTTCTTCCACCGCGTGGGAGGAAACGCGGACCTCAACCTTTCCGATAGGAGAGTCAGTCGTGCGGGGCAACCTCGACTGCTCGGGTGTCGACGTCCCGAGCTTGATTTCCATCGTCAGCTTCAAGAGCCTTAGGAAACGCTACAGCATCCCGGATTCTGTGTCAATCCTCAGACCGTTGCCCGATGATCTTCCGTCCCGCCCTCGAAAGGGGTATGCCGCGATCCACGAGGCGAGTCTTCGCGGGTGACTAAGGTTGCCTTTTCAGCCGGTTATCCAGGAGTTGTTAGCTCGACTGGGGGTTCACACTTTACAGATGTCCCCGGCCTTCTACCGGCTGGTTGCGGCGTGCCATATGATGCTTTATCGGGCGAAGAAGAGGGCCGTCACCGCTGACGACATCCAGGACCTCATGACGATACGAGGGGTGCCGGGGAAGCCGGGCTTCTACCTAGCGCTACATCGCAAGCGTTTCGTCATCGTCAGCAATGTTAACTCGAAGCATAGATATCCTTGGATATGGGTGTCCGAGTCAGCCTTCGGGGTCGCGCCTCTCTTCTTCGGTCTCGCGGCTGATTTCCCACCCGTGGGCGATATCGAGGGTTCTGAGCTCCATGCGGTGATCAGGGCGATCCCGGAATCGAGGCGGCAAGGGCCGCACTTCGAATCCCCAGACCTAATGGCAAGGACTGGGTGGTTCACGCCTGGAGACGACGCTCCTCCGTGCTCGGGCCTCGGCACGGAGGCTGCGGAGGACCCTGAATCAGAGGCGGGGGGCTCGTCTGCCCCTCCCCCTGACGTGGGGGGTACCAACCACACACATGCTTCTAGTTAATGCACGTTCCATTGTATTGTACTCTAACCTGTCATCTCTTTATCTTTTTCAGATACCATGACCCGGCGACACCGACCACGCATGCAGGTACCGAGGGTGGCGCCCGACGTTGAGGCCGTGACCGCGGCTCAACCACAAGCTGAGGCCCGCCATGGAGGGCTTCCAACGCGGGCGAGGACCGAGGCGAACTCCTCGAATAAGCGACGATCATCGACGATCCTCCCCGGCTTGTCCTCCGGCCACAAGCGCGCTCATACGTCTGCGACGTCATACGGCATGGAGTCGATGCTCTTGGCGGAGGCGGCGGAGCTGAGGGACCAATGTTCTCAAGGGATCCTTGAAACCTCTCTACGGGATTTCAAGAGTCTCCTGACGGCGAGCGACCTTGAGCATTTCCAGAGCGGGATCGGCGACGCCCGAAAGGTACGATTTGCTTGTTTGCCTTATTTGTGATTATTGTGCTTATTTCGATCGCATGTACGTTGTTTGTTTCCACAGATGCTCGCGTGCCAAGAACGGAGCGACCGTATTCTCCGGGACTTGCTGCGTCGCATGCAGATCATGGAGAAAGACAAGGAGAACACGGCGGCCGCCCATGCCGCCGCTTTGGCGGGGGTCCGCACCGTCCAAGAGTTTCAGGCGCTTGAGGAGGAACTGAAGCGAGCTCGTGAGAAGGCGGTGGCCGAGAAGGCGTCTCGGGAGAAGGCTGAGCAGGCGGCCGATACTTTCTTAGGGGAGACAAAGAAACTCAAGGCGGCACTTTCGAGTCGAGACGAGGAGCTGAACATCGTCCACGCCCGACTGTCGGCGAGCGAGATCTCCCGGGTCAAGGCCGAGAGGGAGAGGGAAACCTTGTGAGTGGAGGTGCAGACCCTCGCCGAGGAGAAGGATGACGCCGTGCGATCCAAGACGGAGTTGGAGGAGGACTGGGATCTCTCGCTGGAGGTGGCTCGTTACGAGGTGGCCATGCGGGTCAAAGACGCGACCGCGGAGGAGAACGCGTCTCGAGGGATCACATTTTCCTTCTTCGACGCCATGTTTCCTCCCTTGGAGGACGAGTTGCCTGAGGATGACCTGCCTCCTGAAGTCCCTACGGAGGCTGCCCAGTCGTCAAACTGTCGGTCCGGAGGAGAAACCGTTGGCGGGTCTGGTGCCCCTCGCCCTGAAGACGACGAAGAGCAGGTCGACTATGGCTCAGAGTAGCCAAGTTTTCTTTGGTTTCCTGCGCATTTGTTTAGCGCTCGCTTTACACTTTCTTTCGGATTTCTGTTATGTTTGACATGTGTCGTACTTTCATACTTTTCTCGTCGGGTTGTTTGTGTAACATCGTTTTGCTTTGATGGAAGTTTTCTTTTTATTGTGCGTCTTATTTTCTCGACTTGCTATGCTTAGTGTAATCGATTTGCGCAATTTGACTGGTGCGTGTCTTACGAACTCGGTTTACTATGTTTAGCGTAACCGGTTGGCACAGCTTACTGCCGCATTTGACGGTGAAGTTTCCCGCGGGCGCTGGCTAGACCAGTTTCATCCGACGGGTGCGATTCTCGGCCATCCATTCGTGACTCGCTGCCTATCGGCGCGCGCGAGCCGGGTGGCCGTCGTGCTCATTTTCCAGCGAGTACGCTACCTATCGGCGTGCGTATCGCGACGAGCTCGCAATTCCCACTGAGCGTGGTACATGTCGGTACGCGTGTCACGTTTTGGGTTTTGACTGCCGGGATCGACCATCCGGTGCGCGGATGTGATCCGTCGACGCCTTACTGCCTATCGGTGTGCAAGGTGCGACGTTGCGCGAGAGCGTTACAGTGAAAGACGTGCGAGGTTGGAGGTCCAGTGCGTGGATCCAACTTGTCGATGTTTCACTATCTCTCAGCGCGGGGTCGGAGGTCCGGTGCGCGGATCCGATTTGTGGACCTTTCGCTACCTCTCGGTGCGTGAAAGGTGGAGCGTGAAAAATGGGGTAAATGAGCTTGTTACCCTAATTCTACCCTCCTTAGCCCCCCGAGTTTCTTGGGTGCTTGTAGAGGAGACTAGAAATTATAACACGATGCTTTGAAGCGAAATGTAATTCATTATAATGTTGAAATAATTAAAAAATTACATCCCAGGCCGTTGGTCGAACTCGAAATTTTAAATTGTCTTTGCTAGAATCGAAAATTACATGAAAACAACAAAGCGCAAAATGGACGAACGAACATCTGTTGGTAATATTGCCGAAGGTGCTCCGCGTTCCACGGGTATGTGAATACGAGTCCCTCCATGTTCTCGAGCTCGTACGTGCCGTTGTGGATGGCTCGGCGCACACGGTACGGGCCTTCCCAGGTGGGGCCTAGAACTCCCGCGCCTTGCACCTTGGTGTTTTGGAACACCCTTCGAAGAACGAGGCTTCCGTCGCCGAACTTCCGTAGCTTGATATTTGAGTTGTAGTATTTCTCGACTTTCCTCTTTTGCGCAGCAAGTCGGGTGAGTGCGTCCGACCTCCTTTCTTCTATGAGGTCCAACTCGAGCCTGATTGCGTCGTCGTTGGTGGCTTCTTCGTACTCCTCGATGCGCAAGGTTGGTAGCTTGGTCTCGACGGGTACCACGGCCTCGACGCCGAATGCGAGAGCGAAAGGGGTTTCGCCGGTCGCGTTTCGAGCGGTGGTGCGGTACGCCCATAAGACCATGGGGAGCTCGTCGGCCCAAGCCCCCTTTCTTTCCTCCAGCTTCTTCTTCACGTTCTCTTTGATTGTCTAGTTAACCGCCTCGACTTGACCGTTGGCTTGAGGATGGCGGGGAGAGGAGAAAGTCTTGCTAATGCCCAGTTGTTCGCACATTTCTCGGAGGCGCGCGTTGTCGAATTGTTTCCCGTTGTCGGTTACAATTGACGCAGGGATCCCGAAGCGGCAGATGATGCTTTTCCAAATGAAGCTCGTCGTGTTCGCCTCAGTGATCTTCGCTAGCGGCTCAGCCTCTACCCACTTTGTGAAGTAATCGATGGCCACGATTGCGTGCTTGTATTGCCTCGGGGCCGTAGGTAGCTCACCGATGAGGTCGATTCCCCACTTCGCGAAAGGTCGCGGCACAATGATCGGACACAATGGGGCCGGTGCTTGATGCGGGATGTGGGCGAACCTTTGGCACTTATCACACTTTTTGGCCCACTCGTGGGAGTCCTTTTTCAAGGTCGGCCAAAAATATCCAAGTCTTAGTAGCTTCAATGCCAACGATTGCCCAGCGGCGTGGTTCCTGCACACCCCTTCGTGCACCTCGCGGAGCGCTTTCCTCGCTTTGACTTCGGTCAAGCAGCGAAGGAGGGGCATAGAGTAGCCTCTCTTGAACAAGTTGTCCTCCCTCATTGTGTACTTCGGCGCCAAGCTTCTCAGCTTTCTGGTCTCTTCTTTGTTTTCGGGGACGACTCATCGCTTAAGGAATTCCACGAGCGGAGTCATCCATGATGGAGGCGGAGTTTCGTCAACTACCCCTACGTCGCCTCTCGAGACGTAGGGTCGGGTCAATACTTCGATCGGGACGCTGCCTTCGCCCTCCTCGTCTATCCCAGACGCGAGACGAGCCAGGGCGTCAGCATCAATGTTCGCTTCTAGAGGAACTTGGACGATCTCGAACCACGACAGGGCCTCTAGGTTCTTTTGGGCCTTGGACAAGTATGCGATCATGTGTGGCTCTTTTGCGGCGTAGTCGCCCTTAACCTGGTTCACAATCAGTTGCGAGTCGCAATGGATGCGCAGGTTTTGGGCGCCTAGCTTGTTCGCCAGTTCCAAGCCAACGATCAGAGCCTCGTACTCTGCCTCGTTGTTGGAAGCCTTGAACTCGAACCGCAGGGCGTATCTCAGTTTTTCCCTATCGGGATTTGTGAGCACAACGCCGGCGCCAGCCCCCCGGGCGTTTGACGCACCATCCACGTGCAAGTCCCAGACCGGCCCTATCGGGTCGTTGGTTCTCTTCTTCGACGACTCGCTGTGGTCGTCCTTCTTCTCTTTCGCGCTCTTACTATTCTCGTCGCCCTCGTCGGTCGGGGGCGCGCTTGTGAATTCGGCGATGAAGTCGGCGAGGGCCTGACCCTTAATGGCGGTTCTCGGCTGGAACTCGATCCCGTACTCGCCCAGCTCTTGGGACCATATCGCCATTCGAGAGGAGGTCCCTTTTTGAAGGGCCTTCTCGATGGGATGTCCCGAGCGGACCACAATGGGGTGCATTTGGAAGTAAGGCCGGAGCTTTCTCGCGCTCATGACGAGGGCGAGGGACAGTCTCTCGATTTCCGGGTATCGGGTTTCGGCGTCGAGGAGTGCTTTGCTGACGTAATAGACCGGCCATTGTACCTTTTCTTCTTCGCGTATGAGGACCGCGCTCACGGCCCTAGCGGAAACCGCGAGGTAGAGGAACAAGGTTTCGCCATTCTTTGGCTTCACGAGGAACGGGGGGAGGTTAAATAGGCTTTCATATCGCGGAATGCTCCCTCGCACTCCTCCGTCGACACGAACCCGTCGGTCTTCTTCAGTGCCTTGAAGAACGGTTGGCACCTATCAGTGGCTTTGGAAACGAATCGCGTCAGCGCGGCGATCCTTCCCGTCAAGCTTTGAACTTCTTTGACCTTTTGTGGCGACCTCATCTCTAAGATCGCCTTAATCTTCTCAGGATTGGCCTCGATCCCGCGGCGGCTCACCATGTAGCCCAGAAACTTTCCAGACTCGACCCCGAAAGCGCACTTGTTGGGGTTGAGCTTCATTTTATAGCGTCGCAGGATCGTGAACATTTCCCTAAGGTCTCGAACGTGGTCGTGGGCTTTGAGGCTTTTGACAAGCATGTCATCCATGTAGACCTCCATAGTTTTGCCAATTTGATTGGCGAACATGCGGTTCACCAACCTTTGATACGTCGCTCCCGTGTTTTTGAGGCCAAAGGGCATGACCTTGTAACAGTAAAGTCTGCGGTTCGTAACAAAGGTGGTTTTGATCTGATCCGGCTCGTGCATACGGATCTGGTTGTAGCCTGAATAGGCGTCCATGAAGATCAGCAACTCGTGGCCCGCCGTGGCGTCCACGAGCTGGTCGATCCTCGGGAGAGGGAAGCTGTCTTTCGGGCAGACTTTGTTGAGATCTTTGTAATCGATACAGATCCGCCACTTCCCGTTTGGCTTCTTGACCATCACCACATTGGATACAGATCCCTGATGAAGTCGGCGGCGAGAAGTTTGTCAACCTCTTCACCAATGGCTTGGTACCTCTCCCCGTTGAACGCCCGTCGCGGTTGAACGCGCTCGGCCACTCTCATGTCGTCATTGAGACGATGAACCATTATTTCGGGGTCAATTCCCGGCATGTCGGCGTGTGTCCACGCAAAGACATCTTTGTGCTCTCGGAGGAAAGCGGCGAGCTCGATTCGGGTCTCAGATGGGAGTTGGGCGCCTACCTTGACTACTTGGTCAGGCTTGGCGTCGTCCAACACGACGGGAACGAGGTCGTCCGGCGTCTCCACCTTTTGACGCTCGACATCATCCCTTTGGTCTAGCTCTCCGAAGGTGCCTCCCTCCTCTAACTTGCACGGGAATTTGTCCCCGAGTTGGAAGACGGTGCTCACCATCTTTCCTTTCCCTTTTCCGTCCACGCCCTGGATGTAGCACATCCTCGCCATGGATTGGTCTCCCAACATCATGGCGATTCCTTTCTCGGTCGGGAACTTCATAATCAGGTGGTACGTGGACATTATGGCTTTCAACCGATTGAGAGTCGGGCGGCCGACGATGATGTTGTAAGCCGAGGGCTGATCCACCACTAGGAACGACACGATGTGGGTAACCTCGAGCCCCCCCCCCCGGCGTACCGAAGGTAACCGGGAGGTCGATAGTTCCCTCCGTCATGACCCTTTCCTCGGAGAAGCCGAAGAGCGGGGTTGAGATTGGGGTCGACTTGAAGATTATGTCGGCGGAGCTCCCATTGTCGATCAGGATTCTCCAGACGAGGTTGTTGGCGACCGGGGCAGAGACGACTATCGCGTCGTTGTGTGGATGGAGTACTCGTGCCGCTTCCTGTTCGGTGAAGAACATGGATTCGAAGGGGGCCGGAGGAGGGTCCTCGTACATATGGTTGATGTAGTGCGTAGCCGTGTCTCCGAACTTCGGGCCGCCCAAGATCGCGCCCACGATGTGAAGTTGCGAGCTCTCCGGTTCTTCGTTTGCCGCGCGGTCCATCACAGTCACCGTCGCCGGACCTTTCTTTCCTTGCCGCGGGCGGCCTCCGTGCGCCGCGGCCGTCCCGATAGTTCTAAGGACGTACTCTTTTAGTTTCCCATCTTTAATCAGGGCTTCAATCTGACGCTTGAGTTGATAGCATTCGGATGTCAGGTGCCCGTGATCCTGATGGTAGTCACAGTACTTGCTTTGATCCCTCTTGGCGGGATCCTTCGTGAGTGGGGTTGGACTCCCCAGCTTGTCACGGTGCAGAGCTAGGATTCGCTCCGGCGAAGTGTTCAGAGGAGTGAATGTCGAGAACTTTCGGAAGCTATCGTCATGTGGCGGCCTTGGCCCGGGAAGGGAACGGCCGTTAGGGGCCTGGCTTCCCTTATTCCTCCTCTTCCGAGGGTCGGGACGATCTTCATCTCGATCGTCGCAGCGGCGACTCCCCTGTCCTCCTGACTTTCGGCCATCTCGGCCATCGAGATAGTCCTCGACTCCCATATACGTGCGGGCTCTCGCCATTAGCTCCGCCATGTCTCGTGGGACTTGGCCAACAATAGACTTGAGGAAGTCTCTCGTGCGGACTCCCTCAGTGATCGCCGTGATGGCGTCCCTGTCGTCGAATCCTTCGACCTTGTGAGACTCCTCGGTGAAGCGAGCGAGGTATTGTCTCAACGTCTCATCTCTTCCTTGCCGGATAGAGAGGAGGTGGGTCTTTGGTTTCTTTTGCGCCACGAGGGTGGCGAATCGGGCAAGGAACGCCTCTCGTAAGGCCCGGAAAGACGAGACGCTTCCCGGCCTCAAACTTCGGAACCACTCAAACGCCGACCCTGTGAGGGTCAGGCTGAAGGCTTGGCAGAGGGTGGCGTCTGTCTACCATTGCATCGTCATCCACGTCTCATAGTGTTAGACGTGGAAGTGGGGATCCGTACGTCCATCGTAGGGGGGAATGGACGGTAACTTGAAGTTTCCCACGCATGGCTGCGCGAGGACTTGTGCGGCGAAGGGAGAGTATGATTCCTCTATCCCTCCGTACGGCCTTTGCCTCCCTGACTCCCTCATTTCGATGATTTGATTTTGGAGGCTCTGAATCATCGTGACCATGTCGAGCCCGTTAGCGGGGCCGACCGTCGGGGCCACGGGAGTCACCGGTTGGCGTTCGTTGGACGCTTGGTCCACGACATTGGCCTGAGGCCGGCCGAGAGTTGCGGCGGGGAGCGCGTCCCTTCGAGAGTTTAGCCTTTGGCGGAGATCCTCCCCTCGGGAGTTTCTCTGCGCCGTCAAGCGCTCTCTAAGGTCCATGCTTGGTGCGGGGTGAGGCGAGGTCGCCCTTGGTCGAACCGTCCGGCGGGCGCTTCGGCTATCGGCCCCATCATCTACCAGAGTCGCTCTCTCCTCAGCGAGGGGCCGTGTCCGGCCGCCTCTTGAAACCGAAGGGGCGAGTCCCCGGGAATGCGACCGTGCCTGCTGCCGCGCTAGGTGCGACGGCCCGGCCAAAGCATTGTTAGACCTCTCGGGCCGCGAAGGGGCAAGGCTGGGCGTTGCCTCATTTGTCCTCGACTCTCCCACATATTCGGGGTCGGAGTCGTCTTGGGCGGACCTATCCTCGATGTCATAGCCGAGGAGATCGGCTATGAGTGTACCGTCGACGCCGGGACGATCAAGAAGCTCCGCAAGCCGCCGGGCCGTGTCCTCTCGGAGCTCGGCCTCGGGGTCATTCATCGGGTCTTGAGGCTGGCTCTCGCTATCGCGAGGTTGCCCTTCAAGACGATGTGCGAGGCGTCGAAGACCGTACCTCGAGCTTGTTGTCAATGGTGCCCACAAGAAGAGTAGTAGTGTCTATTTATGTACATTTGATGTCATATAGTCTTACGATGACTCTTGCTTGTAATTGCCTATTCATTCATTAATAAAGTTGAAACGTTCATTCAATCTTCCTTGTCTGAAGCTTTATGATAAAACCATAGTCTTTTAGTCCATAAACAAACTTAACAACTTGCGAAGAGACAAATGTAGATTTGCATGAACAAACTCTTCGTAGTTTGCTTAAAACGATATATTCGCAATCTTAGGGTCAAAGGACTATTGACCTCAGTATGATTGTTAGAAGAATCTATGATGTCTGGTTATGAGGCATTGAGAGTTTGGGACTCTATAGTTCTTCTAGGTATCTTCCGAAGATACTGAATTGACCAGTGCACTTCTAGAGACAAGATAAGAATAAACCATTTAACCTCTTATGTCTCGAAGTCACTATGTATGAATTGCATCATGCTTACCTTAATCCTGAAATGAGACATGCCATTTCACACCTTAGTATTCTCATTTGAGAAAGTCAGAGTTCGGACTCACTATGTCATTCCGAACAGGGCCTATTGGTGAAATACTAAGTTGTGAGTATGTCATGAGTAACTTTGTGAAGTTCTCATAGATATGGAATTCATGTACAAGATTGCTGAAATGCAATGTATGTCACCTCATGCTTTGTTCCTTGGAGTGTGAATAAATGAACTGGCCAGTGTCCAAATTGAGTCCTGACTCTTTTGGATGAAACAATGTGACTTGTTAGCTCCTTGTCAATACATTGTTTCTAACTTATTCACAAGCGACAAAGGAGTTGAGGAAATAACAGCTAGAAGGGTAAAATGGTAATTTAGTAAATCCCGACTAGCTGATGACATTCATGAAGGGTAAACATAGATAATATTCAGTGGATCCGCTCATCATAATTAGGTCGAATTCTTGAGTAGAAAATAAATTCATTTGAACCGAGAGATTTTCAGTGTCAGCTCTTTAGTGGAGTCAGTTCGCATTAAGCTAAACTTGGAAAAGGTTTGTGAACTTTTGAGTCCAAGTGTTTAGCTAAAGCTTTGTTCATTTGGGTCCATGAGGTCACTGTCACGAATCACATCGATAGGAATAGTTAAACTGGAAGCTAAGCCAAAACAAGAACGAAAATAGTTAAAAGGGTATTTTTGTCTTTTGAGACAAAGGATGAAATGAATGTCAATAAATTTTTTGACAAGGTCATTTTGTGACATGTTTCACTCGGCCATGACTTGATCATTGGGCCTTGTGAATTAATTTCGTTTCATGAGAATTTTATTGAAAATTCTTAATGCGCCTTTCTCATGTTGTCATGAACAAATGAAGAAGCTTCTAGAAGCTCCTTATAGAGAGACTTGGGCGCCTACCCTAATAGAGAAATAGGAGAGTTTATTTTGTGCATAAATGTATTTAGATACTTGCCAAAAGAAAAAGAGGAAACAAATTTGCATAAGGATGCACAAGGGAATCGGCCACATTGAGAGACAAGGCAAGCCTTGAACAAAATAGGAAACAAATCAAGGCTTCTAGAAGCCCTAGCTTGGCCGAGTATCTCAAAGGGAAAAAAGAGGAAATTGCTCATGAATATGTGATATTCTATAGAAGAGGAAACTACCTTATTGAAGGTGAGACCTCTCCTATAAATAGGAGCCTCATTTCCTCACAATTCATTCATCCAAGTTTAAGAGATTTGAGAGACTCTCTCTCTAGAACTTGTGGCCGAAATCCTCTCTCTCTCTCTCTAGTTTATTTTCGATTTTTTCTTGTCTTGGCACCTAGGTCCTCACTCGACCTAGTGTTTAGCTCTGCGACTTCGAGACTCGTTCTTAAGTCGTAGTGTTTAAAAGTGCCCACTCACTGATTCCTTCTTTTCGAGTGATTTAGTGATAGAAACTATCGTGGTTGCTCGAGTTCCCGAGGAAAGAAAAGAGAGACGTGCTGCGAGGGGAGACGAACGTTTCGAACCTTCCAAAGGCTCATCAACGTTCAAGCATCAAAAAGGTTAGTAACTTTTATAGCTCATATTAGTTTTTATTTACATGCACATGCTCTTGTCTAGGTTAGTAAAAACTAGTTTTACTTAAAAAGAAAATTTTTAAAATTCCGCCGCTTAACGAAGCGTTAAACTTTTTCTCAAACCCTAGATCGATTCCAACAGAGCTCGTCGCTTGGGTACCCGCGGAGGTGGTGGGAATGTGACTCATCTCTCGAGAGTCATGAGAACAAAGGGAGAAAACTGGTAGAGGGAATGCGTCGTCAAGGTCGAGAGAACCCCTCCTTCTAGCGCCAAAATGTTGTCGCAGTTTTTCGGACAACGATTTAGGAGTCGCAGACGGTCAGACCCAAGGCCGGACCAAGTGGTCTCGTCTCGACTCGAGCGTGTCGGACTTGGTATCCCAAGTCGTCCCTTAGCTGTTTGTGGTATCTGTCTCGTCCAGGCACCTGAAAAGCAAGCAGAAAAGGTGTGAACTACAATGGGGAAACAGAGGGGTTGCCTCTGTTTACCTCTCCGACGCTCAACATTAGTGGGATTGAGGTGGTTTGTAGAGGGTTTAGTGTTTAGAGGTCGAGACTTGAGGGAAACGAGCGAGGTACGAGTTCGGCAGCGTTTCAGTACACAAATTCGGATTACCTAGGTCAAGGGAGAGACCCTCATATTTATAGGCGGCCAAGGGGTGTTTGGGGAACCCCTTGACCGAGCGCCGGCCTTGGAGAGCCGGCCTTGGCGAGCGCCGGCCTTGGAGAGCCGGCCTTGGAGAGCCGGCCTTGGAGAGCCGGCCATGGAGCGCCGGCCTTGGAGCGCCGGCCTTGGAGAGCCGGCCTTGGAGAGCCGGCCTTGGAGCGCCGGCCTTGGAGCGCCGGCCTTGGAGCGCCGGCCTTGGAGCGCCGGCCTTGGAGAGCCGGCCTTGGAGAGCCGGCCATGGAGAGCCGGCCTTGGAGCGCCGGCCTTGGAGAGCCGGCCATGGAGAGCCGGCCATGGAGAGATGGCCATGGAGAGCCGGCCATGGAGAGCCGGCCTTGGAGAGCCGGCCATGGAGTGCCGGCCTTGGAGAGTCGGCCATGGAGAGCCGACCTTGGAGAGTCGGCCATGGAGAGCCGGCCATGGAGGATTACCTGGGTCAAGGGAGAGACCCTCATATTTATAGGCGGCCAAGGGGTGTTTGGGGAACCCCTTGACCGAGCGCCGGCCTTGGAGAGCCGGCCTTGGCGAGCGCCGGCCTTGGAGAGCCGGCCATGGAGAGCCGGTCATGGAGAGCCGGCCATGGAGAGCCGGTCATGGAGACCTGGCCTTGGAGAGCCGGCCATGGCGAGCGCCGGTCCTGGACGAGCGCCGGGCTCGGGACGGCCGCCAGCGTGGCCGTCGTCGATCTACCGGACCGAGACGGACCGGTAACAGCGTGAACAACCCCGAAAACGTCGCTAGGACCAAGAAATACTTCTTTCGCTCCCGAGCGCATGGTGACGAAGAGTCGCTCCACGAAGAGAGCTCGACCCGCTCACCATCTCCATCTCCTGATAGCAGGGACAACCGTATCGTGGAGTTAGAGGAGAGTATCCGCCGAGTGAAGGTGAGGAACGCAAGGTACCACAGCCTACTGGCTGCGAAGCAACCTATGCGTGACACCACGACTCCCAACGGGGATCCTGAGAACCTCAACGAGGAAAGCCCGACCCTGGTTACGAGGGTACTGGTGAGTCGGAGGATATCGAGACTTCTCTCACGAAGGACGGGGAACTCCCCGCCGTGTTTGAAGCCGGTCCGTTGAATCCCTTACCCCGAACAGGCGATGTGCCGGCAGCTTCTCAAGAGGGGAATTCCCGACGTTCGGCTCTCGACCGACTAGGTCCGAGGGAGAATGTTACGGACAGCCAGGGCGCGCGGAGAGCGCACCGTCGCAAACAAAGCCGGGGCCTCCGTACGGCCAGCCCTGATCTTAGGGACCACCTCACTGCTCAACGCATTGGGCATGGCAATGATCTGAGAGAGCGACTAAGCTCCAGACCCAATATCCCGCTGGCAGCCCCAACTAACGGGAACCGCCGCGCAGGACAGGGGTCTAACGAGCTGCAGGTGACTCCTCCAGATCAAGGGGTTACTCCAACGACCGGTCTCGATGTGGTCACTATGATCCACAACCTTCGAAATGAGGTACGAGATCTCCGAGAATACGGAATAGGTGGAAGTGCCTATGGGGTCGTTGAGGAGAATTCATCACCTTTCACTACTCAGATACTGGCTGAGGTTTGTACGGGGAATTTCAAGCTCCCGAACCTCGCTCCCTATGATGGGAAAGCAGATCCTGCCTACCACATCCAGCACTATGAAACCTGGATGACGATGCAGGGTGTTTCTCCTGGCGCCATGTGCCAAGCTTTTAGTTTGACCCTCGCCGGACCCGGCTTTGAGTGGTTCAAAAACTTTAGGCCAGGAAGCATCCACTCGTTCAAAGACCTGAAGGACATGTTCCTAGCACGGTTCGCTACGTCTATGGTCCAAAAAAAAACCAAGATGTACCTGTGGTCAATCAGGCAAGAGAGTGGCGAGTCTCTTAGACGATACCTCGCCCGATTCACTGAAGAGTCAAACAAGGTCGACCGCTTTGACGACAGTGACGCAATTGCCGCTATCATAGAAGGCTTGCGCACAAGTGACTTCCTCAAGTCTATCGTCGGCCGTGTCCCTTCCACCATGGCTGAGTTAATGACTCGAGCTAATACCTTCATGGGAGTCGAAGACTACCTCGACGGCCGCAAGAGCACTAATCAAAGCTCTCGCCGTCGAGAAGAACCTAGCCGCGAGCAGAACGAACCTCGTAAAAGGCGAAACAAGGGGAACCAGTTTCCTAGCAACGAACCCCCTGTACCTCAGAAACCGCGACTTGCGGAAAACTTCAAAGGGTACTCGTCATTCACACCGCTGAACACGGCGCCGGAAAGGATCTTGGCTCTGGCACGTGACAAGTTCACGCCCCCGGCTCCAATGAAAAAGGATCCCGCAACTCGCGATCGATCCAGGTATTGTGAGTTCCATCGGGAATACGGTCATTTGACCTCGGAATGCTACAACCTCAAAAGGCAAATCGAGGCTTTGATCCAACGGGGTGAGCTGAAGGAGTTCGTGTTGCGCATGATTGGCGCTGCGGGCCCCACCGCGAACAGACAACAGGCTGGTCAAGGAGGAGGAACAGCCGCTTCTGCCGACCGAACCACGGCAACTGCCAACGCCAACCCACAACTGCACGTGGTAACCACCATACTGGGAGGTCCACAAGATGGAGATTCAACCCGACAACGGAAGAAATTCCTTAGGGCCGTGTCTCAGGAAGATGCTGCTATGCACGTCAACCTCACATATGAAGAACCTCCGTCCGTGCCTCACGAGACGATGTATTTCACCAATGAAGAGGCCAAGCGAGTTGTGCATCCGCACAATGACGCGATCGTGCTCAAAGCCCAAGTGGCCAATAACTTGGTGAAAAGGGTTCTCATCGATAACGGCAGCGCTGCCGATATAATTCTCAAGTCTACCCTAGAGCGCATGAAGCTTGGGGGGCTGCGCCCGACTCCGACCCAAACACCATTGTTTGGGTTCACTGGGGAAAAGGTTATGACCGAGGGCATTATCGACCTGCCGGTCACCTTTGGGACCCCTGGAGGGATCGAGTCCGTTCACATGGTCCCATTCCTAGTGGTTGATCAAGAGTCGCCTTACAACTTAATCATCGGGCGACCCACGTTGAACCGGCTAAGGGCAATCACTTCCACGTATCACCTACTGGTGAAGTTCCCCACCGAAGGGGGAATTGGCATTATGGCTGGAGACCAATCCCAAACCAGAATATGCTACGTGCAAGGAGTTGATGGCAAGTCCGCGGGAAAAGCGGTCAACACAATCTTCCAACTGGAAGACGATTACCCATGCAACCCAATGGATGCAAGGAAGTTCGGAGAACTTGACCCCCGTGATGAAATCGAAAGACTTAAGGTGGAAACCTCCGATGATCTTGTGCCAATCGTCCTGGACGAATCGAAGCCTGATCAGGTTGTAAAAATCGGCACCCGACTTCCACTCGCCATCAAAACTTAGCTTATCGCCTTCCTTAGGGAGTTCAAGGATGTTTTTGCATGGACTCATGCGGACATGCCCGGAATCGATCCCGAGGTAATAGTGCACCGACTGAACGACGACCCAAAGGTCGCCGAAAAAGTGCAGGCTAGACGAACGTTCAACCCAGAACGATACATGGCCATAAATGAAGAGGTCGAGAAACTCCTCACCGCAAACTTCATTCGAGAGGCTAAGTACCCAAGTGGGTCGCCAACGTGGTAATGGTAAAAAAGCCCAACGGGAAGTGGCGAATTTGTATAGACTACAAAGATCTTAACAAAGCCTGCCCTAAGGACTGCTTTCCACTCCCGCGCATCGAACAACTGGTGGACGCCACGGCCGGCCATGAACTTCTAAGCTTCATGGACGCTTATTCAGGCTACAACCAAATTCGAATGCACGAGCCCGATCAAATTAAGACGACCTTTGTCACCGATCGAGGTCTCTACTGTTACAAGGTCATGCCTTTCGGCCTTAAGAACGTGGGAGCAACGTACCAACGCTTGGTAAATCAGATCTTCGCTGATAAAATCGGCAAGACGATGGAAGTGTACGTGGACGACATGCTCGTTAAAAGCCTACTGGCAACCAATCACGTACGCGACCTAAGGGAGATGTTCACAATCTTCCGCCGATATAAAATGAAGCTCAACCCCAACAAATGCGTATTCGGGGTTGAATCCGGAAACTTCCTCAGTTATATCGTCAGCCGACGAGGCATAGAGGCGAACCCGGAAAAAAATCAAGGCACTCCTTGAAATGAAGTCGCCAAGACGAGTCAAAGAGGTACAAAGCCTGACCGGTCGGATTGCCGCTCTGACACGCTTCGTGTCTAAAGCCACCGACAAGTGTCAACCGTTCTTCAAACCTCTGAAGAAGACGGACGGCTTTGAGTGGACGGACGAATGCGAAACTGCCTTCCAAGAAATGAAGGCTTACTTTTGGTCCCCACCATTTCTCTCCAAACCGAGAGAGGGCGAGACGCTATACGTGTAACTCGTCGTCTCTGAAAGAGCTGTGAGTGCCGTCCTTGTCCGCGAAGAAAACAAGGTCCAATGGCCGATCTACTACGTGAGCAAAGCCTTACTCGACGCGGAAACGCGCTACACCGAGATTGAGAAACTTTCTCTGGCTCTCGTAATGGCAGCAAAGAAGCTACGACCGTACTTCCAAGCTCACCCAATTGCGGTGCGAACTGAGCATCCAATCGGTAAAGCTCTTCAAAAGGGAACATCGACTCGCATGGCGATCTGGTCCCAAGAATTGAGCGAGTACGGGATTGAGTTCCACCCAAGAACGGCTATAAAGGGGCAGGCCTTAGCCGACTTCGTGGCAGAATTCTCCTATACTCCCGATATGGGAAGAGAGGAAGCTGACTTGAACGATAATGAGCTAACTCGGAAAAGGAAGGTAGACCCAACGGGTCCCATCTGGGAGTTATACGTAGACGGAGCATCTAATGGTCGGAGGGCTGGCGCCGGAATAATCCTGATTAACCCCGACGGGGAAAAGCTGCGATATGCCCTTCACTACGGCTTCCAAGCCTCCAACAATGGAGCTGAATACGAAGCGCTCATTGTAGGGATAGAGCTGGCACAGAAGATCGGCTCTCATAACCTGCGAATACACTACGACTCGCAGTTGATCGTAAATCAGGTTAAAGGAGATTACATCGCCAAGGAGCCTAACATGGTCGCGTACCTGGCTAAGGCGAATGCCAAACTCGATGCCTTCTCTTGGTTCGAGATTCACCAAATCCCGAGAGAACAAAATTCGGAGGTTGACGCGCTTGCTCGCCTCGGATCTGGCATCGACGAAGACGGATTGGGGACCGTACCCTCGAATCTCTCCCACGACCATCCGTCTCCCGAGACGAAGTAAGGACCGTAGAGGTGGCATCTCAGCCCACTTGGATGGACTCAATTGTCGAGTTTTTGCGAAGAGGGGAACTCCCCGAAGACCGCAAGGAAGCCGATAAACTGAGGGCCTTAGCATCCAAATACACGCTCCGTGAGGGCATACTCTATAAGCGCGGTTACTCGACACCGCTGCTCCGATGCCTCGATAGCGTTGAGTCGACCAAGGTCCTCCGTGAAATCCATGAGGGCATCTGCGGAAACCACGCCGCTGGAACTTCCCTTGCGCTCAAAGCGCTTAAGCAAGGCTATTTCTGGCTTACCATGAAGCGAGATGCTTGCGAATGGGCAAGGCGTTGCGATAAATGCCAGCGCTTCGCGGAAATTCCGCGACAGCCCCCGACCCCGTTAAGCAGCATCGTTGTCCCATGGCCCTTTGCTAAGTGGGGCGTGGACATCATTGGCAAGCTCCCTAGACTGCCAAGGCAATACGAGTACGCCATTATCGCAATCGACTACTTCACTAAATGGGTAGAGGCCGAGCCGCTCGCCAGAATAACTAAAGCAAACACGACAAACTTCATCTGGAAGAACATCATATGCAGGCACGGTATCCCCGCCTCGATTGTGACCGACAACGGAGCACAATTTGACAACGCGCGAGTACGAGATATCTGCGATTAACTGAAGATCAGCAAGACCTTCTCCTCGCCGCGTCATCCTCAGGCCAACGGTCAAGTCGAGGCAGTCAACAAGACTATCAAAAGCAACCTGAAAAAGAAGCTCGAAGGCAAGAAAGGCGCCTGGGCCGAGGAATTGCCATTCGTCCTATGGGCATATAGGACAACCGCGCGAAACGCCACCGGCGAGACGCCATTCTCCCTTGCATATGGGGTCGAGGCCGTGGTTCCAATTGAAACTGAGGTACCCACGTTCCGAGTCGTTACATTCGACAAAGCGGACAATGACGAGGCCATGCGCCTTGAGTTAGACCTGATCGATGAAAAGAGAGCGGAAGCATTCAGACGCCTCGCCGCACAGAAGCGCAAGGTCGAAAGATACTACAACTCCAAGATCAAAAGGCGAACCTTCGCCGTCGGAAGCCTCGTCCTCAGACGAGTGTTCCAGAACACACAAGTCTAAGGCGCCGGCGTCCTAGGCCCAAACTGGGAAGGCCCGAACAGAGTCCGCAAAGTCATTCACGACGGGACATACTACATCGAGCACACGGACGGAACTCCGATTCGCCACCCGTGGAACGCGGAGCACTTGAGGCAGTACTATCAGTAGCTAGCGTCCCCCGCTTTTCTATCGCTTTTATTTCCCATTTTCAATAAGGCCTACGAGCCAATGTTTTAGGATTTAAATTTTCTCGCAAGTTTTTCGCAAAAGTAATAAAACTCGAGTTCTCCGTTTCAAATTCCGTTATATGCAAGTTTTCTGGTTATCAACAATTAACTTATAACCCAAAAAACTTGGGGGGGCTAGCTATGGTAAGAAAACTCTCAATAGAACACGCTCCACCAAAAAAAACCTAAGACGCCTACATGGCACACGTAAGACGCGTAAAGGCGTAACCCGTAAGACGCCTACATGGCGTAACCTAAGACGCCTACATGGCGTACGTAAGACGCGTAAAGGCGCAACCCGTAAGACGCCTACATGGCGCAACCTAAGACGCCTACATGGCGCACGTAAGGACGCGTAAAGGCGCAACCAGTAAGACGCCTACATGGCGCAACCTAAGACGCCTACATGGCGCACGTAAGACGCGTAAAGGCGCAACCCGTAAGACGCCTACATCGCGCAACCTAAGACGCCTACATGGCGCACGTAAGACGCGTAAAGGCGCAGCCCGTAAGACGCCTACATGGCGCAACCTAAGACGCCTACATGGCGCACATAAGACGCGTAAAGGCGCAACCCGTAATATGCCTACATGGCGTAACCTAAGACGCCTACATGGCGCACGTAAGACGCGTAAAGGCGCAACCCGTAAGACGCCTACATGGCGCAACCTAAGACGCCCACATGGCGCACGTAAGACGCGTAAAGGCGCAGCCTGTAAGACGCCTACATGGCGCAACTTAAGACGCCTACATGGCGCACGTAAGACGCGTAAAGGCGCAGCCCGTAAGACGCCTACATGGCGCAACCTAAGACGCCTACATGGCGCAACCTAAGACGCCTACATGGCGCACGTAAGACGCGTAAAGGCGCAACCCGTAAGACGCCTACATGGCTCAACCTAAGACGCCTACATGGCGCAACCTAAGATGCCTACATGGCGCACTTAAGACGCCTACATGGCGCAACCTAAGACGCCTACATGGCGCAATCCAAGACGCCTGCATGGCACGCTTAACACGCCTACCTAGCGCGGCCTGATACGTCCACTTGGCACAATCCGGCCTACGTAGCATGTCTGACTCGCAGTTGAAAATACTTAAAAACGCGAACCATCCAAGTGACTGGCGTGTTTGAAAAGGTACCCTGCTGAGGTAAAAGGATGGGCGAAACAATTGACACAAATAAATCGACCATCCAAGCATGCCATGAAAGATGAATGTGCGAAAACATTCATAAGAATAAATAAATAACTTCTCATAAAAGAAAGAGGCAACTGCCTCAAATCCTAGAAAGCATGCGCTTAGACAAGTGCGCTAAAGGGAAAAATCCTAGTAAGCAAGCGCTAAGACAAGTGCGCTGAATGGAAAAACCTAAAAAGCATGCGCTAAACACTTGCGCGAGAAAAATAAAGAAAGGAAAAGGTCACTCGGCGGGAGCGTCGCCTACAGGATCGGCCCCGTCGAGTGATGGGAACAGGGAGTCGAAGAAGTGGAAGGTGACCCCCCGAGAAACATTCTCGGTAGCTGTGGCGTCCCGACACTCCACCGCCGCCGCATGTCTTGCCTCCTCGACTCCGACATCAAAGTCGTCTTGAAGGTCGGACGCAAGCTGTTCCGCCGCGACTTTCTCCTCGGTGACCCGAACCACCTCCTTCGCCAAGGAGTCGCGCTTACGCTCCGCACGAACACGGGCAGCCTCACTCGACGTAAGCTGGCCCTGAAGAATGCCAACTTCTTCCGTGCGCGATTCCAACTGAAGTCGAAGGTCCCGCGCTTCGCTCTGGAAGACCTCCGTCGATCGAGTCGCAACTTCGAGGGCTTGATGTTCCGTCGTTAGCTCCTCAGCCATCTTCGCCACCGCCGCCTGAGCACGGTCACACTTGCCGCGGGTAACTCCCAATTCCACGCGAGCCTCCTGAAGCTGCTCGCGGAGACTCGCAAACTCCGCCTCTGAGCGAGAACCTCGCTCCGCGTGGGCCAGCTGAGACTTCGCTTGAGCAAGCTCTTCCTGGGCACGGCTCATCCGCCTGATGAGGTCGTGAAGGATCTTCTCGCCCCGGGTCGCTGCTGGCAAGGGAAACTTACTCTCTGTGCATCGGAAATGCCGTGACGAAAGAACTCCACGTCGCTGCTGGCCAGGACGCTCTTCCACATCTTCATCGAAGATTGAGCGAGGCCCAGGGAACATTCCCCCCTAACCTCCGCAGCCTCCACATCAACCATCGAGTTTACGCGCTTGGAGTCCGAAGATGTGTCGGGTAAAGCCGAGGAGATGATGCGGCACAGGGGGCACTCTCGGTCCGCTGGCTAGGTGGAAATGGCGGGAACCACCCGGTAGAAGCCATCAGCTCAGGGGAACGAAATCGTTCGACGGCTTTCCGAGCCTCCGAAATTCCCCGGATCTCCTTCACAAAGTCGAGGTCATCTGCCCCCACGTTAGCAGAAAACTCGGCCAAGGGGCCGAACCGGAGCGGCGCGTCGCGAAAAGCCTCCGCCGAGACCCACACCCATGGTCGTCGATTATACTTCTCTGAATCGATGATCAGCTTAGTCTTCCGGCGATCGCAGGCCACAAAGAAACTTGGTTGCCCGGGCGCAGGAAAGACCGCGATGAGGTTGCGAAAATCACTCACGGTCATTACCCGCTCAGTCTGGCAATGCCACTCCATGTGGCACATCGCCACTATGCGGTAGAATGCCGGGCTCATCTGACATGCGTGCACCCCCAGACGGGCGAGAAGCTGCTGAACGATGGGTTGAAACGGTAGCCGCAACCCGCAGTTGAGACTTGCAACTGAAACTGCGGCAAATCCACGACGAGGCCGGAAAGGACGGTCGCCCTGTAAAGGACGGAGAAGCGCCACGGACGACGGAATGACGAATGCCTCCCGGAGACCGACGAATGTCCGGTAGGTGAGCGAGCTCGAAGCATCGACCCCCGAACAATCGAAGTCCTCGGGAGCAGCAAGGCCCTCCTCGGGATACCACTCCGTCCTAGCGAGTGACCTCGCCGATACAAACGCCTCTGCGTCAGGGGTCTCGGGCTGAGAACCCCCTGGCTCCGCGGAAGGGTCCCTTCCCTCCGACACGACCCCGGCAGCTGCCGACGGTACCTCGGGACGCTCCGATGCGAGGCCTTCGGCCCCCGGACATGTCTCTGACTCACCTCCGGGATCTTCAGACTCGGGACCAAAGTCGTCGACGCAGTCTATCTCGTCGAGAACCGACTCTAGCAGAGTCACCGCATCCGCATCCGTAATATCTCCCGGCACGCCATGAAAGTCCAAGTCGGACTGCGGCACATCGAGGCGGGCTTTGTCACGAGCCCCCTCGCCAACTAAGTTGATCACGAGGCGAGGGGCAGGCTCCCCGGACGAGGGATGATCAAACTCCCCACCTGTATCGCGCCCAGTTGGCGCGCACTCTTCGAGAGGCTGAGCAGCGGGCACGGTCGCACCCAGCTCGCCTTCCTCCAGCCACTGCTCTACTCCGCTTGGATTTTCTTCCACGTGCAGAGGAACTTCCCTTAATCCGGCGAAGAGATCATCCTCTGCGTGTTCAGAACCCTGAAACAAGAGAGAGAAATCAATCTCGGGACTCTCAGCTGAGAAAAGGGGAGGGACACCCATAATGCAAGCTTAAAAAAAAGAGAAAACAAGCGTAGAGAAGAAAAAAAAATAAAGTGAGGAATAAAGAGAAGAGGGAGGCCTATTTATAGACTTCTAGGGGGGTAGGAGTTGAAATCCTACTCCCACAAGGAGCAAAATCGGAGAAAAAGCTCCAAAAAGTCGGAGTTCTCCCGCGCAAGGCGAGCCAGCCCCGCGCACGGGGCGCGCCGCGCGCCAAGCCCGCGCGCCGCGCGGGTCACGCTGCACGGACCGCGCGCCGCGCGGCCCCCTGAAAAAAAAAAGAGAAGAAAAAAGAAGAGGAAAAGATTTTTCCTCGGGGTCACAAGACACGAGAAATATTTTCCTCAAACACCCAACTAGAAGAACAAAAAGTTCATCGCTGGGACGCGTCCCGAGCGACGAACTTGGGGGGCTGATGTTGTCGGTCGTTTTCGGAAAACCCGAGACGCCAAGAAGGCACGTCGCTCAAAGGGCCGATGGTCAGGCCGGAGGTCCCGAAGAGCGGCAGGTCTTCAAGCCCTCGGCCAAACTCTTGACTCCTCGAGTCGAGCGTCGCTCCTGGAGTCGAGCCTTGAGTCAATCGCCTCGAGTCGAGCTTCGCTCCTCGAGTCGAGCCTTGAGTCAACCTCCTCGAGTCGAGCTTTGAGTCAACCTCCTCGAGTCGAGCTTCGCTCCTCGAGTTGAGCCTTGAGTCAATCTCCTCGAGTCGAGTCGCTAGTCGCTCTCGTCGAGTTGAGCCTTGCTCCTCGAATCGAGTCACTCTCGTCAAGTGGAAATCTTCATATTTCACGTAGGAAGAATGATATTCGAAGGCCCGCAAGAGCCCGGCAAGACGAGCCGTTCATCACGCACACAACACGCTACGCCGGCCGGCCGTGCAGCAGACGGCGCGCCGCGCGCTCTATGCGCCGCGTGACCTGCGCCGCGCGCCGCACGCCGCGTGTTGTGCGCCGCGCTTTGTGCGCCGCACGCGCCGTGCGCCTGCACTTGATGGCATGCGCGTTCCTAGTCCCACATGGACGAAAAAGGGACCTTCTAAGGCTCCCAAACACCTATATAAACCCCCTCCCATTGAGGGGAAATCCATCCCATAATATCCAATAATTCTATTCATCTCTGATCGACACGCTCGATTTCTTACTCTTCTCTGCTTCTTTGGAAGCCATATTTGGCCTGAAGCAGACTCTCTTCTCCCTCCCGTTCTCAAAGGTTCCGAAGCACTCACGGGGACTTCCTGAACGTCGCTCCCTTCGACCGAACGTTCTCCGGTGCTCAAGCACGCCCCTTGGGTTCTCGACTAGAGTCCCCCTCCCGCGTCTAACACGCTAGACGCGTACGCGATCTCCGAAGTTCTGAGACGCTGCCGAGGACTCCTCGCGCCCCGTTTCCTTCGTCGAGCACGCCTCTCCACCAAGGCTCCACGCCTCATACTGCGTCTTTCACGCTTGAACTACGTTCTGACCTGATCCCACGCACGGGTACGTAGGCAGCCGACAACCAAGGCACGGTCACTCCTCCTCCTCACCCCCTACCTCTCCCGAGAGGCGGGTTGATCGGAGAAAACTCTAGCTCGAGACTATCGAGCTCACACCCTTGGCCCGGGTGCGATCACTTGGTCCGGCCTTGGATCGAACCGCCCGAGGTTTTAAATAGTTGTTCATTTTCGTGCGACAACACTTTCGGGCCCATCGAGCCATTTGTGGGCTTCGCATACCGGGTTTACGACACGAAAGTATCTATTTGATGGATAGAGTTCGAGTCGAGGCTCGACTCGAGATGCAAGGCTCGACTCGAGGAGACTGACTCAAGGCTCGACTCGAGGAGCGAAGCTCGACTCGAGGAGACTGACTCAAGGCTAGACTCGTGGAGCGAAGCTCGGCTCGAGGAGACTGACTCAAGGCTCGACCCGAGGAGCGAGGCTTGACTCAAGGAGACTGAATCAATCTCAACTCGAGGGTCGACGCTCGACTTGAGGAGCCGACTCAAGTCTCGACTTGAGGGGCTAGGCTCAACTCACAGAGTCAAGAGTTTGGGGCAAGGGCTCGAAGGCTCGTCGCTATTCAGGAACTCCAGCCTGACCATCGGCCCTTTGAACGAAGCATCTTCGGGGTGTCTCGGGTTTTCCGAAAACGACCGACAACATTAACCCCCCAAGTTCATCGCTCGGGAGGTTCTCGGCGATGAACTTTTTGTCTTTTCGGTTGCGTGTTTGAGGAAAACATTTTCCAAGTCTCGTCACCCAAGGAAAATTTTCGCTCTTTTTTTTTTTTTTTTTTTGGCGTAGCCGCGCGGCGCGCGCCCTGGATGGCGCGGCGCGCCCCGTGCGCGGGGTTGGCTCGCTTCGCGCGGGGGAAATCCGACTTTTCTCCATTTTTCTCTGTTTTTTCTCTTTGTGGGAGTAGGATTTCGACTCCTACCCCCCCGGGAGTCTATAAATAGACCCCCCCTCTCCCTTATTCTTCCACTTTATTTTTTATAACTTTCTCTACACTTTCTTTTCTTTTCTACGCTTGCATTATGGATATTCCTTCCCTTTTCTCAACTGAGGATCCCGAGATTGATTTCTCTCTCTTGTTTCAGGATTCTGAACATGTAGAGGATGACCTCTTCGCGGGATTGAGGGAAGTTCCTCTGCACGTGGAAGAGAATCCAAGTGGAGTGGAGCAGTGGCTCGAAGGAGGCTAGTCGGGCGCGATCGTGCCTGTCCCACGGCCTCAGGAGGAATGCGTGCCGACTGGGCGCGACACAAGCGGGGGGGGTTGATCATCCCGCGTTCGGGGGTCCTGCTCCTCACCTCGTAATCAACTTGGTCGGCGAGGGGGGCCTGCCCTGACGTGCCAAAGTCCGACTTGGAATTTCATGGCACGCCGGGAAATATTGCGGACGTGGATGCAGTGACTCCGCTAGAGTCGGTCCTCGACGAGATTGACTGCGTGGACAATTTTGGTCCCGAGTCTGAAGATCCCGGCGGTGATTCAGAGACATGTCTGGGGGCCGAAGGCCTCGCACCGGAGTGTCCCGAAGGGCCATCGACGGCCGCCGCGGCCGCGCCAGAGGGCGGAGGCCCTTCCGTGGAGCCAAGGGGTGCTCATCCCGAGACCCCTGATGCGGAGGCGATAGTGTCCGCGAGGTCGTTTGCTAGGACGGAGTGGTATCCCGAGGTGGGCTTTGCTCCTCCCGAGGGCTTCGATTGTTCGGGGGTCGATGCTTCGAGCTCGCTCACCTACCGAACATTCATCGGTCTCAGGGAGGCATTTGCCGTTCCATCGTCCGTGGCGCTCCTTCGTCCCTTGCAGGGCGACCGTCCTTTCCGTCCTCGTCGTGGATTTGTCGCAGTTGCGGTTGCGAGCCTCAACTGCGGGTTATGGTTGCCGCTTCAACCCATCGTCCAACAGCTCCTCGCACGACTGGGGGTGCACGCCTGTCAGATGAATCCGGCGTTTTACCGCATTGTGGCAATGTGTCACATGGAGTGGCGTTGCCAGACCGAACGGGTGATGACCGTGAGCGACTTTCGAAATCTCATCACGGTCTTCCCTGCGCCCGGGCAACCCAGTTTCTTCGTGGCCCGCGATCGCCGGAATACTAAGCTAACCACGGATTCGGAGAAATACAACCGACGACCGTGGGTGTGGGTCTTGGCGGAGGCTTTTGGCGACGCGCCGCTTCGGTTCGGTCCCTTGGCCGAGTTTTCTGGCGACGCGGGGGCCGATGATCTCCACTTTGTGAAGGAGATCTGGGGGATGTCGGAAGCTCGGAAGGCGGTTGAACGATTTCGTTCGCCTGGGCTAATGGCCTCTACCGGGTGGTTCCCGCCCTTTCCTCCTAGTCGTGACGACAACCGGAGGTTAGAGAGCGTTCCCAGCGCTGCGTCATCACCTTCGAGCGGTGGTCTTCCAGGTATTTCGACCTTCGCTTTTCCCGTGTCCAACTTTTAGTCTAGGGTTTTGACTTTGTTGCTTTGTAGCCTCCTCAGCTAGGGTGAGTGCTCGGGCTCGCTTAGCGAAGGCTTCTAGAGACCCAAAGTCACTGGCGGTGGTCCGTTCTTGGATTGCTGCGCGGAACGGTCGGGAGAGGCCCGATACCAGTTGTCCGACGGAGAGCGGCCCTCGTGTTTCTTTGAAGCGACCCTCCTCCTCGGCTCTTCCAGACACTTTTTCGGACTCCAAGCGCGTAAACTCGATGGTCGACGTGGAGGCCGTGGAGGTTAGAGGGGAATGTTCCCATGGCCTTGCTCAATCTTCGATGAAGATGTGGAAGAGCGTCGTGGCCAGCAGTGACGTGGAGTTCTTTCGTCACGGCGTCTCTGACGCACAGAGGGTACGTTTCTCTTGCGTTATTCGTTAGGACCTTGTGTTTTGCTGACTTGTCTTTTTGCCTTCTCAGGTGCTTGCTCGAGCGACCCGGGGCGAAAAGATCCTTCACAACCTCATCAAACGGATGATCCTTGCCCAAGAGGAGCTCGCTCAAGAAAAGTCTCAGCTGGCCCGTGCCGAGCGAGGTTCTCACTCAAAGGCAGAGTTTGCGAGTCTCCGCGAGCAGCTCCAAGAGGCCCGCGTGGAATTGGGGGTTACCCGTGGCAAATGCGACCGTGCTCAGTTGGTCGTGGCGAAAATGGCTGAAGAGCTAACGACGGAACGTCAAGCTCTCGAGGTGGCAACTCGATCGACGGAGGTCTTCCGGAGCGAGGTCCGGGACCTTTGACGCCAGTTGGAATCGCGCACAAAAGAAATAGGTATTCTTCAGGGCCAACTTACATCAAGCGAAACTGCCCGTGTTCGAGCGGAGCGTGAGCGCGACTCCTTGGCGGAGGAGGTGGCTCGGGTCACTGCGGAGAAAGCTGCGGCGGAACAGCTCGCGTCCGACCTTCAAGACGACTTCGACGTCTGAGTCGAAGAGGCAAGATATGCGGCGGCGGTGGAGTGTCGGGATGCCACAGATACCGAGAATGCTTCTTGTTGGCGATGATCCCGCCGAGTGACATATCTTTTTTATTTTTTTCGCGCAAGTGTTTAGCGCATGCTTTCCTTTTTAGGTTTTTCCTTTCAGCGCACTTGTTTTAGCGCTTGCTTTCTAGGATTTTCCCTTTCAGTGCACTTGTTTTAGCGCTTGCTTTCTAGGATTTTTGGGGCAGTTGCCCTTTTCTTTTTTGAGAAGTTATTTATTTTTATGAACGTTTTTTTCTCATTCATGGCATGTTTTGATTGGCAAGGGTTGTGTCAATGGTCTCGCCAGTTCTTTTATCCCCGCAGGATCACACTTCAGACGCGCCAGCCGCTCAGGTGGTTTGTGTTCTGTAAGTTTCCTCAACTGCGAGTCGGCCATGCTACGTAGGCATCTCACGTATGCCGGGTATTTTGATTGCGCCGCGTAGACGTCTTAGGTTGCTCCACATAGGCGTCTTAAATGCGCCATGTAGGCGACTTAGATGCGCCATACAGGCGTCTTAAGTGCGCCATGTGGACGTCTTGGTTGCGCCATGTAGGCGTCTTGGTTGCGGTATGCAGGCGTCTTGGTTGCGCCATGCAGGCGTCTTGGTTGCGCCATGCAGGCGTCTTGGTTGCGCCATGCAGGCGTCTTGGTTGCGCCATGCAGGCGTCTTGGATGCGCCATGCATGCGTCTTGGATGCGCCATGCAGGCGTCTTGGTTGCGCCATGCAGGCATCTTACGTGCGCCATGTAGGCATCTTACGTGCGCCATGTAGGCATCTTACGTGCACCATGAAGGCGTCTTAAGTTACGCCATGTAGGCGTCTTAGGTGCGCCACGTAGGCATCTTGAGTTGCGCCATGTAGGCGTCTTACGTGCGCCATGTAGGCGTCTTATAAATTTTTTGGTGGAGCGTGTTCTTTTGAGGGTTTCCTTACCATTGCTAGCCCCCCCAAGTTTTAGGGTTATCGGTTTTATTTTTGATAACCGGAAAACTTGCACAAAACGAAATTTGAAACGGAAAACTCGAGTTTTATTACGTTTGCGAAAAATTTGTGAGAAATTTAAAATCCGAAAACATTGGCTCATAGGCCTCAAGTGGGGAACGCTAGCTACTGGTAGTACTGCCTCAAGTGTTCCGTATTCCACGGGTGGCAAATCGGAGTTCCGTCCGTGTGCTCGATGTAGTATGTCCCGTCGTGAATGACTTTGCGGACTTTATAGGGGCCTTCCCAGTTCGGGCCTAGGACGCCAGCGCCTTGTACTTGTGTATTCTGGAAAACTCGTCTGAGTACAAGGCTTTCGACGGCAAAGGTTCGCCTTTTGATCTTGGAGTTGTAGTATCTTTCGACCTTGCGCTTCTGTGCGGCGAGGCGGCTGAATGCTTCTGACCTCTTTTCGTCTATCAAATCCAACTCCAAGCGCATGGCCTCGTCGTTGTTTGCTTGGTCGAACATATCGACTTGGAACGTGGGTATCTCGGTTTCGATCGGAACCACGGCCTCGACCCCATACGCAAGGGAGAATGGTGTTTCGCCGGTGGCGTTTTGCGCGGTCGTCCTGTAAGCCGATAGGACGGATGGCAATTCCTCGGCCCAGGCGCACTTTCTGTCTTCGAGCTTCTTTTTAAGATTTCTCTTGATAGTCTTGTTGACTACTTCGACCTGGCCGTTGGCCTGAGGGCGATGCAGCGAGAAGCAGGTCTTGCTGATCTTTAGCTGATCGCAGATATCTCTTACTCGTGCGTTGTCGAATTGGGCGCCATTGTCGGTCACGATCGAGGCGGGGATACCGTGCCTGCATATGATGCTTTTCCAGATGAAGTTTGTCGTGTTTGCTTCAGTTATTATGGCAAGCGGCTCGGCCTCTACCCACTTAGTGAAGTAGTCAATGGCGATAATGGCATATTCGTATTGCCTTGGCGCTCTAGGGAGCTTGCCAATGATGTCCACGCCCCATTTAGCAAGGGGACGTGGGACAACAATGCTGCTCAATGGGGTCGGAGGCTGTCGCAGAATTTTCGCGAAGCGCTGGCATTTGTCGCAACGCCTTGCCCATTCGCAAGAATCTCGCTTCATGGTAGGCCAGAAATAGCCTTGCTTAAGCGCTTTGAGCGCGAGGGAAGTTCCAGCGGCGTGGTTCCCACAGATGCCGTCATGAATTTCGCGGAGGACCTTGGTCGACTCAACGCTATTGAGGCGCCGAAGCAGCGGCGTTGAGTAACCGCGCTTATAGAGTATGCCTTCTCGGAGCGTGTATTTGGATGCTAAGGTCCTCAGCTTATCGGCTTCTTTGCGGTCTTCGGGGAGTTCCCCTTTTCGCAGAAACTCGACAATTGAGTCCATCGAAGTGGGATGAGATGCCACCTCTATGATCCCGATTTCATCTCGGGAGACGGATGGCCGTGGGAGAAATTCAATGGGTACGATCCCCAATCCGTCTTCGTCGATGCCAGATCCAAGGCGAGCAAGTGCGTCAGCCTCTGAATGTTGTTCTCTCAGGATTTGGTGGATCTCGAACCAAGAGAAAGCATCGAGTTTGGAGTTTGTCATTTCCAAGTATGCAACCATTATAGGCTCCTTGGCAGTGTAATCCCCTTTAACCTGGTTCACGATCAACTGCGAGTCGCAGTGTATTCGCTGGTTATGAGAGCCTAGCTTATGTGCCAGTTTTATCCCCACAATGAGCGCCTCATATTCGGCTTCATTGTTGGAGGCCTGGAAGCCGTAGTGCAGGCGGTAACGCAACTTTTACCCGTCGGGGTTAATCAGGACTATTCCGGCGCCAGCCCCCCGAGCATTAGATGCTCCGTCTACGTACAACTCCCAGATGGGACCCGTCGGGTCAACCTTTCTTTTTCGAGTTAAGGCGTCATCGTTTAGGTCATTTTCCGCTCTTCCCATGTCGGGAGTGTAGGAGAATTCCGCCATAAAGTCGGCTAAGGCCTGCCCCTTTGTAGCCGTTCTGGGGTGGAACTCAATCCCGTACTCGCTCAATTCTTGGGACCAGATCGCCATGCGAGTCGATGTTCCCTTTTGAAGAGCTTTACCGATTGGATGCTCGGTTCGCACCGTGATTGGGTGAGCTTGGAAATACGGACGTAGCTTCTTAGCTGTCGTTACGAGAGCCAGAGAGAGTTTCTCTATCTCGGTGTAGCGCGTTTCCGCGTAGTAGACCGGCCATTGGACCTTGTCTTCTTCGCGGACAAGAACATCACTTACAGCTCTTTCAGAGACGACGAGATATACGTACAGCATCTCCCCCTCTCTTGGTTTAGAGAGGAATGGTGGGGACCCAAAGTAAGCCTTCATTTCTTGGAAGGCATTTTGGCATTCGTCCGTCCACTCAAAACCGTCCGTCTTCTTTAGAGCTTTGAAGAACGGTTGACATTTGTCGGTGGCTTTAGACACGAAGCGTGCCAGAGCAGCAACCCAACCGGTCAGGCTTTGCACCTCTTTGACTCGTCTTGGCGACTTCATTTCAAGGAGTGCCTTGATTTTTTCGGGATTCGCCTCTGTTGTCGCACGAAAATGAATAACTATTGAAAACCTCGGGCGGTTCGATCCAAGGCCGGACCAAGTGATCGCACCAGGGCCAAGAGTGTGAACTCGATAGTCTCGAGCTAGGTTTTCTCCGATCAACCCACCTCTCGGGAGAGGTAGGGGGTGAGGAGAAGGAGTGACCGTGCCTTGGCTGTCGGCTGCCTATGTACCCGTGCGTGGGATCAGGTCAGAACGTAGTTCAGGCATGTAGGACGCAGTATGAGGCATGGAACCTCGGTGGAGAAGCGTGCTCGACGAAGGAGACGGGGCGCGAGGAGTCCTCGGCAGCGTCTCAGAACCTCGGAGACCGTGTACGCGTCTAGCGTGTTAGACACGCGAGGGGAACTCTAGTCGAGAACCCTAGGGGCATGCTTGAGCACCGGAGAACATTCGGTCAGAGGGAGCGACGTCCGGGAAGTTCCCGTGAGTGCTTCGGAACCTCTGAGAACGAGAGAGAGAGTAGAGAGACTGCTTCAGACCAAAAATGGCATCAAAAGAAGCAGGGAAGAGTAAGAAATCGAACGTGTCGATAGGAGATGAAGGGATGATTTTCCCCTCAATGGGAGGGGGTTTATATAGGTGTTTGAGGACCCTAAGGAGGCCCTTTGGCGTCCATGTGGGACTAGGAACGCACCCCATTCAAGTGGAGGCGCACAAGAGGCAGCGGCGCACAACGCGCGGCGCGCGACCCGCGGCGCACAACCCGCGGCGCGCGGTTCGTGCCGCTCAGCGCGCGGCGCGGCCTTGGCCGGGCGCGGCGCGCGACCCGCCGCGCGTGCTGGGCTTCGTCTCTGCGGGCTTTTCGCGATCGTCTCGCTTCCGGGCCCGTTGAGATGCTTGGTATTTCGGGCCTTTGACACAAATGTTTGTTTGACGGATAGGACTCGAGTCGATACTCGACTCAAGGAGCGAAGCTCGACTTGAGGAGACCGGCTCAAGGCTCGACTCAAGGAGCGAATCTCGACTCGAGGAGACCGACTCGAGGAACGAACCTCGAGTCGAGGAGACCGACTCAAAGTTCAACTAGAAGAGCGAGGCTCGACTCGAGGAACCGACTCAAGTCTCAACTCGAGGGGCTAAGCTCGACTCAAGGAGTCAAGAGTTCGGACGAGGATTTGGGGGCTTGCCGCTTTTCTTGACCTCCGGCCTGACCATCGGCCCTTTGAGCGACGTGCCTTCTCGGTGTGTCGGGTTTTCCGAAAACGACCGACAACATTAGCCTTCCAAGTTCGTCGCTCGGGAGGTTCCCAGCGATGAACTTTTTGTCCTTCTAGTTGGGTGTTTGAGGAAAATATTTCCCATGTCCTGTCACCCGAGGAAAAATCTTTTCCTCTTTTTTTTTTTTTTTGTGACGAGGCCGCGCGGCGCGCGCCCTGGACGGCGCGGCGCGTGGGCTTGACGCGCGGCGCGCCCCGTGCGTGGGGCTGGTTCGCCTTGCGCAGGGGAACTCCGACTTTTTGGAGTTTTCCTCCGTTTTTTCTCCTTGTGGGAGTAGGATTTCGACTCCTACCCCCCTAGAAGTCTATAAATAGACCCCCCCTTCTCTTATTCCTCACTTTATTTTATTCTCTCTTTCTCTACGCTTGTTTCTTTTTTCTTTTTACGTTTGCATTATGGGTGTCCCTCCCCTTTTCTCAACTGAGAGTCCCGAGATTGATTTCTCTCTCTTGTTTCAGGGTTCTGAACATGTAGAGGACGATCTCTTCGCGGGATTAGGGGGAATTCCTCTGCACGTGGAAGAGAATCCAAGCGGAGTAGAGCAGTGGCTCGAGGAAGGCGAGCTGGGCGCGACCGTGCCTGCTGCTCAGCCTCAAGAAGAGTGCGCGCCAGCTGGGGGAGATATAGGTGGGGAGTTTGATCATCCCACGTCCGAGGAACCTGCCCCTCGCCTCGTGATCAACTTAGTTGGCGAGGGGGGTCGCGACAAAGCCTGCCTTGACATGCCGCAGTCTGTCTTGGACCCTCATGGCGCGCCGGGAGATATCGCAGACGTGGATGCGGTTACTCCGCTAGAGTCGGTCCTCGACGAGATTGACTGCGTGGACGACTTTGGTCCCGTGTCTAAAGATCCCGGAGGCGATTCGGAGACATGTCCGGGGGCCGAAGGCCTCGCATCGGAGCATCTTGAGGTACCGTCGGCGGTTCCCGCGGCTGTGCCGGAGGGCAGGGGCCCTTCCGTGGAGCCAGGGGGTTCTCAGCCCAAGACCCCTGACGCATAGGCGTTAGTATCGGCGAGGTCGCTCGCTAGGACGGAGTGGTATCCCGAGGAGGGCTTTGCTGCTCCCGAGGACTTCGATTGTTCGGGGGTTGATGCTTCGAGCTCGCTCACCTACCGAACATTCGTCAGTCTCCGGGAGGCATTCGCCATTCCGTCGTCCGTGGCTCTTCTCCGTCCCTTATAGGGCGACCGTCCTTTCTGGCCTCGCTGCGGATTTGCCGCAGTTTCAGTTGCAAGTCTCAACTGCGGGTTGCGGCTACCGTTTCAACCCATCGTTCAGCAGCTTCTCGCCCATCTGGGGGTGCACGCGTGTCAGATGAGTCCGGCGTTCTACCGCATCGTGGCGATGTGCCACATGGAGTGGCATTGCCAGACTGAGCGGGTGATGACCGTGAGTGATTTTCGTAATCTCATCGGGGTCTTCCCTGCGCTCGGGCAACCCAGTTTCTTCATGGCCCGCGATTGCCGGAACACTAAGCTGATCGTGGATTCAGAGAAGTATAATCGACGACCACGGGTGTGGGTCTCGGCGGAGGCTTTTGGCGATGCGCCGCTCCGGTTTGGCCCCTTGACCGAGTTTTCTGCTGACGCGGGGGCCGATGATCTCGACTTCGTGAAGAAGATCCGAGGAATGTCGTAGGCTCGGAAGTCCATCGATTGATTTCGCTCCCCTGAGCTGATGGCTTCCACCGGGTGGTACCCGCCATTTCCACCTGGCCGAGGCGACAGTCGGCAGACCGAGAGTGCCCCCAGTGCCGCATCATCTCTCTCGAGCGGCGGTCTTCAAGGTATGTCAACGTTTCGCACTTTTTGCTTTTGTTCTTAGCTTAGGGTTTTGACTTTGTCGCTTTTGTAGTCTCATCGACTAGGGCGAGAGCTCGGGCGCGCTTGGCGAAGGCTTCTCGGGATCCGAAGTCGTTGGCGGTGGTCCGTTGTCGGATTGCTGCGCAAAACGGACGGGAGAAACCCGACATTGGTCATCCACCGGAGAACTGTTGTCAATGGTGCCCACAAGAAGAGTAGTAGTGTCTATTTATGTACATTTGATGTCATATAGTCTTACGAAGACTCTTGCTTGTAATTGCTTATTCATTAATATAAAGTTGAAACGTTCATTCATTCTTTCTTTGTTTGAAGCTTTATGATAAAACCTTAGTCTTTTAGTCCATAAACAAACTTAACAACTTACGAAGAGACAAATGTAGATTTGCATGAACAAACTCTTCGTAGTTTGCTTAAAACGATATATTCGCAATCTTAGGGTCAAAGGACTATTGACCTCAGTACGATTGTTAGAAGAATCTATGATGTCTGGTTATGAGGCATTGAGAGTTGGAGACTCTATAGTTCTTCTAGGTATCTTTCGAAGGTACTGAATTGACCAGTGCACTTCTAGAGACAATATAAGAACAAACCATTTAACCACTTATGTCTCGAAGTCACTATGTATGAATTGCATCATGCTTACCTTAATCCTGAAATGAGACATGCCATTTCACACCTTAGTATTCTCATTTGAGAAAGTCAGAGTTCGGACTCACTATGTGATTCCGAACAGGGCCTATTGGTGAAGTACTAAGTTGTGAGTATGTCATGAGTAACTTTGTGAAGTTCTCATAGATATGGAATTCATGTACAAGATTGCTGAAATGCAATGTATGTCACCTCATGCTTTGTTCCTTGGAGTGTGAATAAATGAACTGGCCCGTGTCCAAATTGAGTCCTGACTCTTTTGGATGAAACAATGTGACTTGTTAGCTCCTCGTCATTACATTGTTTCTAACTTATTCACAAGCGACAAAGGAGTTGAGGAAATAACAGCTAGAAGGGTAAAATGGTAATTTAGTAAATCCCGACTAGCTGATGACATTCATGAAGGGTAAACATAGATAATATTCAGTGGATCCGCTCATACTAATTTGGGAGAATTCTTGAGTAGAAAATAAATTCATTTGAACCGAGAGATTTTCAGTGTCAGCTCTTTAGTGGAGTCAGTTGGCATTAAGCTAAACTTGGAAAAGGTTTGTGAACTTTTAAGCTAAACGAAAATAGTTAAAAGGGTATTTTTGTCTTTTGAGACAAAGGATGAAATGAATGTCAATAAATTTTTTGACAAGTTCATTTGATGACTTAATGTCACTCGGCCATGACTTGATCATTTTGCCTTGTGAATTAATTTCATTTCATAAGAATTTTATTGAAAATTCTTAATGGGCCTTTTTCATGTTCTCATGAATAAATGAAGAAGCTTCTAGAAGCTCCTTCTAGAGACATGTTGGGCGCCCAACATACCTAAGGAAAGAGAGTTTATTTTGTGCATAAATGTATATAGATACTTGCCAAAAGAAAAAGAGGAAACAAATTTGCATATGCATGCATAGGGGAATCGGCCATGTTGAGAGAAAAGGCAAGCCATGAACAAAATTGGAAACAAATCAAGGCTTCTAGAAGCCTTGTGTTGGCCGAGTGTCTCAAAGGGAAAAAGAGGAAATTGGCTCATGAATATGTGATATTCTATAGAAGAGGAAACTACCTTATTGAAGGTGAGACCTCTCCTATAAATAGGAGCCTCATTTCCTCACAATTCATTCATCCAAGTTTAAGAGATTTGAGAGACTCTCTCTCTAGAACTTGTGGCCGAAAATCCTCTCTCGCTCTCTCTAGTTTATTTTTTGATTTTTCTTGTCTTGGCACCTAGGTCCTCACTTGACCTAGTGTTTAGCTCTGCGACTTCAAGACTTGTTCTTAAGTCGTAGTGTTTAAAAGTGCCCACTCACTGATTCCTTTTATTTCGAGTGATTTAGTGATAGAAACTATCGTGGTTGCTCGAGGTGCCGAGGAAAGAAAGAGAGACGTGCTGCGAGGGGAGACGAGCGTTGCAAACTTTCCAAAAGCTTCTTCAAGGTTCAAGCTTCAAGAAAGGTTAGTAAACTCTTAGCTCATATTGATTTTAATTACATGTACTTGCTTCTTTGTCTAGGTTAGTAAAAACTGTTTTTACTTGAAAAGAAATTTTTTTAAAATTCCGCCGCTTCCCGAAGCGTTTAATCTTTTTCTTAAACCCTAGATCAATTCCAACAAGAACGGCCCTCACGCTTCTTTGAAGCGACCCTCCTCCTCGGCTCTACCAGACACGTCTTCGGACTCCAAGCGTGTGAACTCGATGGTCGACGTGGAGGCCGCAGAGGTTAGAGGGGAATGTTCCCTGGGTCTCGCTCAATCCTCGATGAAGATGTGGAAGAGCATCGTGGCCAGTAGCAACGTGGAGTTCTTTCGCCACGGCATTTCTGACGCACAGAGAGTAAGTTTCTCTTGCCTTGTCTGTTTTGGGGCTTTGTCTTTTACTGAATTGTCTCCTTGCCTTCTCAGGTGCTTGCTCGAGCGACCCGGGGTGAAAAGATCCTTCATGACCTCATCAGACGGATGAGCCTTGCCCAAGAGGAGCTCGCTCAAGCGAAGTCTCAGCTAGCCCGTGCCGAGCGAAGTTCTCACTCAAGGGCGGAGTTCGCGAGTCTCCGCGAGCAGCTTCAAGAGGCCCGTGTGGAATTGGGAGTTACCTGCGGCAAATGCGACCGTGCTCAGTCGGCGGTGCCGAAGATGGCCGAGGAACTAACGGCGGAGCGTCAAGCTCTCGAAGTGGCGACTCGATCGACAGAGGTCTTCCGGAGTGAGGCGCGAGACCTTCGACGCCAGTTGGAATCGCGCACCGAAGAAGTTGGCAGTCTCCAGGGCCAACTTACATCGAGCGAGCCTGCCCGTGTTGGAGCGGAGCGCGAGCGCGACTCCTTGGCGGAGGAGGTGGTTCGGGTCACCGCGGAGAAGGTTGCGGCGGAACAGCTTGCGTCCGACCTTCAAGACGACTTTGATGTCGGAGTCGAGGAGGCAAGACATGCGGTGGCGGTGGAGTGTCGGGACGCCACAGCAACCAAGAATGTTTCTCGGGGGGTCACCTTCCACTTCTTTGACTCGTTGTTCCCACCATTCGACGGGGCCGATCCTGTAGGCGGCGATCCCGCCGAGTGACATTTTTCTTTATTTTTCTCGCGCACGTGTTTAGCGCATGCTTTCTTTTAGGTTTTTTCCATTCAGCGCACTTGTTTTAGCGCTTGCTTAATAGGATTTTTCCCTTAGCGCGCTTGTCTTAGCGCATGCTTTCTAGGTTTTTGGGGCAGTTGCCCTTTTCTTTTGTGAGGTATTATCTATTTATGAACGTTTTCGCACATTCATCTTTTATGGCATGTTTAGATGGACAATTGTTTGTGTCAATGGTTTTGCCAATCCTTTTACCTCAGCAGGATACCTTTTCAGACGCGCCAGTCACTTGGATGGTTTGCGTTCTTAAGTTTTTTCAACTGCGAGTCAGCCATGCTACGTAGGCACCTTACGTGTGCCGGATTGTGCCACGTAGACGTCTCAGGTCGCGCCAGGTAGGCGTCCTGGTTGCGCCATGTAGGCGTATTAGGCGCGCCATGTAGGCGTCTTAGGTGCGCCATGTAGGCATCTTAGGTGCACCATGTAGGCGTCTTACGTGCACCATGTAGGCGTCTTAGGTTGCGCCATGTAGGCGTCTTACGCGTGCCATGTAGGCGTCTTAGGTTGCGCCATGTAGGCATCTTTGGTGCGCCATGTAGGCGTCTTAGGTTGCGCCATGTAGGCGTCTTACGTGCGCCATGTAGGCGTCTTAGGTTGCGCCATGTAGGCGGCGTCTTAAGTTGCGCCATGTAGGCGTCTTATGTGCGCCATGTAGGCATCTTAGGTTGCGCCATGTAGGCGTCTTACGTGCGCCATGTAGGCATCTTATGTGCGCCATATAGGCGTCATAAGTTGCGCCATGTAGGCGTCTTAGTTTGCGCCATGTAGGCGTCTTAGGTTGTGCCATGTAGGCGTCTTACGTGCGCCATGTAGGCATCTTAGGTGCGCCATGGGTTGTCAATGGTGCCCACAAGAAGAGTTGTAGTCTTTATTTTGTACATTTGATGTAATAAAGTCTCATGAAGACTCTTGCTTGTAATTGCCTATCTATTCATTAATAAAGTTGAAACGTTCATTCATTCTTTCTTTGTTTGAAGCTTTATGATAAAACCTTAGTCTTTTAGTCCATAAACAAACTTAACAACTTACGAAGAGACAAATGTAGATTTGCATGAACAAACTCTTCGTAGTTTGCTTAAAACGATATATTCGCAATCTAAGGGTCAAAGGACTATTGACCTCAGTATGATTGTTAGAAGAATCTATGATGTCTGGTTATGAGGCATTGAGAGTTGGGGACTCTATAGTTCTTCTAGGTATCTTCCGAAGGTACTGAATTGACCTGTGCACTTCTAGAGACAATATAAGAACAAACCATTTAACCTCTTATGTCTCGAAGTCACTATGTATGAATTGCATCATGCTTACCTTAATCCTGAAATGAGACATGCCATTTCACACCTTAGTATTCTCATTTGAGAAAGTCAGAGTTCGGACTCACTATGTGATTCCGAACAGGGGCTATTGGTGAAGTACTAAGTTGTGAGTATTTCATGAGTAACTTTGTGAAGTTCTCATAGATATGGAATTCATGTACAAGATTGCTGAAATGCAATGTATGTCACCTCATGCTTTGTTCCTTGGAGTGTGAATAAATGAACTGGCCAGTGTCCAAATTGACTCCTGACTCTTTTGGATGACACAATGTGACTTGTTAGCTTATCGTCAATACATTGTTTCTAACTTATTCACAAGCGACAAAGGAGTTGAGGAAATAACAGCTAGAAGGGTAAAATGGTAATTTAGTAAATCCCGAGTAGCTGATGACATTCATGAAGGGTAAACATAGATAATATTCAGTGGATCCGCTCATCATAATTAGGTTGAATTCTTGAGTAGAAAATAAATTCATTTGAACCGAGAGATTTTCAGTGTCAGCTCTTTAGTGGAGTCAGTTGGCATTAAGCTAAACTTGGAAAAGGTTTGTGAACTTTTGAGTCCAAGTGTTTAGCTCAAGCTTTGTTCATTTGGGTCCATGAGGTCACTGCCACGAATCACATCGATAGGAATAGTTAAACTGGAAGCTAAGTCAAAACAAGAACAAAAATAGTTAAAAGGGTATTTTTGTCTTTTGAGACAAAGGATGAAATGAATGTCAATAAATTTTTTGACAAGTTCATTTGATGACTTAATGTCACTCGGCCATGACTTGATCATTTTGCCTTGTGAATTAATTTCATTTCATAAGAATTTTATTGAAAATTCTTAATGGGCCTTTTTCATGTTCTCATGAATAAATGAAGAAGCTTCTAGAAGCTCCTTCTAGAGACATGTTGGGCGCCCAACATACCTAAGGAAAGAGAGTTTATTTTGTGCATAAATGTATATAGATACTTGCCAAAAGAAAAAGAGGAAACAAATTTGCATATGCATGCATAGGGGAATCGGCCATGTTGAGAGAAAAGGCAAGCCATGAACAAAATTGGAAACAAATCAAGGCTTCTAGAAGCCTTGTGTTGGCCGAGTGTCTCAAAGGGAAAAAGAGGAAATTGGCTCATGAATATGTGATATTCTATAGAAGAGGAAACTACCTTATTGAAGGTGAGACCTCTCCTATAAATAGGAGCCTCATTTCCTCACAATTCATTCATCCAAGTTTAAGAGATTTGAGAGACTCTCTCTCTAGAACTTGTGGCCGAAAATCCTCTCTCGCTCTCTCTAGTTTATTTTTTGATTTTTCTTGTCTTGGCACCTAGGTCCTCACTTGACCTAGTGTTTAGCTCTGCGACTTCAAGACTTGTTCTTAAGTCGTAGTGTTTAAAAGTGCCCACTCACTGATTCCTTTTATTTCGAGTGATTTAGTGATAGAAACTATCGTGGTTGCTCGAGGTGCCGAGGAAAGAAAGAGAGACGTGCTGCGAGGGGAGACGAGCGTTGCAAACTTTCCAAAAGCTTCTTCAAGGTTCAAGCTTCAAGAAAGGTTAGTAAACTCTTAGCTCATATTGATTTTAATTACATGTACTTGCTTCTTTGTCTAGGTTAGTAAAAACTGTTTTTACTTGAAAAGAAATTTTTTTAAAATTCCGCCGCTTCCCGAAGCGTTTAATCTTTTTCTTAAACCCTAGATCAATTCCAACAAGAACGGCCCTCACGCTTCTTTGAAGCGACCCTCCTCCTCGGCTCTACCAGACACGTCTTCGGACTCCAAGCGTGTGAACTCGATGGTCGACGTGGAGGCCGCAGAGGTTAGAGGGGAATGTTCCCTGGGTCTCGCTCAATCCTCGATGAAGATGTGGAAGAGCATCGTGGCCAGTAGCAACGTGGAGTTCTTTCGCCACGGCATTTCTGACGCACAGAGAGTAAGTTTCTCTTGCCTTGTCTGTTTTGGGGCTTTGTCTTTTACTGAATTGTCTCCTTGCCTTCTCAGGTGCTTGCTCGAGCGACCCGGGGTGAAAAGATCCTTCATGACCTCATCAGACGGATGAGCCTTGCCCAAGAGGAGCTCGCTCAAGCGAAGTCTCAGCTAGCCCGTGCCGAGCGAAGTTCTCACTCAAGGGCGGAGTTCGCGAGTCTCCGCGAGCAGCTTCAAGAGGCCCGTGTGGAATTGGGAGTTACCTGCGGCAAATGCGACCGTGCTCAGTCGGCGGTGGCGAAGATGGCCGAGGAACTAACGGCGGAGCGTCAAGCTCTCGAAGTGGCGACTCGATCGACAGAGGTCTTCCGGAGTGAGGCGCGGGACCTTCGACGCCAGTTGGAATCGCGCACCGAAGAAGTTGGCATTCTCCAGGGCCAACTTACATCGAGCGAGGCTGCCCGTGTTGGAGCGGAGCGCGAGCGCGACTCCTTGGCGGAGGAGGTGGTTCGGGTCACCGCGGAGAAGGTTGCGGCGGAACAGCTTGCGTCCGACCTTCAAGACGACTTTGATGTCGGAGTCGAGGAGGCAAGACATGCGGTGGCGGTGGAGTGTCGGGACGCCACAGCAACCAAGAATGTTTCTCGGGGGGTCACCTTCCACTTCTTTGACTCGTTGTTCCCACCATTCGACGGGGCCGATCCTGTAGGCGGCGATCCCGCCGAGTGACATTTTTCTTTATTTTTCTCGCGCACGTGTTTAGCGCATGCTTTCTTTTAGGTTTTTTCCATTCAGCGCACTTGTTTTAGCGCTTGCTTAATAGGATTTTTCCCTTAGCGCGCTTGTCTTAGCGCATGCTTTCTAGGTTTTTGGGGCAGTTGCCCTTTTCTTTTGTGAGGTATTATCTATTTATGAACGTTTTCGCACATTCATCTTTTATGGCATGTTTAGATGGACAATTGTTTGTGTCAATGGTTTTGCCAATCCTTTTACCTCAGCAGGATACCTTTTCAGACGCGCCAGTCACTTGGATGGTTTGCGTTCTTAAGTTTTTTCAACTGCGAGTCAGCCATGCTACGTAGGCACCTTACGTGTGCCGGATTGTGCCACGTAGACGTCTCAGGTCGCGCCAGGTAGGCGTCCTGGTTGCGCCATGTAGGCGTATTAGGCGCGCCATGTAGGCGTCTTAGGTGCGCCATGTAGGCATCTTAGGTGCACCATGTAGGCGTCTTACGTGCACCATGTAGGCGTCTTAGGTTGCGCCATGTAGGCGTCTTACGCGTGCCATGTAGGCGTCTTAGGTTGCGCCATGTAGGCATCTTTGGTGCGCCATGTAGGCGTCTTAGGTTGCGCCATGTAGGCGTCTTACGTGCGCCATGTAGGCGTCTTAGGTTGCGCCATGTAGGCGGCGTCTTAAGTTGCGCCATGTAGGCGTCTTATGTGCGCCATGTAGGCATCTTAGGTTGCGCCATGTAGGCGTCTTACGTGCGCCATGTAGGCATCTTATGTGCGCCATATAGGCGTCATAAGTTGCGCCATGTAGGCGTCTTAGTTTGCGCCATGTAGGCGTCTTAGGTTGTGCCATGTAGGCGTCTTACGTGCGCCATGTAGGCATCTTAGGTGCGCCATGGGTTGTCAATGGTGCCCACAAGAAGAGTTGTAGTCTTTATTTTGTACATTTGATGTAATAAAGTCTCATGAAGACTCTTGCTTGTAATTGCCTATCTATTCATTAATAAAGTTGAAACGTTCATTCATTCTTTCTTTGTTTGAAGCTTTATGATAAAACCTTAGTCTTTTAGTCCATAAACAAACTTAACAACTTACGAAGAGACAAATGTAGATTTGCATGAACAAACTCTTCGTAGTTTGCTTAAAACGATATATTCGCAATCTAAGGGTCAAAGGACTATTGACCTCAGTATGATTGTTAGAAGAATCTATGATGTCTGGTTATGAGGCATTGAGAGTTGGGGACTCTATAGTTCTTCTAGGTATCTTCCGAAGGTACTGAATTGACCTGTGCACTTCTAGAGACAATATAAGAACAAACCATTTAACCTCTTATGTCTCGAAGTCACTATGTATGAATTGCATCATGCTTACCTTAATCCTGAAATGAGACATGCCATTTCACACCTTAGTATTCTCATTTGAGAAAGTCAGAGTTCGGACTCACTATGTGATTCCGAACAGGGGCTATTGGTGAAGTACTAAGTTGTGAGTATGTCATGAGTAACTTTGTGAAGTTCTCATAGATATGGAATTCATGTACAAGATTGCTGAAATGCAATGTATGTCACCTCATGCTTTGTTCCTTGGAGTGTGAATAAATGAACTGGCCAGTGTCCAAATTGACTCCTGACTCTTTTGGATGAAACAATGTGACTTGTTAGCTTATCTTCAATACATTGTTTCTAACTTATTCACAAGCGACAAAGGAGTTGAGGAAATAACAGCTAGAAGGGTAAAATGGTAATTTAGTAAATCCCGAGTAGCTGATGACATTCATGAAGGGTAAACATAGATAATATTCAGTGGATCCGCTCATCATAATTAGGTTGAATTCTTGAGTAGAAAATAAATTCATTTGAACCGAGAGATTTTCAGTGTCAGCTCTTTAGTGGAGTCAGTTGGCATTAAGCTAAACTTGGAAAAGGTTTGTGAACTTTTGAGTCCAAGTGTTTAGCTCAAGCTTTGTTCATTTGGGTCCATGAGGTCACTGCCACGAATCACATCGATAGGAATAGTTAAACTGGAAGCTAAGTTAAAACAAGAACAAAAATAGTTAAAAGGGTATTTTTGTCTTTTGAGACAAAGGATGAAATGAATGTCAATAAATTTTTTGACAAGTTCATTTGATGACTTAATGTCACTCGGCCATGACTTGATCATTTTGCCTTGTGAATTAATTTCATTTCATAAGAATTTTATTGAAAATTCTTAATGGGCCTTTTTCATGTTCTCATGAATAAATGAAGAAGCTTCTAGAAGCTCCTTCTAGAGACATGTTGGGCGCCCAACATACCTAAGGAAAGAGAGTTTATTTTGTGCATAAATGTATATAGATACTTGCCAAAAGAAAAAGAGGAAACAAATTTGCATATGCATGCATAGGGGAATCGGCCATGTTGAGAGAAAAGGCAAGCCATGAACAAAATTGGAAACAAATCAAGGCTTCTAGAAGCCTTGTGTTGGCCGAGTGTCTCAAAGGGAAAAAGAGGAAATTGGCTCATGAATATGTGATATTCTATAGAAGAGGAAACTACCTTATTGAAGGTGAGACCTCTCCTATAAATAGGAGCCTCATTTCCTCACAATTCATTCATCCAAGTTTAAGAGATTTGAGAGACTCTCTCTCTAGAACTTGTGGCCGAAAATCCTCTCTCGCTCTCTCTAGTTTATTTTTTGATTTTTCTTGTCTTGGCACCTAGGTCCTCACTTGACCTAGTGTTTAGCTCTGCGACTTCAAGACTTGTTCTTAAGTCGTAGTGTTTAAAAGTGCCCACTCACTGATTCCTTTTATTTCGAGTGATTTAGTGATAGAAACTATCGTGGTTGCTCGAGGTGCCGAGGAAAGAAAGAGAGACGTGCTGCGAGGGGAGACGAGCGTTGCAAACTTTCCAAAAGCTTCTTCAAGGTTCAAGCTTCAAGAAAGGTTAGTAAACTCTTAGCTCATATTGATTTTAATTACATGTACTTGCTTCTTTGTCTAGGTTAGTAAAAACTGTTTTTACTTGAAAAGAAATTTTTTTAAAATTCCGCCGCTTCCCGAAGCGTTTAATCTTTTTCTTAAACCCTAGATCAATTCCAACAAGAACGGCCCTCGCGCTTCTTTGAAGCGACCCTCCTCCTCGGCTCTACCAGACACGTCTTCGGACTCCAAGCGTGTGAACTCGATGGTCGACGTGGAGGCCGCAGAGGTTAGAGGGGAATGTTCCCTGGGTCTCGCTCAATCCTCGATGAAGATGTGGAAGAGCATCGTGGCCAGTAGCAACGTGGAGTTCTTTCGCCACGGCATTTCTGACGCACAGAGAGTAAGTTTCTCTTGCCTTGTCTGTTTTGGGGCTTTGTCTTTTACTGAATTGTCTCCTTGCCTTCTCAGGTGCTTGCTCGAGCAACCCGGGGTGAAAAGATCCTTCATGACCTCATCAGACGGATGAGCCTTGCCCAAGAGGAGCTCGCTCAAGCGAAGTCTCAGCTAGCCCGTGCCGAGCGAAGTTCTCACTCAAGGGCGGAGTTCGCGAGTCTCCGCGAGCAGCTTCAAGAGGCCCGTGTGGAATTGGGAGTTACCTGCGGCAAATGCGACCGTGCTCAGTCGGCGGTGGCGAAGATGGCCGAGGAACTAACGGCGGAGCGTCAAGCTCTCGAAGTGGCGACTCGATCGACAGAGGTCTTCCGGAGTGAGGCGCGGGACCTTCGACGCCAGTTGGAATCGCGCACCGAAGAAGTTGGCATTCTCCAGGGCCAACTTACATCGAGCGAGGCTGCCCGTGTTGGAGCGGAGCGCGAGCGCGACTCCTTGGCGGAGGAGGTGGTTTGGGTCACCGCGGAGAAGGTTGCGGCGGAACAGCTTGCGTCCGACCTTCAAGACGACTTTGATGTCGGAGTCGAGGAGGCAAGACATGCGGTGGCGGTGGAGTGTCGGGACGCCACAGCAACCAAGAATGTTTCTCGGGGGGTCACCTTCCACTTCTTTGACTCGTTGTTCCCACCATTCGACGGGGCCGATCCTGTAGGCGGCGATCCCGCCGAGTGACATTTTTCTTTATTTTTCTCGCGCACGTGTTTAGCGCATGCTTTCTTTTAGGTTTTTTCCATTCAGCGCACTTGTTTTAGCGCTTGCTTAATAGGATTTTTCCCTTAGCGCGCTTGTCTTAGCGCATGCTTTCTAGGTTTTTGGGGCAGTTGCCCTTTTCTTTTGTGAGGTATTATCTATTTATGAACGTTTTCGCACATTCATCTTTTATGGCATGTTTAGATGGACAATTGTTTGTGTCAATGGTTTTGCCAATCCTTTTACCTCAGCAGGATACCTTTTCAGACGCGCCAGTCACTTGGATGGTTTGCGTTCTTAAGTTTTTTCAACTGCGAGTCAGCCATGCTACGTAGGCACCTTACGTGTGCCGGATTGTGCCACGTAGACGTCTCAGGTCGCGCCAGGTAGGCGTCCTGGTTGCGCCATGTAGGCGTATTAGGCGCGCCATGAAGGCGTCTTAGGTGCGCCATGTAGGCATCTTAGGTGCACCATGTAGGCGTCTTACGTGCACCATGTAGGCGTCTTAGGTTGCGCCATGTAGGCGTCTTACGCGTGCCATGTAGGCGTCTTAGGTTGCGCCATGTAGGCATCTTTGGTGCGCCATGTAGGCGTCTTAGGTTGCGCCATGTAGGCGTCTTACGTGCGCCATGTAGGCGTCTTAGGTTGCGCCATGTAGGCGGCGTCTTAAGTTGCGCCATGTAGGCGTCTTATGTGCGCCATGTAGGCATCTTAGGTTGCGCCATGTAGGCGTCTTACGTGCGCCATGTAGGCATCTTATGTGCGCCATATAGGCGTCATAAGTTGCGCCATGTAGGCGTCTTAGTTTGCGCCATGTAGGCGTCTTAGGTTGTGCCATGTAGGCGTCTTACGTGCGCCATGTAGGCATCTTAGGTGCGCCATGGGTTGTCAATGGTGCCCACAAGAAGAGTTGTAGTCTTTATTTTGTACATTTGATGTAATAAAGTCTCATGAAGACTCTTGCTTGTAATTGCCTATCTATTCATTAATAAAGTTGAAACGTTCATTCATTCTTTCTTTGTTTGAAGCTTTATGATAAAACCTTAGTCTTTTAGTCCATAAACAAACTTAACAACTTACGAAGAGACAAATGTAGATTTGCATGAACAAACTCTTCGTAGTTTGCTTAAAACGATATATTCGCAATCTAAGGGTCAAAGGACTATTGACCTCAGTATGATTGTTAGAAGAATCTATGATGTCTGGTTATGAGGCATTGAGAGTTGGGGACTCTATAGTTCTTCTAGGTATCTTCCGAAGGTACTGAATTGACCTGTGCACTTCTAGAGACAATATAAGAACAAACCATTTAACCTCTTATGTCTCGAAGTCACTATGTATGAATTGCATCATGCTTACCTTAATCCTGAAATGAGACATGCCATTTCACACCTTAGTATTCTCATTTGAGAAAGTCAGAGTTCGGACTCACTATGTGATTCCGAACAGGGGCTATTGGTGAAGTACTAAGTTGTGAGTATTTCATGAGTAACTTTGTGAAGTTCTCATAGATATGGAATTCATGTACAAGATTGCTGAAATGCAATGTATGTCACCTCATGCTTTGTTCCTTGGAGTGTGAATAAATGAACTGGCCAGTGTCCAAATTGACTCCTGACTCTTTTGGATGAAACAATGTGACTTGTTAGCTTATCGTCAATACATTGTTTCTAACTTATTCACAAGCGACAAAGGAGTTGAGGAAATAACAGCTAGAAGGGTAAAATGGTAATTTAGTAAATCCCGAGTAGCTGATGACATTCATGAAGGGTAAACATAGATAATATTCAGTGGATCCGCTCATCATAATTAGGTTGAATTCTTGAGTAGAAAATAAATTCATTTGAACCGAGAGATTTTCAGTGTCAGCTCTTTAGTGGAGTCAGTTGGCATTAAGCTAAACTTGGAAAAGGTTTGTGAACTTTTGAGTCCAAGTGTTTAGCTCAAGCTTTGTTCATTTGGGTCCATGAGGTCACTGCCACGAATCACATCGATAGGAATAGTTAAACTGGAAGCTAAGTCAAAACAAGAACAAAAATAGTTAAAAGGGTATTTTTGTCTTTTGAGACAAAGGATGAAATGAATGTCAATAAATTTTTTGACAAGTTCATTTGATGACTTAATGTCACTCGGCCATGACTTGATCATTTTGCCTTGTGAATTAATTTCATTTCATAAGAATTTTATTGAAAATTCTTAATGGGCCTTTTTCATGTTCTCATGAATAAATGAAGAAGCTTCTAGAAGCTCCTTCTAGAGACATGTTGGGCGCCCAACATACCTAAGGAAAGAGAGTTTATTTTGTGCATAAATGTATATAGATACTTGCCAAAAGAAAAAGAGGAAACAAATTTGCATATGCATGCATAGGGGAATCGGCCATGTTGAGAGAAAAGGCAAGCCATGAACAAAATTGGAAACAAATCAAGGCTTCTAGAAGCCTTGTGTTGGCCGAGTGTCTCAAAGGGAAAAAGAGGAAATTGGCTCATGAATATGTGATATTCTATAGAAGAGGAAACTACCTTATTGAAGGTGAGACCTCTCCTATAAATAGGAGCCTCATTTCCTCACAATTCATTCATCCAAGTTTAAGAGATTTGAGAGACTCTCTCTCTAGAACTTGTGGCCGAAAATCCTCTCTCGCTCTCTCTAGTTTATTTTTTGATTTTTCTTGTCTTGGCACCTAGGTCCTCACTTGACCTAGTGTTTAGCTCTGCGACTTCAAGACTTGTTCTTAAGTCGTAGTGTTTAAAAGTGCCCACTCACTGATTCCTTTTATTTCGAGTGATTTAGTGATAGAAACTATCGTGGTTGCTCGAGGTGCCGAGGAAAGAAAGAGAGACGTGCTGCGAGGGGAGACGAGCGTTGCAAACTTTCCAAAAGCTTCTTCAAGGTTCAAGCTTCAAGAAAGGTTAGTAAACTCTTAGCTCATATTGATTTTAATTACATGTACTTGCTTCTTTGTCTAGGTTAGTAAAAACTGTTTTTACTTGAAAAGAAATTTTTTTAAAATTCCGCCGCTTCCCGAAGCGTTTAATCTTTTTCTTAAACCCTAGATCAATTCCAACAAGAACGGCCCTCGCGCTTCTTTGAAGCGACCCTCCTCCTCGGCTCTACCAGACACGTCTTCGGACTCCAAGCGTGTGAACTCGATGGTCGACGTGGAGGCCGCAGAGGTTAGAGGGGAATGTTCCCTGGGTCTCGCTCAATCCTCGATGAAGATGTGGAAGAGCATCGTGGCCAGTAGCAACGTGGAGTTCTTTCGCCACGGCATTTCTGACGCACAGAGAGTAAGTTTCTCTTGCCTTGTCTGTTTTGGGGCTTTGTCTTTTACTGAATTGTCTCCTTGCCTTCTCAGGTGCTTGCTCGAGCAACCCGGGGTGAAAAGATCCTTCATGACCTCATCAGACGGATGAGCCTTGCCCAAGAGGAGCTCGCTCAAGCGAAGTCTCAGCTAGCCCGTGCCGAGCGAAGTTCTCACTCAAGGGCGGAGTTCGCGAGTCTCCGCGAGCAGCTTCAAGAGGCCCGTGTGGAATTGGGAGTTACCTGCGGCAAATGCGACCGTGCTCAGTCGGCGGTGGCGAAGATGGCCGAGGAACTAACGGCGGAGCGTCAAGCTCTCGAAGTGGCGACTCGATCGACAGAGGTCTTCCGGAGTGAGGCGCGGGACCTTCGACGCCAGTTGGAATCGCGCACCGAAGAAGTTGGCATTCTCCAGGGCCAACTTACATCGAGCGAGGCTGCCCGTGTTGGAGCGGAGCGCGAGCGCGACTCCTTGGCGGAGGAGGTGGTTCGGGTCACCGCGGAGAAGGTTGCGGCGGAACAGCTTGCGTCCGACCTTCAAGACGACTTTGATGTCGGAGTCGAGGAGGCAAGACATGCGGTGGCGGTGGATTGTCGGGACGCCACAGCAACCAAGAATGTTTCTCGGGGGGTCACCTTCCACTTCTTTGACTCGTTGTTCCCACCATTCGACGGGGCCGATCCTGTAGGCGGCGATCCCGCCGAGTGACATTTTTCTTTATTTTTCTCGCGCACGTGTTTAGCGCATGCTTTCTTTTAGGTTTTTTCCATTCAGCGCACTTGTTTTAGCGCTTGCTTAATAGGATTTTTCCCTTAGCGCGCTTGTCTTAGCGCATGCTTTCTAGGTTTTTGGGGCAGTTGCCCTTTTCTTTTGTGAGGTATTATCTATTTATGAACGTTTTCGCACATTCATCTTTTATGGCATGTTTAGATGGACAATTGTTTGTGTCAATGGTTTTGCCAATCCTTTTACCTCAGCAGGATACCTTTTAAGACGCGCCAGTCACTTGGATGGTTTGCGTTCTTAAGTTTTTTCAACTGCGAGTCAGCCATGCTACGTAGGCACCTTACGTGTGCCGGATTGTGCCACGTAGACGTCTCAGGTCGCGCCAGGTAGGCGTCCTGGTTGCGCCATGTAGGCGTATTAGGCGCGCCATGTAGGCGTCTTAGGTGCGCCATGTAGGCATCTTAGGTGCACCATGTAGGCGTCTTACGTGCACCATGTAGGCGTCTTAGGTTGCGCCATGTAGGCGTCTTACGCGTGCCATGTAGGCGTCTTAGGTTGCGCCATGTAGGCATCTTTGGTGCGCCATGTAGGCGTCTTAGGTTGCGCCATGTAGGCGTCTTACGTGCGCCATGTAGGCGTCTTAGGTTGCGCCATGTAGGCGGCGTCTTAAGTTGCGCCATGTAGGCGTCTTATGTGCGCCATGTAGGCATCTTAGGTTGCGCCATGTATGCGTCTTACGTGCGCCATGTAGGCATCTTATGTGCGCCATATAGGCGTCATAAGTTGCGCCATGTAGGCGTCTTAGTTTGCGCCATGTAGGCGTCTTAGGTTGTGCCATGTAGGCGTCTTACGTGCGCCATGTAGGCATCTTAGGTGCGCCATGGGTTGTCAATGGTGCCCACAAGAAGAGTTGTAGTCTTTATTTTGTACATTTGATGTAATAAAGTCTCATGAAGACTCTTGCTTGTAATTGCCTATCTATTCATTAATAAAGTTGAAACGTTCATTCATTCTTTCTTTGTTTGAAGCTTTATGATAAAACCTTAGTCTTTTAGTCCATAAACAAACTTAACAACTTACGAAGAGACAAATGTAGATTTGCATGAACAAACTCTTCGTAGTTTGCTTAAAACGATATATTCGCAATCTAAGGGTCAAAGGACTATTGACCTCAGTATGATTGTTAGAAGAATCTATGATGTCTGGTTATGAGGCATTGAGAGTTGGGGACTCTATAGTTCTTCTAGGTATCTTCCGAAGGTACTGAATTGACCTGTGCACTTCTAGAGACAATATAAGAACAAACCATTTAACCTCTTATGTCTCGAAGTCACTATGTATGAATTGCATCATGCTTACCTTAATCCTGAAATGAGACATGCCATTTCACACCTTAGTATTCTCATTTGAGAAAGTCAGAGTTCGGACTCACTATGTGATTCCGAACAGGGGCTATTGGTGAAGTACTAAGTTGTGAGTATTTCATGAGTAACTTTGTGAAGTTCTCATAGATATGGAATTCATGTACAAGATTGCTGAAATGCAATGTATGTCACCTCATGCTTTGTTCCTTGGAGTGTGAATAAATGAACTGGCCAGTGTCCAAATTGACTCCTGACTCTTTTGGATGAAACAATGTGACTTGTTAGCTTATCGTCAATACATTGTTTCTAACTTATTCACAAGCGACAAAGGAGTTGAGGAAATAACAGCTAGAAGGGTAAAATGGTAATTTAGTAAATCCCGAGTAGCTGATGACATTCATGAAGGGTAAACATAGATAATATTCAGTGGATCCGCTCATCATAATTAGGTTGAATTCTTGAGTAGAAAATAAATTCATTTGAACCGAGAGATTTTCAGTGTCAGCTCTTTAGTGGAGTCAGTTGGCATTAAGCTAAACTTGGAAAAGGTTTGTGAACTTTTGAGTCCAAGTGTTTAGCTCAAGCTTTGTTCATTTGGGTCCATGAGGTCACTGCCACGAATCACATCGATAGGAATAGTTAAACTGGAAGCTAAGTCAAAACAAGAACAAAAATAGTTAAAAGGGTATTTTTGTCTTTTGAGACAAAGGATGAAATGAATGTCAATAAATTTTTTGACAAGTTCATTTGATGACTTAATGTCACTCGGCCATGACTTGATCATTTTGCCTTGTGAATTAATTTCATTTCATAAGAATTTTATTGAAAATTCTTAATGGGCCTTTTTCATGTTCTCATGAATAAATGAAGAAGCTTCTAGAAGCTCCTTCTAGAGACATGTTGGGCGCCCAACATACCTAAGGAAAGAGAGTTTATTTTGTGCATAAATGTATATAGATACTTGCCAAAAGAAAAAGAGGAAACAAATTTGCATATGCATGCATAGGGGAATCGGCCATGTTGAGAGAAAAGGCAAGCCATGAACAAAATTGGAAACAAATCAAGGCTTCTAGAAGCCTTGTGTTGGCCGAGTGTCTCAAAGGGAAAAAGAGGAAATTGGCTCATGAATATGTGATATTCTATAGAAGAGGAAACTACCTTATTGAAGGTGAGACCTCTCCTATAAATAGGAGCCTCATTTCCTCACAATTCATTCATCCAAGTTTAAGAGATTTGAGAGACTCTCTCTCTAGAACTTGTGGCCGAAAATCCTCTCTCGCTCTCTCTAGTTTATTTTTTGATTTTTCTTGTCTTGGCACCTAGGTCCTCACTTGACCTAGTGTTTAGCTCTGCGACTTCAAGACTTGTTCTTAAGTCGTAGTGTTTAAAAGTGCCCACTCACTGATTCCTTTTATTTCGAGTGATTTAGTGATAGAAACTATCGTGGTTGCTCGAGGTGCCGAGGAAAGAAAGAGAGACGTGCTGCGAGGGGAGACGAGCGTTGCAAACTTTCCAAAAGCTTCTTCAAGGTTCAAGCTTCAAGAAAGGTTAGTAAACTCTTAGCTCATATTGATTTTAATTACATGTACTTGCTTCTTTGTCTAGGTTAGTAAAAACTGTTTTTACTTGAAAAGAAATTTTTTTAAAATTCCGCCGCTTCCCGAAGCGTTTAATCTTTTTCTTAAACCCTAGATCAATTCCAACAAGAACGGCCCTCGCGCTTCTTTGAAGCGACCCTCCTCCTCGGCTCTACCAGACACGTCTTCGGACTCCAAGCGTGTGAACTCGATGGTCGACGTGGAGGCCGCAGAGGTTAGAGGGGAATGTTCCCTGGGTCTCGCTCAATCCTCGATGAAGATGTGGAAGAGCATCGTGGCCAGTACAACGTGGAGTTCTTTCGCCACGGCATTTCTGACGCACAGAGAGTAAGTTTCTCTTGCCTTGTCTGTTTTGGGGCTTTGTCTTTTACTGAATTGTCTCCTTGCCTTCTCAGGTGCTTGCTCGAGCAACCCGGGGTGAAAAGATCCTTCATGACCTCATCAGACGGATGAGCCTTGCCCAAGAGGAGCTCGCTCAAGCGAAGTCTCAGCTAGCCCGTGCCGAGCGAAGTTCTCACTCAATGGCGGAGTTCGCGAGTCTCCGCGAGCAGCTTCAAGAGGCCCGTGTGGAATTGGGAGTTACCTGCGGCAAATGCGACCGTGCTCAGTCGGCGGTGGCGAAGATGGCCGAGGAACTAACGGCGGAGCGTCAAGCTCTCGAAGTGGCGACTCGATCGACAGAGGTCTTCCGGAGTGAGGCGCGGGACCTTCGACGCCAGTTGGAATCGCGCACCGAAGAAGTTGGCATTCTCCAGGGCCAACTTACATCGAGCGAGGCTGCCCGTGTTGGAGCGGAGCGCGAGCGCGACTCCTTGGCGGAGGAGGTGGTTCGGGTCACTGCGGAGAAGGTTGCGGCGGAACAGCTTGCGTCCGACCTTCAAGACGACTTTGATGTCGGAGTCGAGGAGGCAAGACATGCGGTGGCGGTGGAGTGTCGGGACGCCACAGCAACCAAGAATGTTTCTCGGGGGGTCACCTTCCACTTCTTTGACTCGTTGTTCCCACCATTCGACGGGGCCGATCCTGTAGGCGGCGATCCCGCCGAGTGACATTTTTCTTTATTTTTCTCGCGCACGTGTTTAGCGCATGCTTTCTTTTAGGTTTTTTCCATTCAGCGCACTTGTTTTAGCGCTTGCTTAATAGGATTTTTCCCTTAGCGCGCTTGTCTTAGCGCATGCTTTCTAGGTTTTTGGGGCAGTTGCCCTTTTCTTTTGTGAGGTATTATCTATTTATGAACGTTTTCGCACATTCATCTTTTATGGCATGTTTAGATGGACAATTGTTTGTGTCAATGGTTTTGCCAATCCTTTTACCTCAGCAGGATACCTTTTCAGACGCGCCAGTCACTTGGATGGTTTGCGTTCTTAAGTTTTTTCAACTGCGAGTCAGCCATGCTACGTAGGCACCTTACGTGTGCCGGATTGTGCCACGTAGACGTCTCAGGTCGCGCCAGGTAGGCGTCCTGGTTGCGCCATGTAGGCGTATTAGGCGCGCCATGTAGGCGTCTTAGGTGCGCCATGTAGGCGTCTTAGGTTGCGCCATGTAGGCGTCTTACGTGCGCCATGTAGGCGTCTTAGGTTGCGCCATGTAGGCGGCGTCTTAAGTTGCGCCATGTAGGCGTCTTATGTGCGCCATGTAGGCATCTTAGGTTGCACCATGTATGCGTCTTACGTGCGCCATGTAGGCATCTTATGTGCGCCATATAGGCGTCATAAGTTGCGCCATGTAGGCGTCTTAGTTTGCGCCATGTAGGCGTCTTAGGTTGTGCCATGTAGGCGTCTTACGTGCGCCATGTAGGCATCTTAGGTGCGCCATGGGTTGTCAATGGTGCCCACAAGAAGAGTTGTAGTCTTTATTTTGTACATTTGATGTAATAAAGTCTCATGAAGACTCTTGCTTGTAATTGCCTATCTATTCATTAATAAAGTTGAAACGTTCATTCATTCCTTCTTTGTTTGAAGCTTTATGATAAAACCTTAGTCTTTTAGTCCATAAACAAACTTAACAACTTACGAAGAGACAAATGTAGATTTGCATGAACAAACTCTTCGTAGTTTGCTTAAAACGATATATTCGCAATCTAAGGGTCAAAGGACTATTGACCTCAGTATGATTGTTAGAAGAATCTATGATGTCTGGTTATGAGGCATTGAGAGTTGGGGACTCTATAGTTCTTCTAGGTATCTTCCGAAGGTACTGAATTGACCTGTGCACTTCTAGAGACAATATAAGAACAAACCATTTAACCTCTTATGTCTCGAAGTCACTATGTATGAATTGCATCATGCTTACCTTAATCCTGAAATGAGACATGCCATTTCACACCTTAGTATTCTCATTTGAGAAAGTCAGAGTTCGGACTCACTATGTGATTCCGAACAGGGGCTATTGGTGAAGTACTAAGTTGTGAGTATTTCATGAGTAACTTTGTGAAGTTCTCATAGATATGGAATTCATGTACAAGATTGCTGAAATGCAATGTATGTCACCTCATGCTTTGTTCCTTGGAGTGTGAATAAATGAACTGGCCAGTGTCCAAATTGACTCCTGACTCTTTTGGATGAAACAATGTGACTTGTTAGCTTATCGTCAATACATTGTTTCTAACTTATTCACAAGCGACAAAGGAGTTGAGGAAATAACAGCTAGAAGGGTAAAATGGTAATTTAGTAAATCCCGAGTAGCTGATGACATTCATGAAGGGTAAACATAGATAATATTCAGTGGATCCGCTCATCATAATTAGGTTGAATTCTTGAGTAGAAAATAAATTCATTTGAACCGAGAGATTTTCAGTGTCAGCTCTTTAGTGGAGTCAGTTGGCATTAAGCTAAACTTGGAAAAGGTTTGTGAACTTTTGAGTCCAAGTGTTTAGCTCAAGCTTTGTTCATTTGGGTCCATGAGGTCACTGCCACGAATCACATCGATAGGAATAGTTAAACTGGAAGCTAAGTCAAAACAAGAACAAAAATAGTTAAAAGGGTATTTTTGTCTTTTGAGACAAAGGATGAAATGAATGTCAATAAATTTTTTGACAAGTTCATTTGATGACTTAATGTCACTCGGCCATGACTTGATCATTTTGCCTTGTGAATTAATTTCATTTCATAAGAATTTTATTGAAAATTCTTAATGGGCCTTTTTCATGTTCTCATGAATAAATGAAGAAGCTTCTAGAAGCTCCTTCTAGAGACATGTTGGGCGCCCAACATACCTAAGGAAAGAGAGTTTATTTTGTGCATAAATGTATATAGATACTTGCCAAAAGAAAAAGAGGAAACAAATTTGCATATGCATGCATAGGGGAATCGGCCATGTTGAGAGAAAAGGCAAGCCATGAACAAAATTGGAAACAAATCAAGGCTTCTAGAAGCCTTGTGTTGGCCGAGTGTCTCAAAGGGAAAAAGAGGAAATTGGCTCATGAATATGTGATATTCTATAGAAGAGGAAACTACCTTATTGAAGGTGAGACCTCTCCTATAAATAGGAGCCTCATTTCCTCACAATTCATTCATCCAAGTTTAAGAGATTTGAGAGACTCTCTCTCTAGAACTTGTGGCCGAAAATCCTCTCTCGCTCTCTCTAGTTTATTTTTTGATTTTTCTTGTCTTGGCACCTAGGTCCTCACTTGACCTAGTGTTTAGCTCTGCGACTTCAAGACTTGTTCTTAAGTCGTAGTGTTTAAAAGTGCCCACTCACTGATTCCTTTTATTTCGAGTGATTTAGTGATAGAAACTATCGTGGTTGCTCGAGGTGCCGAGGAAAGAAAGAGAGACGTGCTGCGAGGGGAGACGAGCGTTGCAAACTTTCCAAAAGCTTCTTCAAGGTTCAAGCTTCAAGAAAGGTTAGTAAACTCTTAGCTCATATTGATTTTAATTACATGTACTTGCTTCTTTGTCTAGGTTAGTAAAAACTGTTTTTACTTGAAAAGAAATTTTTTTAAAATTCCGCCGCTTCCCGAAGCGTTTAATCTTTTTCTTAAACCCTAGATCAATTCCAACAAGAACGGCCCTCGCGCTTCTTTGAAGCGACCCTCCTCCTCGGCTCTACCAGACACGTCTTCGGACTCCAAGCGTGTGAACTCGATGGTCGACGTGGAGGCCGCAGAGGTTAGAGGGGAATGTTCCCTGGGTCTCGCTCAATCCTCGATGAAGATGTGGAAGAGCATCGTGGCCAGTAGCAACGTGGAGTTCTTTCGCCACGGCATTTCTGACGCACAGAGAGTAAGTTTCTCTTGCCTAGTCTGTTTTGGGGCTTTGTCTTTTACTGAATTGTCTCCTTGCCTTCTCAGGTGCTTGCTCGAGCAACCCGGGGTGAAAAGATCCTTCATGACCTCATCAGACGGATGAGCCTTGCCCAAGAGGAGCTCGCTCAAGCGAAGTCTCAGCTAGCCCGTGCCGAGCGAAGTTCTCACTCAAGGGCGGAGTTCGCGAGTCTCCGCGAGCAGCTTCAAGAGGCCCGTGTGGAATTGGGAGTTACCTGCGGCAAATGCGACCGTGCTCAGTCGGCGGTGGCGAAGATGGCCGAGGAACTAACGGCGGAGCGTCAAGCTCTCGAAGTGGCGACTCGATCGACAGAGGTCTTCCGGAGTGAGGCGCGGGACCTTCGACGCCAGTTGGAATCGCGCACCGAAGAAGTTGGCATTCTCCAGGGCCAACTTACATCGAGCGAGGCTGCCCGTGTTGGAGCGGAGCGCGAGCGCGACTCCTTGGCGGAGGAGGTGGTTCGGGTCACCGCGGAGAAGGTTGCGGCGGAACAGCTTGCGTCCGACCTTCAAGACGACTTTGATGTCGGAGTCGAGGAGGCAAGACATGCGGTGGCGGTGGAGTGTCGGGACGCCACAGCAACCAAGAATGTTTCTCGGGGGGTCACCTTCCACTTCTTTGACTCGTTGTTCCCACCATTCGACGGGGCCGATCCTGTAGGCGGCGATCCCGCCGAGTGACATTTTTCTTTATTTTTCTCGCGCACGTGTTTAGCGCATGCTTTCTTTTAGGTTTTTTCCATTCAGCGCACTTGTTTTAGCGCTTGCTTAATAGGATTTTTCCCTTAGCGCGCTTGTCTTAGCGCATGCTTTCTAGGTTTTTGGGGCAGTTGCCCTTTTCTTTTGTGAGGTATTATCTATTTATGAACGTTTTCGCACATTCATCTTTTATGGCATGTTTAGATGGACAATTGTTTGTGTCAATGGTTTTGCCAATCCTTTTACCTCAGCAGGATACCTTTTCAGACGCGCCAGTCACTTGGATGGTTTGCGTTCTTAAGTTTTTTCAACTGCGAGTCAGCCATGCTACGTAGGCACCTTACGTGTGCCGGATTGTGCCACGTAGACGTCTCAGGTCGCGCCAGGTAGGCGTCCTGGTTGCGCCATGTAGGCGTATTAGGCGCGCCATGTAGGCGTCTTAGGTGCGCCATGTAGGCATCTTAGGTGCACCATGTAGGCGTCTTACGTGCACCATGTAGGCGTCTTAGGTTGCGCCATGTAGGCGTCTTACGCGTGCCATGTAGGCGTCTTAGGTTGCGCCATGTAGGCATCTTTGGTGCGCCATGTAGGCGTCTTAGGTTGCGCCATGTAGGCGTCTTACGTGCGCCATGTAGGCGTCTTAGGTTGCGCCATGTAGGCGGCGTCTTAAGTTGCGCCATGTAGGCGTCTTATGTGCGCCATGTAGGCATCTTAGGTTGCGCCATGTATGCGTCTTACGTGCGCCATGTAGGCATCTTATGTGCGCCATATAGGCGTCATAAGTTGCGCCATGTAGGCGTCTTAGTTTGCGCCATGTAGGCGTCTTAGGTTGTGCCATGTAGGCGTCTTACGTGCGCCATGTAGGCATCTTAGGTGCGCCATGGGTTGTCAATGGTGCCCACAAGAAGAGTTGTAGTCTTTATTTTGTACATTTGATGTAATAAAGTCTCATGAAGACTCTTGCTTGTAATTGCCTATCTATTCATTAATAAAGTTGAAACGTTCATTCATTCTTTCTTTGTTTGAAGCTTTATGATAAAACCTTAGTCTTTTAGTCCATAAACAAACTTAACAACTTACGAAGAGACAAATGTAGATTTGCATGAACAAACTCTTCGTAGTTTGCTTAAAACGATATATTCGCAATCTAAGGGTCAAAGGACTATTGACCTCAGTATGATTGTTAGAAGAATCTATGATGTCTGGTTATGAGGCATTGAGAGTTGGGGACTCTATAGTTCTTCTAGGTATCTTCCGAAGGTACTGAATTGACCTGTGCACTTCTAGAGACAATATAAGAACAAACCATTTAACCTCTTATGTCTCGAAGTCACTATGTATGAATTGCATCATGCTTACCTTAATCCTGAAATGAGACATGCCATTTCACACCTTAGTATTCTCATTTGAGAAAGTCAGAGTTCGGACTCACTATGTGATTCCGAACAGGGGCTATTGGTGAAGTACTAAGTTGTGAGTATGTCATGAGTAACTTTGTGAAGTTCTCATAGATATGGAATTCATGTACAAGATTGCTGAGATGCAATGTATGTCACCTCATGCTTTGTTCCTTGGAGTGTGAATAAATGAACTGGCCAGTGTCCAAATTGACTCCTGACTCTTTTGGATGAAACAATGTGACTTGTTAGCTTATCGTCAATACATTGTTTCTAACTTATTCACAAGCGACAAAGGAGTTGAGGAAATAACAGCTAGAAGGGTAAAATGGTAATTTAGTAAATCCCGAGTAGCTGATGACATTCATGAAGGGTAAACATAGATAATATTCAGTGGATCCGCTCATCATAATTAGGTTGAATTCTTGAGTAGAAAATAAATTCATTTGAACCGAGAGATTTTCAGTGTCAGCTCTTTAGTGGAGTCAGTTGGCATTAAGCTAAACTTGGAAAAGGTTTGTGAACTTTTGAGTCCAAGTGTTTAGCTCAAGCTTTGTTCATTTGGGTCCATGAGGTCACTGCCACGAATCACATCGATAGGAATAGTTAAACTGGAAGCTAAGTCAAAACAAGAACAAAAATAGTTAAAAGGGTATTTTTGTCTTTTGAGACAAAGGATGAAATGAATGTCAATAAATATTTTGACAAGTTCATTTGATGACTTAATGTCACTCGGCCATGACTTGATCATTTTGCCTTGTGAATTAATTTCATTTCATAAGAATTTTATTGAAAATTCTTAATGGGCCTTTTTCATGTTCTCATGAATAAATGAAGAAGCTTCTAGAAGCTCCTTCTAGAGACATGTTGGGCGCCCAACATACCTAAGGAAAGAGAGTTTATTTTGTGCATAAATGTATATAGATACTTGCCAAAAGAAAAAGAGGAAACAAATTTGCATATGCATGCATAGGGGAATCGGCCATGTTGAGAGAAAAGGCAAGCCATGAACAAAATTGGAAACAAATCAAGGCTTCTAGAAGCCTTGTGTTGGCCGAGTGTCTCAAAGGGAAAAAGAGGAAATTGGCTCATGAATATGTGATATTCTATAGAAGAGGAAACTACCTTATTGAAGGTGAGACCTCTCCTATAAATAGGAGCCTCATTTCCTCACAATTCATTCATCCAAGTTTAAGAGATTTGAGAGACTCTCTCTCTAGAACTTGTGGCCGAAAATCCTCTCTCGCTCTCTCTAGTTTATTTTTTGATTTTTCTTGTCTTGGCACCTAGGTCCTCACTTGACCTAGTGTTTAGCTCTGCGACTTCAAGACTTGTTCTTAAGTCGTAGTGTTTAAAAGTGCCCACTCACTGATTCCTTTTATTTCGAGTGATTTAGTGATAGAAACTATCGTGGTTGCTCGAGGTGCCGAGGAAAGAAAGAGAGACGTGCTGCGAGGGGAGACGAGCGTTGCAAACTTTCCAAAAGCTTCTTCAAGGTTCAAGCTTCAAGAAAGGTTAGTAAACTCTTAGCTCATATTGATTTTAATTACATGTACTTGCTTCTTTGTCTAGGTTAGTAAAAACTGTTTTTACTTGAAAAGAAATTTTTTTAAAATTCCGCCGCTTCCCGAAGCGTTTAATCTTTTTCTTAAACCCTAGATCAATTCCAACAAGAACGGCCCTCGCGCTTCTTTGAAGCGACCCTCCTCCTCGGCTCTACCAGACACGTCTTCGGACTCCAAGCGTGTGAACTCGATGGTCGACATGGAGGCCGCAGAGGTTAGAGGGGAATGTTCCCTGGGTCTCGCTCAATCCTCGATGAAGATGTGGAAGAGCATCGTGGCCAGTAGCAACGTGGAGTTCTTTCGCCACGGCATTTCTGACGCACAGAGAGTAAGTTTCTCTTGCCTTGTCTGTTTTGGGGCTTTGTCTTTTACTGAATTGTCTCCTTGCCTTCTCAGGTGCTTGCTCGAGCAACCCGGGGTGAAAAGATCCTTCATGACCTCATCAGACGGATGAGCCTTGCCCAAGAGGAGCTCGCTCAAGCGAAGTCTCAGCTAGCCCGTGCCGAGCGAAGTTCTCACTCAATGGCGGAGTTCGCGAGTCTCCGCGAGCAGCTTCAAGAGGCCCGTGTGGAATTGGGAGTTACCTGCGGCAAATGCGACCGTGCTCAGTCGGCGGTGGCGAAGATGGCCGAGGAACTAACGGCGGAGCGTCAAGCTCTCGAAGTGGCGACTCGATCGACAGAGGTCTTCCGGAGTGAGGCGCGGGACCTTCGACGCCAGTTGGAATCGCGCACCGAAGAAGTTGGCATTCTCCAGGGCCAACTTACATCGAGCGAGGCTGCCCGTGTTGGAGCGGAGCGCGAGCGCGACTCCTTGGCGGAGGAGGTGGTTCGGGTCACTGCGGAGAAGGTTGCGGCGGAACAGCTTGCGTCCGACCTTCAAGACGACTTTGATGTCGGAGTCGAGGAGGCAAGACATGCGGTGGCGGTGGAGTGTCGGGACGCCACAGCAACCAAGAATGTTTCTCGGGGGGTCACCTTCCACTTCTTTGACTCGTTGTTCCCACCATTCGACGGGGCCGATCCTGTAGGCGGCGATCCCGCCGAGTGACATTTTTCTTTATTTTTCTCGCGCACGTGTTTAGCGCATGCTTTCTTTTAGGTTTTTTCCATTCAGCGCACTTGTTTTAGCGCTTGCTTAATAGGATTTTTCCCTTAGCGCGCTTGTCTTAGCGCATGCTTTCTAGGTTTTTGGGGCAGTTGCCCTTTTCTTTTGTGAGGTATTATCTATTTATGAACGTTTTCGCACATTCATCTTTTATGGCATGTTTAGATGGACAATTGTTTGTGTCAATGGTTTTGCCAATCCTTTTACCTCAGCAGGATACCTTTTCAGACGCGCCAGTCACTTGGATGGTTTGCGTTCTTAAGTTTTTTCAACTGCGAGTCAGCCATGCTACGTAGGCACCTTACGTGTGCCGGATTGTGCCACGTAGACGTCTCAGGTCGCGCCAGGTAGGCGTCCTGGTTGCGCCATGTAGGCGTATTAGGCGCGCCATGTAGGCGTCTTAGGTGCGCCATGTAGGCATCTTAGGTGCACCATGTAGGCGTCTTACGTGCACCATGTAGGCGTCTTAGGTTGCGCCATGTAGGCGTCTTACGCGTGCCATGTAGGCGTCTTAGGTTGCGCCATGTAGGCATCTTTGGTGCGCCATGTAGGCGTCTTAGGTTGCGCCATGTAGGCGTCTTACGTGCGCCATGTAGGCGTCTTAGGTTGCGCCATGTAGGCGGCGTCTTAAGTTGCGCCATGTAGGCGTCTTATGTGCGCCATGTAGGCATCTTAGGTTGCGCCATGTATGCGTCTTACGTGCGCTATGTAGGCATCTTATGTGCGCCATATAGGCGTCATAAGTTGCGCCATGTAGGCGTCTTAGTTTGCGCCATGTAGGCGTCTTAGGTTGTGCCATGTAGGCGTCTTACGTGCGCCATGTAGGCATCTTAGGTGCGCCATGGGTTGTCAATGGTGCCCACAAGAAGAGTTGTAGTCTTTATTTTGTATATTTGATGTAATAAAGTCTCATGAAGACTCTTGCTTGTAATTGCCTATCTATTCATTAATAAAGTTGAAACGTTCATTCATTCTTTCTTTGTTTGAAGCTTTATGATAAAACCTTAGTCTTTTAGTCCATAAACAAACTTAACAACTTACGAAGAGACAAATGTAGATTTGCATGAACAAACTCTTCGTAGTTTGCTTAAAACGATATATTCGCAATCTAAGGGTCAAAGGACTATTGACCTCAGTATGATTGTTAGAAGAATCTATGATGTCTGGTTATGAGGCATTGAGAGTTGGGGACTCTATAGTTCTTCTAGGTATCTTCCGAAGGTACTGAATTGACCTGTGCACTTCTAGAGACAATATAAGAACAAACCATTTAACCTCTTATGTCTCGAAGTCACTATGTATGAATTGCATCATGCTTACCTTACTCCTGAAATGAGACATGCCATTTCACACCTTAGTATTCTCATTTGAGAAAGTCAGAGTTCGGACTCACTATGTGATTCCGAACAGGGGCTATTGGTGAAGTACTAAGTTGTGAGTATGTCATGAGTAACTTTGTGAAGTTCTCATAGATATGGAATTCATGTACAAGATTGCTGAAATGCAATGTATGTCACCTCATGCTTTGTTCCTTGGAGTGTGAATAAATGAACTGGCCAGTGTCCAAATTGACTCCTGACTCTTTTGGATGAAACAATGTGACTTGTTAGCTTATCGTCAATACATTGTTTCTAACTTATTCACAAGCGACAAAGGAGTTGAGGAAATAACAGCTAGAAGGGTAAAATGGTAATTTAGTAAATCCCGAGTAGCTGATGACATTCATGAAGGGTAAACATAGATAATATTCAGTGGATCCGCTCATCATAATTAGGTTGAATTCTTGAGTAGAAAATAAATTCATTTGAACCGAGAGATTTTCAGTGTCAGCTCTTTAGTGGAGTCAGTTGGCATTAAGCTAAACTTGGAAAAGGTTTGTGAACTTTTGAGTCCAAGTGTTTAGCTCAAGCTTTGTTCATTTGGGTCCATGAGGTCACTGCCACGAATCACATCGATAGGAATAGTTAAACTGGAAGCTAAGTCAAAACAAGAACAAAAATAGTTAAAAGGGTATTTTTGTCTTTTGAGACAAAGGATGAAATGAATGTCAATAAATTTTTTGACAAGTTCATTTGATGACTTAATGTCACTCGGCCATGACTTGATCATTTTGCCTTGTGAATTAATTTCATTTCATAAGAATTTTATTGAAAATTCTTAATGGGCCTTTTTCATGTTCTCATGAATAAATGAAGAAGCTTCTAGAAGCTCCTTCTAGAGACATGTTGGGCGCCCAACATACCTAAGGAAAGAGAGTTTATTTTGTGCATAAATGTATATAGATACTTGCCAAAAGAAAAAGAGGAAACAAATTTGCATATGCATGCATAGGGGAATCGGCCATGTTGAGAGAAAAGGCAAGCCATGAACAAAATTGGAAACAAATCAAGGCTTCTAGAAGCCTTGTGTTGGCCGAGTGTCTCAAAGGGAAAAAGAGGAAATTGGCTCATGAATATGTGATATTCTATAGAAGAGGAAACTACCTTATTGAAGGTGAGACCTCTCCTATAAATAGGAGCCTCATTTCCTCACAATTCATTCATCCAAGTTTAAGAGATTTGAGAGACTCTCTCTCTAGAACTTGTGGCCGAAAATCCTCTCTCGCTCTCTCTAGTTTATTTTTTGATTTTTCTTGTCTTGGCACCTAGGTCCTCACTTGACCTAGTGTTTAGCTCTGCGACTTCAAGACTTGTTCTTAAGTCGTAGTGTTTAAAAGTGCCCACTCACTGATTCCTTTTATTTCGAGTGATTTAGTGATAGAAACTATCGTGGTTGCTCGAGGTGCCGAGGAAAGAAAGAGAGACGTGCTGCGAGGGGAGACGAGCGTTGCAAACTTTCCAAAAGCTTCTTCAAGGTTCAAGCTTCAAGAAAGGTTAGTAAACTCTTAGCTCATATTGATTTTAATTACATGTACTTGCTTCTTTGTCTAGGTTAGTAAAAACTGTTTTTACTTGAAAAGAAATTTTTTTAAAATTCCGCCGCTTCCCGAAGCGTTTAATCTTTTTCTTAAACCCTAGATCAATTCCAACAAGAACGGCCCTCGCGCTTCTTTGAAGCGACCCTCCTCCTCGGCTCTACCAGACACGTCTTTGGACTCCAAGCGTGTGAACTCGATGGTCGACGTGGAGGCCGCAGAGGTTAGAGGGGAATGTTCCCTGGGTCTCGCTCAATCCTCGATGAAGATGTGGAAGAGCATCGTGGCCAGTAGCAACGTGGAGTTCTTTCGCCACGGCATTTCTGACGCACAGAGAGTAAGTTTCTCTTGCCTTGTCTGTTTTGGGGCTTTGTCTTTTACTGAATTGTCTCCTTGCCTTCTCAGGTGCTTGCTCGAGCAACCCGGGGTGAAAAGATCCTTCATGACCTCATCAGACGGATGAGCCTTGCCGAAGAGGAGCTCGCTCAAGCGAAGTCTCAGCTAGCCCGTGCCGAGCGAAGTTCTCACTCAAGGGCGGAGTTCGCGAGTCTCCGCGAGCAGCTTCAAGAGGCCCGTGTGGAATTGGGAGTTACCTGCGGCAAATGCGACCGTGCTCAGTCGGCGGTGGCGAAGATGGCCGAGGAACTAACGGCGGAGCGTCAAGCTCTCGAAGTGGCGACTCGATCGACAGAGGTCTTCCGGAGTGAGGCGCGGGACCTTCGACGCCAGTTGGAATCGCGCACCGAAGAAGTTGGCATTCTCCAGGGCCAACTTACATCGAGCGAGGCTGCCCGTGTTGGAGCGGAGCGCGAGCGCGACTCCTTGGCGGAGGAGGTGGTTCGGGTCACCGCGGAGAAGGTTGCGGCGGAACAGCTTGCGTCCGACCTTCAAGACGACTTTGATGTCGGAGTCGAGGAGGCAAGACATGCGGTGGCGGTGGAGTGTCGGGACGCCACAGCAACCAAGAATGTTTCTCGGGGGGTCACCTTCCACTTCTTTGACTCGTTGTTCCCACCATTCGACGGGGCCGATCCTGTAGGCGGCGATCCCGCCGAGTGACATTTTTCTTTATTTTTCTCGCGCACGTGTTTAGCGCATGCTTTCTTTTAGGTTTTTTCCATTCAGCGCACTTGTTTTAGCGCTTGCTTAATAGGATTTTTCCCTTAGCGCGCTTGTCTTAGCGCATGCTTTCTAGGTTTTTGGGGCAGTTGCCCTTTTCTTTTGTGAGGTATTATCTATTTATGAACGTTTTCGCACATTCATCTTTTATGGCATGTTTAGATGGACAATTGTTTGTGTCAATGGTTTTGCCAATCCTTTTACCTCAGCAGGATACCTTTTCAGACGCGCCAGTCACTTGGATGGTTTGCGTTCTTAAGTTTTTTCAACTGCGAGTCAGCCATGCTACGTAGGCACCTTACGTGTGCCGGATTGTGCCACGTAGACGTCTCAGGTCGCGCCAGGTAGGCGTCCTGGTTGCGCCATGTAGGCGTATTAGGCGCGCCATGTAGGCGTCTTAGGTGCGCCATGTAGGCATCTTAGGTGCACCATGTAGGCGTCTTACGTGCACCATGTAGGCGTCTTAGGTTGCGCCATGTAGGCGTCTTACGCGTGCCATGTAGGCGTCTTAGGTTGCGCCATGTAGGCATCTTTGGTGCGCCATGTAGGCGTCTTAGGTTGCGCCATGTAGGCGTCTTACGTGCGCCATGTAGGCGTCTTAGGTTGCGCCATGTAGGCGGCGTCTTAAGTTGCGCCATGTAGGCGTCTTATGTGCGCCATGTAGGCATCTTAGGTTGCGCCATGTATGCGTCTTACGTGCGCCATGTAGGCATCTTATGTGCGCCATATAGGCGTCATAAGTTGCGCCATGTAGGCGTCTTAGTTTGCGCCATGTAGGCGTCTTAGGTTGTGCCATGTAGGCGTCTTACGTGCGCCATGCAGGCATCTTAGGTGCGCCATGGGTTGTCAATGGTGCCCACAAGAAGAGTTGTAGTCTTTATTTTTTGATGTAATAAAGTCTCATGAAGACTCTTGCTTGTAATTGCCTATCTATTCATTAATAAAGTTGAAACGTTCATTCATTCTTTCTTTGTTTGAAGCTTTATGATAAAACCTTAGTCTTTTAGTCCATAAACAAACTTAACAACTTACGAAGAGACAAATGTAGATTTGCATGAACAAACTCTTCGTAGTTTGCTTAAAACGATATATTCGCAATCTAAGGGTCAAAGGACTATTGACCTCAGTATGATTGTTAGAAGAATCTATGATGTCTGGTTATGAGGCATTGAGAGTTGGGGACTCTATAGTTCTTCTAGGTATCTTCCGAAGGTACTGAATTGACCTGTGCACTTCTAGAGACAATATAAGAACAAACCATTTAACCTCTTATGTCTCGAAGTCACTATGTATGAATTGCATCATGCTTACCTTAATCCTGAAATGAGACATGCCATTTCACACCTTAGTATTCTCATTTGAGAAAGTCAGAGTTCGGACTCACTATGTGATTCCGAACAGGGGCTATTGGTGAAGTACTAAGTTGTGAGTATGTCATGAGTAACTTTGTGAAGTTCTCATAGATATGGAATTCATGTACAAGATTGCTGAAATGCAATGTATGTCACCTCATGCTTTGTTCCTTGGAGTGTGAATAAATGAACTGGCCAGTGTCCAAATTGACTCCTGACTCTTTTGGATGAAACAATGTGACTTGTTAGCTTATCGTCAATACATTGTTTCTAACTTATTCACAAGCGACAAAGGAGTTGAGGAAATAACAGCTAGAAGGGTAAAATGGTAATTTAGTAAATCCCGAGTAGCTGATGACATTCATGAAGGGTAAACATAGATAATATTCAGTGGATCCGCTCATCATAATTAGGTTGAATTCATGAGTAGAAAATAAATTCATTTGAACCGAGAGATTTTCAGTGTCAGCTCTTTAGTGGAGTCAGTTGGCATTAAGCTAAACTTGGAAAAGGTTTGTGAACTTTTGAGTCCAAGTGTTTAGCTCAAGCTTTGTTCATTTGGGTCCATGAGGTCACTGCCACGAATCACATCGATAGGAATAGTTAAACTGGAAGCTAAGTCAAAACAAGAACAAAAATAGTTAAAAGGGTATTTTTGTCTTTTGAGACAAAGGATGAAATGAATGTCAATAAATATTTTGAGAAGTTCATTTGATGACTTAATGTCACTCGGCCATGACTTGATCATTTTGCCTTGTGAATTAATTTCATTTCATAAGAATTTTATTGAAAATTCTTAATGGGCCTTTTTCATGTTCTCATGAATAAATGAAGAAGCTTCTAGAAGCTCCTTCTAGAGACATGTTGGGCGCCCAACATACCTAAGGAAAGAGAGTTTATTTTGTGCATAAATGTATATAGATACTTGCCAAAAGAAAAAGAGGAAACAAATTTGCATATGCATGCATAGGGGAATCGGCCATGTTGAGAGAAAAGGCAAGCCATGAACAAAATTGGAAACAAATCAAGGCTTCTAGAAGCCTTGTGTTGGCCGAGTGTCTCAAAGGGAAAAAGAGGAAATTGGCTCATGAATATGTGATATTCTATAGAAGAGGAAACTACCTTATTGAAGGTGAGACCTCTCCTATAAATAGGAGCCTCATTTCCTCACAATTCATTCATCCAAGTTTAAGAGATTTGAGAGACTCTCTCTCTAGAACTTGTGGCCGAAAATCCTCTCTCGCTCTCTCTAGTTTATTTTTTGATTTTTCTTGTCTTGGCACCTAGGTCCTCACTTGACCTAGTGTTTAGCTCTGCGACTTCAAGACTTGTTCTTAAGTCGTAGTGTTTAAAAGTGCCCACTCACTGATTCCTTTTATTTCGAGTGATTTAGTGATAGAAACTATCGTGGTTGCTCGAGGTGCCGAGGAAAGAAAGAGAGACGTGCTGCGAGGGGAGACGAGCGTTGCAAACTTTCCAAAAGCTTCTTCAAGGTTCAAGCTTCAAGAAAGGTTAGTAAACTCTTAGCTCATATTGATTTTAATTACATGTACTTGCTTCTTTGTCTAGGTTAGTAAAAACTGTTTTTACTTGAAAAGAAATTTTTTTAAAATTCCGCCGCTTCCCGAAGCGTTTAATCTTTTTCTTAAACCCTAGATCAATTCCAACAAGAACGGCCCTCGCGCTTCTTTGAAGCGACCCTCCTCCTCGGCTCTACCAGACACGTCTTCGGACTCCAAGCGTGTGAACTCGATGGTCGACGTGGAGGCCGCAGAGGTTAGAGGGGAATGTTCCCTGGGTCTCGCTCAATCCTCGATGAAGATGTGGAAGAGCATCATGGCCAGTAGCAACGTGGAGTTCTTTCGCCACGGCATTTCTGACGCACAGAGAGTAAGTTTCTCTTGCCTTGTCTGTTTTGGGGCTTTGTCTTTTACTGAATTGTCTCCTTGCCTTCTCAGGTGCTTGCTCGAGCAACCCGGGGTGAAAAGATCCTTCATGACCTCATCAGACGGATGAGCCTTGCCCAAGAGGAGCTCGCTCAAGCGAAGTCTCAGCTAGCCCGTGCCGAGCGAAGTTCTCACTCAAGGGCGGAGTTCGCGAGTCTCCGCGAGCAGCTTCAAGAGGCCCGTGTGGAATTAGGAGTTACCCGCGGCAAATGCGACCGTGCTCAGTCGGCGGTGGCGAAGATGGCCGAGGAACTAACGGCGGAGCGTCAAGCTCTCGAAGTGGCGACTCGATCGACAGAGGTCTTCCGGAGTGAGGCGCGGGACCTTCGACGCCAGTTGGAATCGCGCACCGAAGAAGTTGGCATTCTCCAGGGCCAACTTACATCGAGCGAGGCTGCCCGTGTTGGAGCGGAGCGCGAGCGCGACTCCTTGGCGGAGGAGGTGGTTCGGGTCACCGCGGAGAAGGTTGCGGCGGAACAGCTTGCGTCCGACCTTCAAGACGACTTTGATGTCGGAGTCGAGGAGGCAAGACATGCGGTGGCGGTGGAGTGTCGGGACGCCACAGCAACCAAGAATGTTTCTCGGGGGGTCACCTTCCACTTCTTTGACTCGTTGTTCCCACCACTCGACGGGGCCGATCCTGTAGGCGGCGATCCCGCCGAGTGACATTTTTCTTTATTTTTCTCGCGCACGTGTTTAGCGCATGCTTTCTTTTAGGTTTTTTCCATTCAGCGCACTTGTTTTAGCGCTTGCTTAATAGGATTTTTCCCTTAGCGCGCTTGTCTTAGCGCATGCTTTCTAGGTTTTTGGGGCAGTTGCACTTTTCTTTTGTGAGGTATTATCTATTTATGAACGTTTTCGCACATTCATCTTTTATGGCATGTTTAGATGGACAATTGTTTGTGTCAATGGTTTTGCCAATCCTTTTACCTCAGCAGGATACCTTTTCAGACGCGCCAGTCACTTGGATGGTTTGCGTTCTTAAGTTTTTTCAACTGCGAGTCAGCCATGCTACGTAGGCACCTTACGTGTGCCGGATTGTGCCACGTAGACGTCTCAGGTCGCGCCAGGTAGGCGTCCTGGTTGCGCCTTGTAGGCGTCTTAGGCGCGCCATGTAGGCGTCTTAGGTGCGCCATGTAGGCATCTTAGGTGCACCATGTAGGTGTCTTACGTGCACCATGTAGGCGTCTTAGGTTGCGCCATGTAGGCGTCTTACGCGTGCCATGTAGGCGTCTTAGGTTGCGCGATGTAGGCATCTTTGGTGCGCCATGTAGGCGTCTTAGGTTGCGCCATGTAGGCGTCTTACGTGCGCCATGTAGGCGTCTTAGGTTGCGCCATGTAGGCGGCGTCTTAAGTTGCGCCATGTAGGCGTCTTATGTGCGCCATGTAGGCGTCTTAGGTTGCGCCATGTAGGCGTCTTACGTGCGCCATGTAGGCATCTTATGTGCGCCATATAGGCGTCATAAGTTGCGCCATGTAGGCGTCTTAGTTTGCGCCATGTAGGCGTCTTAGGTTGTGCCATGTAGGCGTCTTACGTGCGCCATGTAGGCATCTTAGGTGCGCCATGGGTTGTCAATGGTGCCCACAAGAAGAGTTGTAGTCTTTATTTTGTACATTTGATGTAATAAAGTCTCATGAAAACTCTTGCTTGTAATTGCCTATCTATTCATTAATAAAGTTGAAACGTTCATTCATTCTTTCTTTGTTTGAAGCTTTATGATAAAACCTTAGTCTTTTAGTCCATAAACAAACTTAACAACTTACGAAGAGACAAATGTAGATTTGCATGAACAAACTCTTCGTAGTTTGCTGAAAACGATATATTCGCAATCTAAGGGTCAAAGGACTATTGACCTCAGTATGATTGTTAGAAGAATCTATGATGTCTGGTTATGAGGCATTGAGAGTTGGGGACTCTATAGTTCTTCTAGGTATCTTCCGAAGGTACTGAATTAACCTGTGCACTTCTAGAGACAATATAAGAACAAACCATTTAACCTCTTATGTCTCGAAGTCACTATGTATGAATTGCATCATGCTTACCTTAATCCTGAAATGAGACATGCCATTTTACACCTTAGTATTCTCATTTGAGAAAGTCAAAGTTCGGAGTCACTATGTGATTCCGAACAAGGCCTATTGGTGAAGTACTAAGTTGTGAGTCTATCCTGAGTAACTTTGTGAAGTTCTCATAGATATGGAATTCATGTACAAGATTGCTGAAATGCAATGTATGTCACCTCATGCTTTGTTCCTTGGAGTGTGAATAAATGAACTGGCCAGTGTCCAAATTGAGTCCTGACTCTTTTGGATGAAACAATGTGACTTGTTAGCTCCTCGTCAATACATTGTTTCTAACGTATTCACAAGCGACAAAGGAGTTGAGGAAATAACAGCTAGAAGGGTAAAATGGTAATTTAGTAAATCCCGACTAGCTGATGACATTCATGAAGGGTAACCATAGATAATATTCAGTGGATCCGCTCATCATAATTAGGTCGAATTCTTGAGTAGAAAATAAATTCATTTCAACCGAGAGATTTTCAGTGTCAGCTCTTTAGTGGAGTCAGTTGGCATTAAGCTAAACTTGGAAAAGGTTTGTGAACTTTTGAGTCCAAGTGTTTAGCTCAAGCTTTGTTCATTTGGGTCCATGAGGTCACTGTCACGAATCACATCGATAGGAATTGTTAAATTAGAAGCTAAATCAAATCAAGAACGAAAATTGTCGAAAGCGTATTTTTGTCTTTTGAGACATAAGGATGAAATGGATGTCAATAAATTTTGACAAGTTCATTTGATGACTTAATGTCACTCGGCCATAATATGATTAACTGGGCCTTGTGAATTAATTTCATTTCATAAGAATTTTATTAAAAATTCTTAATGGGCCTTTCTCATGTTGTCATGAACAAATGAAGAAGCTTCTAGAAGCTCCTTCTAGAGAGACTTGGGCGCCTACCCTAATAGAGAAATAGGAGAGTTTATTTTGTGCGTAAATGTATTTAGATACTTGCCAAAAGAAAAAGAGGAAACAAATTTCCTCCAAGAGGAAAGTGGGAATCGGCCAAGTGAGAGACAAGGCAAGGCCTTGAACAAAATAGGAAACAAATCAAGGCTTCTAGAAGCCTTGAGTTGGCCGAGTGTCTCAAAGGGAAAAAAAGAGGAAATTGCTCATGAATATGTGATATTCTATAGAAGAGGAAACTACCTTATTGAAGGTGAGACCTCTCCTATAAATAGGAGCCTCATTTCCTCACATTTCATTCATCCTAAGTTTAAGAGATTGAGAGACTCTCTCTCTAGAACTTGGCCGAAAATCCTCTCTCTCTCTCTCTAGTTTATTTTCGATTTTTTCTTGTCTTGGCACCTAGGTCCTCACTCGACCTAGTGTTTTGCTCTGCGACTTCGAGACTCGTTCTTAAGTCGTAGTGTTTAAAAGTGCCCACTCACTGATTCCTTCTTTTCGAGTGATTTAGTGATAGAAACTTTCGTGGTTGCTCGAGGTGCCGAGGAAAGAAAGAGAGACGTGCTGCGAGGGGAGACGAGCGTTGCAAACTTTCCACAAGCTTCTTCAAAGTTCAAGCTTCAAGAAAAGTTAGTAAACTTCTAGCTCATATTGGTTTTTAATTACATGTACTTGCACTTGTCTAGGTTAGTAAAAACTGTTTTACTTGTAAAAGAAAATTTTTAAAATTCCGCCGCTTACCGAAGCGTTAATTATTTTCTCAAACCCTAGATCGATTCCAACAAATGGTATCAGAGCTATGGTAAAAGATTAGCATGTACATGTTTTTAAAATTATGAGCTTGAAAATCGTTTTCGAAAGTTTACTAATTTTGTGACAAGTTAGAATTGTAATCTTAGATTTTTTTTAATTTAATGCTCTTGTCTTTAAATTAAAAAGCATGTTAATTTTCTATGAGTTTGGGATGTTTTTAAAACACATTAGAATCAGTTCTAAAAGTTTTTAATTTTTTATATTGAAAAACGTGTTTTAAAGGTTTGAGAAATTTCGGTAAATTTTGTGACTAGTTACTTTGTCTTTATAGTTTCTTTTATTTACCGTATTCGTTTTATGCTTGTTGTTATTTCTTTTATTCTATGTTATTACCCTGCTAATAAAACACAAATAAAAGCTTTAAACAACATCTTAAAACGTTCCGTTACACTTGATTCTTTTTCGCACATAAAAAGGACCAAAGTTTTAATTTATTTCTTTTTCTTCGAGCTGGAGTAAACCCGCATTAAAAGTGGCATAACTCTCTGCTCACAAATCGAAAGTTAATGATTCTTGAATTAAATTAAAGCTCTGTCTGTTCTCTGTCCAATGCCACCGGTTTCGGCTGAAAAGGACATCGGAACCGCCAGATATGGCGATTTTACTCCGAGGTGCGCGGCTGTCTGAAACTCCAGTTTTTTTTAGAAATCCGGATTTTCAAACCCCACTACCATGAGTTATAGAAATCCAAAGAGAAAATTTTCTTGAGTAAAAATGTTTTTCATATGATTATAAACATGATGTGTAAGATTAAAATGTTTTGATTTTTGAAAGTTTAATTGAAATTGAATTTTTACAAAACTAGTTTGAATTTTGAAAAACCGTTTTCACTTTCAAACTTGAAAATATTTTGTCATCCAAATCAAATAAATTTTCAAAATGTTTTCAAAACTATATCTATATCACATATGTTCAAAATCTATATGCTCTTGAAAATTTGAGTGGGAGGTCTCCTTGTAGACAAGCCGAAAAATAAAAAGATGTGTAATCTCAAACTTTCAAGTGTTCGAGTGAGTTGAAGTTCACACTTCCCTCACGCACTTTCCCGAAATAGAAAATAGGAAAAGATCGAGTATGTACCTTGTGCCTTTATGCACTAATACTGCTCTGAACATGTCGATCTAGGATTCTCTTCTAGTTGTCCGCTCTGTCGCTCTCTAACTAGGAAATTTGTGTCCGAACTTATAAGAGTCGATGAACCAACTCCAAAAACTAAGTGGGAGGGTTATATTCGTTGTTTGTATCCCGCGATCCCCAACACTAGTGAAAGATGCAATAACGTGGGACTAAGAGCCGCTCTTGCGACCCTCACTTAAATGTGAGTACTCCAAGGCGTTATTGCTTCGATCATTGCTCAATGAGCTACGTCCGAGAGTGATGTAATGATGGCAAGGCCTCCCCTTGGGGGATTGTTTTTCAAAGCTGATCTTTTGGACTAAGTGGTTGGTTGCACACTTAGGCTGAATCCCTAGTATCCTCCCTTGAGGCTCTGCGAAAGGATGTGAGTGATCAAACCAATTTAAAAGGTGGCTAGTCAAAATAGATGTATTGACATCTTGGCTTAGCATTAATGATGTGTCATTTACTTATAAATGGAGATTTTTTGCAGCCTTCTCTTGAGGGAGTAAATTATCGTTTGGTTTATAACACCTTTGGATTTTACAAAAGTCTTAATGAAACTTAAATCCTAAACCAAAGACTAATCATAAACTTGTTTCAACTTTTATAGGCAATATGTCTCTCAACCCTCTCTCTACAATTCTTTCCTTGAATAAACTCGAAGGCGACAATTACGTTGACTGGAAACGTAACCTCGACATAGTCCTTACTGTCGACAAGCACAAATGGGTTCTCACCACCCCCTGTCCTCAAACGAATGATGATTCGACGCAAGAGGAGAAAGACGTCCTGGCGGCCTGGCTTCGATCCGATGAGATTGCGAGATGCTATATTTTGGCATCGATGAACAATGTGTTGCAACAACAACATCGTGATTATGAAACTGCCACCGATATGCTCTACAATCTCCATGAGATGTTTGGAGGGCAAGGACGTCAAGCTAGGCAACAAGCGGTCCGACAATTCATGAACTGTCGTATGAAGGCTGGAACTCCCGTTAGAGATCATATGATGCTGATCATTAGCTATCTCAACGAGATGGAGATTCTTGGATCTGAGATTGATGGGGAGACTAAAATAGATATGATCTTGGAAACTCTCCCCGAAACCTTTGATACCTTCAAGTTGAATTATTCCATGAACAAGCTAGAGTACACTGTTACCAAGCTCATGAAGGAACTTCAAACCGCTGAGGCACTCACTAAGAAAAAGAGGGCTCAAGGAGAAGTACATGCTACTGCCTCCACCTCTGGATCTAAGAAGAGACATCGCAACGCCGAGAAGAAGAACCAACCTAAGGTTCACACGAAGAAGAAGGCGCCAAAGGCTCCAAAGGTGGACAAGTCTAACGACAAGTGCCACCACTGCAACGAGCCTGGTCACTGGCGTAGGAACTGTCCTGCCTACCTCAAAACCAAAGCAAAAGGTATTGTACATGTTACTGAAGCCTGTTTAGTAGCTGATAATGTATCATCGTGGATTGTTGACTCCGCTGCTACTAACCATATTTGCTGCTCCTTGACTGGTTTTAGGAAAAGCAAAAGCTTAGAGGATGGCGACTTCTGCTTCAAGTGGGGTGATGAGAGCATGGTGTCTGCGAAGGCTGTGGGATCCGTGATGCTATCTTTTGAAGATCGAACTTTAAATTTGAATAATGTTTATTATGTTCCTTCCTTTGGGAAAAACCTAGTATCTGTTGCTCAACTTTTCGAGCAAGATTATTATTTAAAGTTTATAAAGAATGGAATTCGTATTTCTTTTTCTAATTCTTTCGTCACTGATGCATGTATGAAGAATGGTCTTTTTTACATCTATCCCACTCAACCTTCTCTTTTAGACACCGAAATAGATAACGATCTAATTAGGGAGCCAAAGAGGATCAAACTTTCTGAATCCTCCGATCTAACAAAATCAACATACCTCTGGCACTTAAGACTTGGTCATATCAGTCTAGATAGGATTAAGAGACTTGTGAGGGATGGTCCACTCCAAGCCTCTGCAATAGGTTCACTACCTACTTGTGAATCCTGCATAGAAGGAAAAATGACTAAGCGACCTTTCTCCGATAAGGGTCGAAGAGCCACTGAGTTGCTGGAACTAATACATTCTGATGTATGTGGTCCGCTCAACCAACAGGCACGTGGAGGATACGAATACTTCGTTACCATCACTGATGATTACTCAAGATATGGGTTTGTCTATTTGCTTAAACACAAATCCGAGACCTTTAACGTATTTAAGGTCTTTAGGGCTTTAGCGGAAAAGCAAACTGGCAAAGTGATCAAAACCCTTCGATCTGATCGAGGTGGTGAGTATATGTCTGGAGAGTTCGATGACTTTCTTAAAGAAGAAGGTATCGCTTCTCAGCTTACCGCACCTGGCACACCTCAACAAAACGGAGTGTCAGAGAGAAGAAACCGAACTCTTATGGAGATGGTTAGATCGATGATGAGTTACTCATCACTCCCGCTTTCCTTTTGGGGATATGCCCTCGAAACAGCCGCTTACATTCTGAACTAAGTTCCGTCTAAAACGGTTCCTGGTACTCCTTATGAACAATGGACTGGCCGTAAAGTGAATCTTGGCCGCATCCGAATTTGGGGTTGCCCTGCACACGTGCTGAGGCAAAAGACTAGCAAGTTGGCTAGTAGGTCAGAATTGTGCCTCTTTGTAGGATATCCGAAGGAAACCAAAGGTTTTACTTTCTATAGTCCCGAGGACGATAAGACTTTCGTTAGCACGAATGCTCGTTTCCTTGAGGAGGACTTTATGAAGGATGCGAAACCTAGAAGCAAAATTGTGCTTGAAGAAAAGTTGGGTGAGGAAGCTTCTACCTCATCTGTAAGAACTATTCTTACCCCAACTGAAACACAACCTAACTCATCAGAATCTCGTCAAGTAGTACTTCGACGTAGTGGGAGGGCTACTCAAAAGCCTGACAGGTACATGTCTTATGGAGACTCTCTTGTAGCCGTCTCCGACATGGATGACCCTGTTTCCTATAGCCAAGCGATGGCTTGTTCTGAATCAAACCTTTGGCTTGACGCCATGAAAGTTGAAATGCACTCGATGTATGTCAACAAAGTCTGGAAACTTGTAGACCTTCCTGAAGGGATTAAACCCGTAGGGTGTAAGTGGATATACAAGAAGAAAATGGGTCCTGATGGGAACGTCGAGACGTTCAAAGCACGACTTATACGCAATGCTTAAATCCATCCGCATACTCCTATCCATAGCTGCAGCTCTCGACTATGAGATCTGGCAAATGGATGTCAAGACAGCCTTTCTGAATGGCAATCTTGACGAGCGCATTTACATGGCTCAACCAGACGGTTTCGTGGATAAAGGTCAAGAGACCAAGGTTTGTGAGTTGCTTAAATCCATTTATGGACTAAAGCAAGCATCTAGGTCATGGACTATTAGATTCGATGAAACTGTAAAGAGCTTCGGCTTTGAACAGTCAATAGATGAGCCTTGTGTTTACAAGTTAATACACGAAGGCAAAGTTGTGTTTCTGGTACTATATGTCGATGATATACTACTCATTGGTAATGACGTGGGTAAGTTATCTGAGGTTAAGGTCTGGCTAGCAAAGCAATTCGATATGAAGGATCTAGGAGAAGCCGCATACATTCTGGGAATCCAAATCTTTCGAGATAGGAAAAACCGGACCCTGTCGCTCTCTCAAGCATCTTATATTGATAAGGTGATGGATCGCTTCTCGATGCAAGACTGCAAGAGGGGTCAAACACCCTTTAGGCATGGAGTTTCACTCTCTAAGGACCAGTCTCCCAAGACTGCACAAGAGATTGAAGACATGAGGAAGATTCCTTACGCCTCTGCCGTAGGAAGCCTCATGTATGCTATGCTTTGCACTAGACCTGATATATGTTTCGCCGTTGGCGTAGTTAGCCGTTTCCAATCCAACCCTGGACCCGAGCACTGGATTGCTGTTAAGCATGTCCTTAAGTATCTTCGAAGAACTAGGAACTTGATGCTTACATACTCAGGTACTGACCTGACTATGACGGGATATACCGACTCCGATTTTCAAGCGGATAAGGATTGCAGGAAATCCACTTCGGAATCTGTGTTCATCCTTAATGGTGGAGCTGTTGTGTGGAGAAGTATTAAGCAATCTTGCATTGCTGACTCCACAATGGAAGCAGAATATGTGGCTGCTTGTGAAGCATCCAAAGAGGCTGTATGGCTTAGAAAGTTCCTTAAGTATTTGGAAATCGTTCCAAACGTCGACGAGCCCATGACCCTTTATTGTGATAATAGTGGGGCTGTCGCTAACTCAAAGGAACCTAGAAGCCATAAGCGCTCTAAGCATATTGAGAGGAAATACCATTTGATTCGAGAGATCGTGCAGCGCGGATACGTGGAAGTGAAGAAGATCTCAACGGTGGACAACCTCGCAGATCCATTCACCAAGGCCCTAGCGAACAAGGTCTTCAACCAACATCGTGAGGGATTAGGCATGAAGGACTACACACACCTTCTTTGAGTCAAGTGGGAGTTTGTTGTCAATGGTGCCCACAAGAAGAGTTGTAGTCTTTATTTTGTACATTTGATGTAATAAAGTCTCATGAAGACTCTTGCTTGTAATTGCCTATCTATTCATTAATAAAGTTGAAACGTTCATTCATTCTTTCTTTGTTTGAAGCTTTATGATAAAACCTTAGTCTTTTAGTCCATAAACAAACTTAACAACTTACGAAGAGACAAATGTAGATTTGCGTGAACAAACTCTTCGGAGTTTGCTTAAAACGATATATTCGCAATCTAAGGGTCAAAGGACTATTGACCTCAGTATGATTGTTAGAAGAATCTATGATGTCTGGTTATGAGGCATTGAGAGTTGGGGACTCTATAGTTCTTCTAGGTATCTTCCGAAGGTACTGAATTGACCAGTGCACTTCTAGAGACAATATAAGAACAAACCATTTAACCTCTTATGTCTCGAAGTCACTATGTATGAATTGCATCATGCTTACCTTAATCTTGAAATGAGACACGCCATTTCACACCTTAGTATTCTCATTTGAGAAAGTCAAAGTTCGGACTCACTATGTGATTCCGAACAAGGCCTATTGGTGAAGTACTAAGTTGTGAGTCTGTCATGAGTAACTTTGTGAAGTTCTCATAGATATGGAATTCATGTACAAGATTGCTGAAATGCAATGTATGTCACCTCATGCTTTGTTCCTTGGAGTGTGAATAAATGAACTGGCCAGTGTCCAAATTGAGTCCTGACTCTTTTGGATGAAACAATGTGACTTGTTAGCTCCTCGTCAATACATTGTTTCTAACTTATTCACAAGCGACAAAGGAGTTGAGGAAATAACAGCTAGAAGGGTAAAATGGTAATTTAGTAAATCCCGACTAGCTGATGACATTCATGAAGGGTAAACATAGATAATATTCAGTGGATCCGCTCATCATAATTATGTCGAATTCTTGAGTAGAAAATAAATTCATTTGAACCGAGAGATTTTCAGTGTCAGCTCTTTAGTGGAGTCAGTTGGCATTAAGCTAAACTTGGAAAAGGTTTGTTAACTTTTGAGTCCAAGTGTTTAGGTCAAGCTTTGTTCATTTGGGTCCATGAGGTCACTGTCACGAATCACATCGATAGGAATTGTTAAACTAGAAGCTAAGTCAAATCAAGAACGAAAATTGTCGAAAGGGTATTTTTGTCTTTTGAGACATAAGGATGAAATGGATGTCAATAAATTTTGACAAGTTCATTTGATGACTTAATGTCACTCGGCCATAATATGATTAACTGGGCCTTGTGAATTAATTTCATTTCATAAGAATTTTATTGAAAATTCTTAATGGGCCTTTCTCATGTTGTCATGAACAAATGAAGAAGCTTCTAGAAGCTCCTTCTAGAGAGACTTGGGCGCCTACCCTAATAGAGAAATAGGAGAGTTTATTTTGTGCATAAATGTATTTAGATACTTGCCAAAAGAAAAAGAGGAAACAAATTTCCTCCAAGAGGAAAGTGGGAATCGGCCAAGTGAGAGACAAGGCAAGGCCTTGAACAAAATAGGAAACAAATCAAGGCTTCTAGAAGCCTTGAGTTGGCCGAGTGTCTCAAAGGGAAAAAAAGAGGAAATTGCTCATGAATATGTGATATTCTATAGAAGAGGAAACTACCTTATTGAAGGTGAGACCTCTCCTATAAATAGGAGCCTCATTTCCTCATATTTCATTCATCCTAAGTTTAAGAGATTGAGAGACTCTCTCTCTAGAACTTGGCCGAAAATCCTCTCTCTCTCTCTAGTTTATTTTCGATTTTTTCTTGTCTTGGCACCTAGGTCCTCACTCGACCTAGTGTTTTGCTCTGCGACTTCGAGACTCGTTCTTAAGTCGTAGTGTTTAAAAGTGCCCACTCACTGATTCCTTCTTTTCGAGTGATTTAGTGATAGAAACTTTCGTGGTTGCTCGAGGTGCCGAGGAAAGAAAGAGAGACGTGATGCGAGGGGAGACGAGCGTTGCAAACTTTCCACAAGCTTCTTCAAAGTTCAAGCTTCAAGAAAGGTTAGTAAACTTCTAGCTCATATTGGTTTTTAATTACATGTACTTGCACTTGTCTAGGTTAGTAAAAACTGTTTTACTTGTAAAAGAAAATTTTTAAAATTCCGCCGCTTACCGAAGCGTTAATTATTTTCTCAAACCCTAGATCGATTCCAACACCATGTAGGCGTCTTAAGTTGCGCCATGTAGGTGTCTTAGGTTGCGCCATGTAGGCGTCTTACGTGCGCCACGTAGGCGTCTTAGGTTGCGCCATGTAGGCGTCTTACATGCGCCATGTAGGCCTCTTAGGTTGCGCCATGTAGGCATCTTACGTGCGCCAGGTAGGCGTCTTACGTGCGCCATGTAGGCGTCTTTGGTTGCGCCATGTAAGCGACTTACGTGCGCCATGTAGGCGTCTTTGGTTGCGCCATGTAGGCGTCTTATGTGTGCCATGTAGGCGTCTTTGGTTGCGCCATGTAGGCGTCTTATGTGCGCCATGTAGGCGTCTTTGGTTGCGCCATGTAGGCGTCTTACGTGCGCCATGTAGGCGTCTTAGGTTGCGCCATGTAGGCGTCTTACGTGCGCCATGTAGGCGTCTTAGGTTTTTGGGTGGAGCGTGTTCTTCTGAGGGTTTCCTTACCATTGCTAGCCCCCCCAAGTTTGTGGGTTATAAGTTAATTTTTGATAACCAGAAAAGATTCACAAACCGGATTTTGAAACGGAAAACTCGAGTTTTATTGCCTTTGCGAAAAATTTGCGAGAAAATTAAAATCCTAAAACATTGGCTCGTAGGCCTTATTGAAAGTGGGAAATGAAAGAGGTAAAAATGCGGGGAACGCTAGCTACTGGTAGTACTGCCTCAAATGCTCCGCGTTCCACGGGTGGCAAATCGAAGTTCCGTCCGTGTGCTCGATGTAGTACGTCTCGTCGTGAATGACTTTGCGGATTCTATATGGACCTTCCCAGTTCGGGCCTAGGACGCCGGCGCCTTGGACTTGTGTGTTCTGGAACACTCGTCTGAGTATGAGGCTTCCGACGGCAAAGGTTCGCCTTTTGATCTTGGAGTTGTGGTTCTTTCGAGCGCTTCTGTGCGGCGAGGCGTCTAAATGCTTCCGCTCTCTTTTCATCGATTAGATCCAACTCAAGGCGCATGGCCTCGTCGTTGTCCGCTTCATCGAACGTATCGACTCGGAATGTGGGTATCTCTGTTTCGATTGGAACCGCAGCTTCGATCCTGTACGCGAGGGAGAATGGCGTTTCGCCGGTGGATTTTCGCGCGGTTGTCCTATACGCCCATAGGACGAATGGCAATTCCTCGGCCCAGGTGCCTTTCTTGTCTTCGAGCTTCTTTTTCAAGTTGCTCTTCATAGTCTTGTTGACTGCCTCGACTTGGCCGTTGGCCTGAGGGTGACGCGGCGAGGAGAAGGTCTTGCTGATCTTCAGTTGATCGCAGATATCTCTTACTCGAGCGTTGTCAAATTGTGCTCCGTTTTCGGTCACAATCGAGGCGGGGATACCGTGCCTGCATATGATGCTTTTCCAGATGAAGTTTGTCGTGTTCGCTTCAGTTATTCTGGCAAGCGGCTCGGCCTCTACCCACTTAGTGAAGTAGTCGATGGCGATAATCGCATACTCGTATTGCCTTGGCGCTCTAGGGAGCTTGCCAATGATGTCCACGCCCCACTTAGCAAAGGGACGTGGGACAACGATGCTGCTTAATGGGGTCGGAGGCTGTCGCGGAATTTCCGCGAAGCGCTGGCATTTATCGCAACGCCTTGCCCATTCGCAAGCATCTCGCTTCATGGTAGGCCAGAAATAGCCTTGCTTAAGCGCTTTGAGCGCGATGGAAGTTCCAGCGGCGTGGTTCCCATAGATGCCCTCATGAATTTCGCGGAGGACCTTGGTCGACTCAACGCTATCGAGGCATCGGAGCAGCGGCGTTGAGTAACCGCGCTTATAGAGTATGCCCCCACGGAGCGTGTATTTGGATGCTAAGGCCCTCAGCTTATCAGCTTCATTGCGGTCTTCGGGGAGTTCCCCTCTTCGCAGGAACTCGACAATTGAGTCCATCCAAGTGGGCTGAGATGCCACCTCTATGGTCCCGACTTCGTCTCGGGAGACAAATGGCTGTGGGAGGAATTCAATGGGTATGGTCCCCAATCCGTCTTCGTCGATGCCAGATCCGAGGTGAGCAAGCGCGTCAGCCTCCGAATTTTGTTCTCTTGGGATTTGGTGAATCTTGAACCAAGAGAAGGCATCGAGTTTGGAGTTCGTCTTAGCCAGGTACGCAACCATATTAGGTTCCTTGGCAGTGTAATCTCCTTTTACCTGGTTTACGATCAACTGCGAGTTGCAGTGTATTCGCAGGTTACGGGAGTCGAGCTTTTGAGCTAGCTCTATCCCTACAATGAGCGCCTCATATTCGGCTTCATTGTTGGAGGCTTCGAAGCCGTAGTGAAGGGCGTATCGCAGTCTTTCCCCGTAGGGGTTAATCAAGACTATTCCGGCGCCAGCCCCCCGAGCATTAGATGCTCCGTCTACGTATAACTCCCAGATGGGACCCGTTGGGTCTACCTTTCTTTCCCGAGTTAACGCATCATCGTTTAGGTCAGTTTCTGCCCTTCCCATATCGGGAGTATAGGAGAATTCTGCCACGAAGTCAACTAAGGCCTGCCCCTTTATAGCCGTTCTTGGGTGCAACTCAATCTCGTACTCGCTCAATTCTTGGGACCAGATCGCCATGCGAGTCGATGTTCCCTTTTGAAGAGCTTTACCGATCGGATGCTCGGTTCGCACCGCGATTGGGTGAGCTTGGAAGTACGGTCGTAGCTTCTTAGCTGCCGTTATGAAAGCCAGAGAAAGTTTCTCAATCTCGGTGTAGCGCGTTTCCGCGTCGAGCAAGGCTTTGCTCACGTAGTAGATCGGCCATTGGACCTTGTCTTCTTCGCGGACAAGGACAGCACTTACGGCTCTTTCAGAGACGGCGAGATATACGTATAGCGTCTCGCCTTCTCTTGGTTTAGAGAGGAAATGGTGGGGACCCAAAGTAAGCCTTCATTTCTTGGAAGGCACTTTCACATTCGTCTGTCCACTCAAAGCCGTCCGTCTTCTTTAGAGCTTTGAAGAACGGTTGACACTTGTCGGTGGCTTTAGACACGAAGCGTGTCAGAGCGGCAATCCGACCGGTCAGGCTTTGCACCTCTTTGACTCGTCTTGGCGACTTCATTTCAAGGAGTGCCTTGATTTTTTCCGGATTCGCTCTATGCCTCGTCGGCTGACGATATATCCGAGGAACTTCCCGGATTCAACCACGAATACGCATTTGTTGGGGTTGAGCTTCATTTTATATCGGCGGAGGATTGTGAACATCTCCCTTAGGTCGCGTACGTGATTGGTTGCCAGTAGGCTTTTAACGAGCATGTCATCCACGTATACTTCCATTGTCTTGCCGATTTGATCGGCGAAGATCCGATTTACCAAGCCCTGGTACGTTGCTCCCGCGTTCTTAAGGCCAAAAGGCATGACCTTGTAACAATAGAGACCTTGATCGGTGACAAAGGTCGTCTTAATTTGATCGGGCTCATGCATTCGAATTTGGTTGTAGCCTGAATAGGCGTCCATGAAGCTTAGAAGTTCATGGCCGGCCGTGGCGTCCACCAGTTGTTCGATGCGTGGGAGTGGAAAGCAGTCCTTAGGGCAGGCTTTGTTAACATCTTTGTAGTCTATACAAATTCGCCACTTCCCGTTAGGCTTTTTCACCATTACCACGTTGGCGACCCACTTGGGATATTTAGCCTCTCGAATGAAGTTTGCGGTGAGGAGTTTCTCGACCTCTTCATTTATGGCCAAGTACCGTTTCGGGTTGAACGTTCATCTAGCCTGCACTTTTTCGGCGACTTTTGGGTCGTCGTTCAGTCGGTGCACTATTACCTCAGGATCTATTCCGGGCATGTCCGCATGAGTCCATGCGAAAACATCCTTGAACTCCCTGAGGAAGGCAGTAAGCTGAGTTTTGATGGCGAGTGGAAGTCGGGTGCCGACCTTTACAACCTGATCTGGCTTAGATTTGTCCAGGACGATTGGCACAAGATCATCGGAGGTTTCCACCTTGAGTCTTTCGATTTCATCCCGGGGGTCAAGTTCTCCGAACTTCCTTGCATCCCTTGGGTTGCATGGATAATCGTCTTCCAGTTGGAAGATGGTGTTGACCGCTTTTCCCGCGGATTTGCCATCAACTCCTTGCACGTAGCATATTCTGGCTTGGGATTGGTCTCCAGCCATAATGCCAATTCCCTCTTCGGTGGGTAATTTCACCAGCAGGTGATACGTGGAAGTGATTGCCCTTAGCCGGTTCAACGTGGGTCGCCCAATGATTAAGTTATAGGGCGACTCCTGTGTTGTCGCACGAAAATGAACAACGATTAAATACCTCGGGCGGTTCGATCCAAGGCAAGACCAAGTGATCACGCCCGGGCCAAAAATGGGAGCTTGTAGACCGAGCTGCACCCTCCAAACCCTGAGGTGTGTTTTGGGGGGTGTGACCGTGCCAAAGGTTGGCTACCTACGTACCCTTTAGTAGGGATCAGGTCAGAACGTAGTTCAATTTGTGTGGGGAGGCTATCTTGGGCTCGGAGGCTTTGTGAATCCAAGGCTTTAGAGTAGGACCCGGCTCGTAGCTTCTAGTGAAGGCTTTAGAGGGGTCGCGTGCTCGTCGCTCGGAGTTCTAGCTCAAGGGCCAAGAAGCAGGAGGGCAGTATGTACTGCAGAGGCTCGGGTCGCAGAAGAGGAGCGCGCTCCCTCTCGTGGAGGGGTGTCCTTGTTTCTGAGCCGAGGGAGGAGGAGTGCGTGTTCTTGGAATGTCACAAGAGCACGAGAGAGGTACTATTCTCGAAGAAGTATGTATTCTTCGAAAATATATCAATTTTCAGGGCTGAATCAACGTGTCCTTTTTCTCCCCTAGGGGGGGTATTTATAGTGTTTGAGGGGAGGCCTTGGGCCGGCCCCTTGAGGCCCACCGGGTGGCCGGGAGCGAGGCGCGCGAGGCCTCACGCCTAAGAGGGCGCAGGGCGCGTGGGACATGTCGCCTGGGCGGGCGCGGGGCGTGCCAGTCGCGGGATTTGGCCGGGCGCGGGGTGTGCCCGGCCGAGGTGGCAAGAACGCTCGGGCGAGGTGGCAAAGACGCTCGGCCGAGGTGGCCGAAGTAGCAAAGACGCTCGACCGAGGTGGCCGAGGTGGCGAAGGCGCTCGACCGAGGTGGCCGAGCTGACGAAGACGCTCGGCCGAAGTGCCCGAGCTGGCGAAGGCGCTCGACCGAGGTGGCCGAGCTGGCGAAGGCGCTCGACCGAGGTGGCCGAGGTGGCAGGGACACCCGGCTGAGGCAGCAGGGGCGCTCGGCCGGGGTGCCGAGGTGCGCGCAGGCCGGGAGGCCGGGGTGCGCGGGAGCGCGCGCGGGCCGGGAGGTCGGGGCGCAGGAGTGCGCGCATGGGCCGGGAGGCCAGGGTGCAGAGTGCGCGCGAGCCTGGCGCGATAGGGCGCGCTGAGGCCCATTGGGCCGGGGGCCTTAGGGCCGGGGGCGCAGGTGCGCGCGCACCGGCCGTGTCGGGCCGTGGGTGCGTCGGGGCGCTTGGGCCTGGTGGGCCGGGGCCCGTTGGGCTTCCGGCCGGCAAAGTCCGGCCGGCCTTGAATTGATTTTCAATTTCCGGTGTTCCGAAAACGACCGGTAACATTAGCCCCTTAAGTTTACGGCTTACGGGACGTAAGTCGTGAACTTTAAAAGGGAAGGGCGTTGAGGTATTTTCACCTTCGATCACGTGTGATCGTCCGCATGCATATCTCTTGTGGCCGGACCCCTGGGGGCCGGATCGGGCCGCAAGACCCGCGCGCGGCCTGGCGCTGGGGGACTGGCGCGCGCGCGAGGCCGGCCCGCGGGCCGGGCCTTGTGTCGCGCAGGGGGAAGGAGCAGGTTTGCTCCTTCCTCTATATAATTAGGAGAGTTTCCGCTCTCTCTTGTTCACACTGGCAGCCTGCGGGTAATCGGAAAATTCTTTTGACTTTGAAATTTCCCCCGGGCAGTTGACCTTCTTCTTTTTTTTGTTTTTTGATGGGGAGTGAGCTTGTTCCCCATGTTGATGATCCTGAGGTTGACCCCTCCTGCCCTCTCCCAAATTTTGGGGGGGCGGCCAAGGGTCCCTTTGAGGAACTCGACGGGATTCCCATCTTCGTCGAGGAAGACTCTGCGGCCGACCAATGGCTCGCAGAGTTGGAGACCGATGCCGCGGCGATCGCCGAGCTGGCGGGGCCCGGGAGCGGCCCACCTACCAGGTGCAGCCCCGAAGGGGAGGACGAGGGGTCCGAGGGCCCGCGTTCGTCGAGGTTGGTGATCAACTTGGTCTCCCGCGAGGCGTCCTTTGACGCCCCCCTGCTCAAGCAGCGGGGTGAAGCGGCGGTGAGTGCCGAGCTCCCCCGGGCGTCTAACTTGGATGCCTCGGGTGTCGAGCTTGCGATTGTGCCGTCCGAATCTTTCTTGGACGAGATTTACTCCGATGATCCCCAAGGGTCGGGCTCGGAGGCTCCTGAGGAGGACTCGGAGGCTTCTCCCGCGAGGGGGAAGGAGAAACATGATGGCGAGGTGTTGGCGACGGCTCGGCCGGCCCTCGAGTCCGCGGAGTCTTCGGGCTACACTTATGCCTGATCGCTGGAGAGGACTCGTATGTACGGAGTAGGCGACTCTGTTGCCCCCGTCGGCTTAGACTGCAAGGGAATCGATGCTGCGAGCACGCTCACTTCCCGAGTCTTCGGCACGCTTCGGGAGGCGTATAACATCCCTCCCTTGGTGGGGTTGCTTAGACCTGCTCCCGAGAACAGGCCCTCCCGCCCCAGGGATGGGTATGAGGCCGTGACGATTGGGAGTCTTGTCTGCGGGTTGCGTCTCCCGTTCCCCTCGATCGTCCAGTAGATCCTGACCCGGCTAGGGGTCCATGCATGTCAGATGAGCCCGGCGTTCTATCGCCTGTTGGCTACATGTTTCATGGAGTGGCACTACCAGACGCAGCGTGCCATGACCGTGGACGACTTCCGTAACCTGGTCGCCGTCTTCCCGGCGCTGGGGCAGTCGGGATTTCATATGGCCCGTGCTCGGGGCAACGTGAGGCTGGTCGAAGATTGTGACCCGCCTAGCCGCCGGGCGTGGGTGTGGGTCACCTCGGACGCTTTTGGCGAGGCGCCCCTTCACTTCGGTCGCATGGCCGACTTTCCAGCGGACGAGGGGGCAGCGGAGCTCCCCTTTGTGAGAGAAATATCGGGGATGTCGGAAGCCGGCAAGGCTGGCGAGAGGTTCCGTTCCCCCGAGCTGATGGCGCTCACCGGGTGGTTCCCTCCCTTTGCTCCGGGCACCGAGGAGGCGCTGCGGGCGAGCAGGCCCCCGAGTCCCGAGGCTCAATCAGTCGCTCCTGCTTCCCGAGGTATCTTTATGGTTTTGTAAAACTTGTTGTTTTGACAGGAACCTGACCTTTGTCGCTTTGTTTTGTGTAGCTGCAAGGAGGCGAGCTAGGAGGCAGGCCCTCGCTTCTCGGGACCCCGAGTCAATGGCGGAGATTCTCTCTAGGGTCGCTGACCGCAAGGCGAAGGGAGAGCTCGCCGAGACCGCCGGTCTAGTCGAACCGGAGTCTCGGGCTTCTTTGAAGAGGGCTTCGACATCGGCACCTCCTGATGAGCGTTCCGAACCCAAGAGGGCGAACTCGGTGGTGGAGCTGGAGGCGATAGAGGCCCGAGGGGACTGTTTTCGCCACCTAGAGGGATCCCAACTATCCTGGTGGAAGGGCGTGGTGTCGAAGGGCGACATCGCCTTCTTCCAGGCGGGCGTTACCGACGCTCAGAGGGTCAGTACTTCTGCTTTTATTGTAAGCGTAGGTTTTTAGTTTTAACCTTTGCTTCTTTGTCGTCGCAGGCGTATGAAAGGGCCGTGCGAAGCGACAGGATTTTACATGACTTCATCCGGCGCTTAGGGGCATCCCAGGAGGAGCTCGCCCGGACGAAGGCTAGGTTGGCTCAGGTCGAGTGAGGTTCGCACCCGGGGGCGGACATCGAGACGCTTCGAGACCAGCTCCGTGAGGCCAGGGTGGAACTCCAGATCGCACAAGGCCAGCGCGACGGAGCCCAACTGTCAGTGGCCAAGATGGCGGGCGAGCTCACCGAAGAGCGGCGAGCTTGCGAGGTGGCGACCCGATCAGCGGAGATTTTTCGCACTGAGGTTATCGACCTTCGGAGGCAGCTGGACTCTCGATCCGACGCCTTGGCGACGTCGCACCGCCAGCTTACTTCGAGCGAGGCGGCGCGAGTTAGGGCGGAGCGCGAGCGCGACTCTCTAGCGGAGGAAAACGACATAGGGACCGAGGAATCCCGTCGTGTCGGAGCGGTGGAATGTCGAGACGCGACCGCAGCCGAGAACGAGGCTCGAGGGGTCACTTTTGACTTCTTCGACACCTTGTTCCCTTTGTTGGACGAGGTGCTCCTTGAGCCGAGTGGCTTTCTTTTACAGCGCGCATGTTTCGCGGTTTGCTTTTTCAGATATCATGCCCAGGCGACATCGGCCGCGCACACACGTGCCGGCAGCGGCACCCATTGCTGAAGCCACGATCGTGGCTTGCCCCCGAGCCGAGGGTCGCCGCCGAGGGTCGCCGCCGCAGGTGGGGAACGAGGCGATCTCCTCTAACAAGCGATCGTCGCCATCGATTCCCTTCGGGCCACCCTCCGGCCACAAGCGCGCCCACACATCGGCGTTGTCGGACTGCATGGATTCGATGCTCCTGGCGGAGGCGGCGGAGTTAAGGGATCAGTGCTCCCGAGGGATTCTTGAGACCTCTCTGCGGGACTTCAGGGGTCTGCTGACGGCAAGCGATCTGGAGCATTTTAAAAACGAGATCGGCGATGCTCGAAAGGTACGATACGCCTGCTTATCTCATGCGTAACCCTTATGCTTACTTCGATTATACGTATATCGTTTGTCTTTGCAGATGCTCGCACGTCAAGAGCGAAGCGGTCGCATTCTCCGAGACCTGCGGCGGCGCATGCAGATTATGGAGAAGGACAAGAAGAGCACGGCGGTCGCCCATGCTGACGCTCTAGCGGGAGCCCGCACTGCTCGAGATTTCCAAGCACTCGAGGAGGAGTTGAAGCGAGCTCGCGAGGAGTTGGCGACCGAGAAATTGCTTTGCACGGCCGGGCAGGCGTCTCTGGAGAAGGCGGAGCAGGCGGCCGACACCTTCTTAGGGGAGACAAAGAAGCTCCAGGGCGCTCTTGAGTCGGGACGAGGAGTTGAACATCGTCCATGCCCGAGGAGAAAGATGATGCTGTGCAGTCCAAGACAGACCTAGAGGACGACTGGGACCTCGCGCTGGAGGCGGCCCGCTATGAGGTGGCCAAACGGGTCCGAGACGCGACCGTGGAGGAGAACGTGTCTCGCGGGACCACGTTTTCCTTCTTCGACGTCATGTTTCCTCCTCTGGACGGCGAGTCGCCCGAGGGCGATCTACGTACTCCAGCCCCCGCGTAAGCCGCTCAGTCGGCGAACCTCCAACTCGACGGAGAAGCTACCGGTGGGTTTGGCACTCCCTGCCCCGAGGGAGATGAAGAGCAGATCGACTTCGGCTCGGAGTAGTCGGGTTCTCTTCGGTTTTCCGCGCACTCGTCTAGTGCTTGCGTCATGCTTTCTTCCGGAATTTTGATATGTCCTTCTTTCGTTAGAAGTTTTTCGTGTTCTTATACTTTTCTTTTTGGGTTGTTCGTACAACATTGTTCGCCTTAGTCTGCGCTTTTCTGTCTGTTATGCGTCTTATTTTCTCGACTTGCCATGCTTAGCGTAATCGATTCGCGCGTTGTGATTGGTGCGTGTCTCACGAGCCCGGCTTGCCTTACCTAGCATAACCGGTTTGCACGGCTTACTGCCGCACTTGGCGGCGAAGCTTCCCGTGGTCGCTGGCTAGACCAGATTCGCCCGGCGGGTGCGACCTTCGGCCACTCATTCGTGACTCGTTGCCTGTCGGCGTGTGCGAGCTAGGTGGCCGTCGCTCTCGTCTTGCGGCGAGTACGCTACCTGTCGCTGTGCGTATCGGGACGAGCTCGCAGTTCTCGGTGAGCGTGGTACCTGTAGGTACGCGCGTCACGTTTTGGGTTTTGACTGCCGAGATCGACGGTCTGGTGCGTGGACGTGATCTACCGACGCCCCGTTGCCTATCAGTGTGCGGGGCGTGGAGTTGCGCGAGAGCGTCGCGCGGGGGTCGGAGGCCCGGTGCGCGGATCCGATTTGTTGATATTTAGCTACCTCTCGGTGCGTAAAACGAGTCGTTGTGTGAGCCCGACTAGATGAGGCGACGAGCTCGGCTAGACGACGTGACAAGCTTGACTAGGCGGAGTGACCAAGTCGTAGTGACGTGGCGGCCAGCTCGACTTAGGTGAAGCGGCGAGCTCGACCGGGAGCTCGATTTGGAGCAGTGGCGAGCTTGACTAGGAGCTCGACTAGGCGGAGTGGCGAGCTCGACTAGGAGCACTGGCGAGCTCGACTAGGAGCAGCGGCAAGCTCGACTAGGAGCTCGACCAGGCGAAGTGGCGAGCTCGACTAGGAGCAGCGGCGAGCTCGACTAGGAGCTCGACCAGGCGAAGCGCGAGCTCGACTAGGAGCAGTGGCGAGGCGAGCTCGGCTTAGGCGAACTGGCAAGCTCGGCCTAGGCGAATTGGAGAGCTCGGCCTAGGCGAACCGGCGAGCTCAGCCTAGGCGAACTGACGAGCTCGACTTGGTGAACTGGCGAGCTGGCGAGCCGGCGAGCTCAGCCCAGGCGAACTAACGAGCTTGGTCTAGGCGAACTGGCGAGCTCAGCCTAGGCGAACTGACGAGTTTTGACTTGGCGAACTAGCGAGCTCGACTGGGAGCTCCACCAGGCGAAGTGGCGAGCTCGGCCTAGGCGAACAGGCGAGCTCGGCTTGGCGAACTGGCGAGCTCAACCGGGAGCTCCACCAGGCGAAGTGGCGAGCTCGGCCTAGGCGAACTGGCGAGCTCGGCTTGGCGAACTGGCGAGCTCGACTGGGAGCTCCACCAGGCGAAGTGGCGAGCTCGGCCTAGGCGAACTGGCGAGCTCGGCTTGGCGAACTGGCGAGCTCGACTGGGAGCTCCACCAGGCGAAGTGGCGAGGCGAATTCAGCTTAGGCGAACTGGCGAGCTCAGCCTAGGCGAACTGACGAGCTCGACTTGGCGAACTGGTGAGCTAGCGAGCCGGCGAGCTCAGCCCAGGCGAACTGACGAGCTCGGCCTAGGCGAACTAACGAGTTTTGACTTGGCGAACTAGCGAGCTCGACTGGGAGCTCCACCAGGCGAAGTGGCGAGCTCGGCCTAGGCGAACTGGCGAGCTCGGCTTGGCGAACTGGCGAGCTCGACTGGGAGCTCCACCAGGCAAAGTGGCGAGCTCGGCCTAGGCAAACTGGCGAGCTCGGCTTGGCGAACTGGCGAGCTCGACTGGGAGCTCCACCAGGCGAAGTGGCGAGCTCGGCCTAGGTGAACTGGCGAGCTCGGCTTGGCGAACTGGCGAGCTCGACTGGGAGGTCCACCAGGCGGAGTGGCGAGGCGAGTTCGGCTTAGGCGAACTGGCGAGCTCGGCCTAGGCAAACTGGCGAGCTCAGCCTAGGCAAACTGACGAACTCGACTTGGCGAACTGGCGAGCTGGCGAGCCGGCGAGCTCAGCCCAGGCGAACTGGCTAGCTCAGCCTAGCGAACTGGCGAGCTCGACTGGGAGCTCTAGCGAGCTCAGCCTAGGCGAATTGACGAGTTCGACATTGGCGAACTGGCGAGCTCAGCCTAGGCGAACTAACGAGCTCGACTTGGCGAACTGGCGAGCTCGACTAGGCGAATTAGCGAGCTCAAAATCCCAACAATCCGTTACTCAACTCGAGGACGTATGTGGAGTTTGCACGAGGAGTTACGTGATAAGTCTTTCCTTGGGACCTCCGGCCTAACCACCCGCCGGAGTTTTGTTATACTTTTGTTTTTTACTCGTTTTTTTTTTGTTGAGCGAGTGAGTTCTAGTTTCGTTGAGCATTGTTTGCCGTTAGCCCCCCGAGTTTCTTGTGTGCTCGCAGAGAAGACGAGAAATTATTACAAAGTAAAGTAAAGGTTTCAAAGCGAAGTGTAGTTCGATTACAACGTTGAAAAAGTTAAATAAAAAAGATTACATTCCCAGGCCGTTCGGCCGTACTTGAGATTTAACAAATGTCATTACACAGAATTGAAAATGGAATGACATAACAAAACATAGAGTAAGCGGGAACGGGCGTCTATTGGTAGTACCGCCGAAGGTGTTCCGCGTTCCAAGGGTGTGTGAATACGAGTCCTTCCAGGTTCTCGGGCTCGTACGTGACGTTGTGGATGGCTCGGCGTACGCGGTACGGACCTTCCCAAGTGGGGCCCAAGACTCCCGCCCCTTGCACTTTTGTGTTTTGGAACACTCTCCTGAGGACGAGGTTTCCGTCGGTGAACTGCCGTAGCTAGACCTTGGAGTTGTAGTACTTTTCCACCTTCCTCTTTTGTGCGGCAAGGCGGGTGAGGGCGTCCGCCCTCCTCTCATCTATGAGGTCCAGCTCGAGCCTGATCGCGCTGTCGTTGGCGGTTTCTTCGTATTCCTCGATGCGCCGGGTCGGCAGCTTGGTCTCGACGGGTACCACGGCCTCGATTCCGAACGCGAGAGCGAAAGGGGTTTCGCCGGTCGCGTTTCGCGCGGTGGTTCGATACGCCCACAGGACCATGGGGAGCTCGTCGGCCCAAGCCCCCTTTTTCTCCTCCAGCCTCTTTTTCAGATTCTTGTTGATTGTTTTGTTGACTGCCTCTATCTGACTGTTGGCTTGAGGATGGCGGGGGGAAGAGAAAGTCTTGCTAATGCCCAACCGCTCGCACACTTCTCGGAGGCGCGCGTTGTCAAACTGCTTTCCGTTATCGGTCACAATCGACGCGGGAATCCTGAAGCGGCAGACAAAGTTCTTCCAGATGAAGTTCGTTGTGTTTGTCTCGGTGATCTTTGCCAGCGGTTCGGCCTCTACCCACTTCGTGAAATAGTCGATTGCCACGATCGCATGCTTGTATTTTCTCGGAGCCATAGGTAGCTCGCCGATGAGATCGATTCCCCATTTTGCGAAGGGGCGCGGTACGATGATCGGACATAGCGGTGCCGCTGCTTGGCGCGGGATATGGGCGAATATTTGGCATTTGTCGCACCTTTTGGCCCACTCGTGGGTGTCCTTTTTCATGGTTGGCCTGAAATATCCGAGCCTCAGGAGTTTCAACGCCAAAGATTGTCTGGCGGCGTGGTTTCCGCACACCCCTTCATGCACCTCGCGGAGCGCCCTCTTCGCCTCGACCTCGGTCAAGCGACGGAGGAGGGGCATGGAGTAACCTCTCTTGAACAGGTTGTTCTCCCTCGTCGTGTATTTTAGCGCCAAGCTTCTCAGCTTTTTGGCCTCCTCTTTGTCTTCGGGGACGACTCCTCGCTTAAGGAATTCTACGAGCGGTGTCATCCACGAGGGAGGCGGAGTCTCTTCAACTACCCCTACGTCGCCTCTCGAGATGTAGGGTCGGGTCAGCACCTCGATCGGGACGCTGCCTTCGCCCTCCTCGTCTATACCGGACGCGAGGCGGGCTAGGGCGTCATCGTCGATATTCACTTCTCAGGGGACTTGGACGATCTCGAACCATGACAACGCCTCTAGGTTTTTTCGGGTCTTGGATAAGTACGCGACATGTTCGGCTCTTTAGCGGCGTAGTCGCCCTTAACCTGGTTCACGATCAACTGCGAGTCGCAGTGGATGCGCAGGTTCTGGGCGCCTAGCTTGTCTGCCAGCTCCAAGCCAACGATCAGAGCCTCGTACTATGCCTCATTGTTGGAAGCCTTGAACTCGAACCGCAGGGCATATCTCAATTTTTCCCTATCGGGATTCGTGAGCACTACGCCGGCGCCAGCCCCCCGGGCGTTTGACGTGCTATCCACGTGCAAGTCCCAGACCGGCCCTGTCGGGCCGTTGGCCCTCTTTCTTGACGGCTCGCCGTGGTCGTCCTCCTCGTCTTTCGTGCCCTTATTACCTTCGTCGCCATCGTCGGCCGGGGGCGTTGTGAATTCGGCGATGAAGTCGGCGAGGGCCTGACCCTTGATGGCGGTTCTTGGCCGGAACTCGACCCCGTACTCGCCTAACTCTTGGGACCACACGGCCATTCGAGAGGAGGTCCCTTTTTGAAGGGCCTTCTCGATGGGATGGTCCGTGCGGATCACAATGTGGTGCGTCTGAAAGTAGGGTCGGAGTTTTCTCGCGCTCATGACAAGGGCGAGGGACAATCTCTCGATTTCCAGGTATCGAGTCTCGGCGTCGAGGAGCGCCTTGCTGACATAGTAGACCGGCCATTGCACCTTGTCTTCTTCGCGTATGAGAACCGCGCTCACGGCCCTGTCGGAAACCGCGAGGTAGATGTACAAGGTTTCGCCATTCTTTGGCTTTGCGAGGAACGGGGGGGAGGCGAAGTAGGCTTTCATTTCGCGGAACGCTTCCTCGCACTTCTCCGTCCACACGAACCCGTCGGTCTTCTTTAGTGCCTTAAAAAACGGTTGGCACTTGTCGGTGGCTTTGGACACGAATCGCGTTAGGGCGGCGATCCTTCCCGTCTGACTCTGAACTTCTTTCACTTTCTGCGGCGACCTCATCTCTAAGATCGGCCTAATCTTCTCGGGGTTAGCCTCGATCCAGCGGCGGCTAACCATGTAGCCCAAGAATTTTCCGCACTCGACCCCAAAAGCGCACCTATTGGGGTTGAGCTTCATCTTGTAGCGTCGCAGGATCGCAAACATTTCTCCCAGGTCTCGAACGTGGTCGTTGGTCTTGAGGCTTTTGACGAGCATATCGTCAACGTAGACCTCCATAGTTTTGCCGATTTGATCGGCGAACATTCGGTTCACCAACCTTTGATACGTCGCCCCCGCGTTTCTGAGGCCAAAAGGCATGACCTTGTAACAGTAGAGTCCGCGGTTTGTAACAAAGGTGGTCTTGATCTGATCCGGCTCGTGCATGCGGATCTGATTGTAGCCTGAGTAGGCGTCCATGAAGCTTAATAAATCGTGGCCCGCCGTGGCGTCCACAAGTTGCTCGATCCTCGGGAGAGGGAAGCTGTCCTTCGGGCAGGCTTTGTTGAGATCTTTGTAGTCGATACAGATCCGCCACTTCCCGTTTGGCTTCCTGACCATCACCACGTTGGACACCCACTTGGGGTGTTCCGCCTCCCTGATGAAGTCGGTGGCGAGAAGTTTGTCAACCTCTTCACTAATGGCTTGATACCTTTCTCCACTGAACGTTCGTCGTGGTTGAACGCGCTCAGCCATTCTCTTGTCGTCGTTGAGACGATGAACCATTATCTCGGGGTCGATCCCCGGCATGTCGGCGTGTCTCCACGCGAAGACGTCTTTGTGCTTGCGAAGGAAGGTGGCGAGCCGGGCTCGAACTTCGGACGGGAGTTGGGCGCCTATCTTGACTACTTGGTCAGGTTTGGCGTCGTCCAACACGACGGGAACAAGGTCGTCCGGTGTCTCCACCTTTCGACGCTCGACATCGTCTCTTTGGTCCAGTTCTCCGAAGATTCCTCCCTTCCCTATTTCGCACGGGAACTTGTCCCCGAGTTGGAAGATGGTGCTCACCATTTTTCCCTTTTCTTTCCCGTCCACGCCTTGGATGTAGCACATCCTCGCCATCGATTGGTCTCCCAACATTACGGCTATCCCTTTGTCCGTTGGGAACTTCATCATCAGGTGGTAAGTGAAATTGATGGCCTTTAGCCGATTGAGAGTCGGGCGGCCGACGATGACGTTGTACGCCGAGGGCTGGTCCACGACCAGGAATGACACAATGTGGGTCACTTCGAGCCCCCATGGTGTGCCGAAGGTAACCGGGAGGTCGATCGTTCCCTCCGTCATGACCCTTTCCCCGGAGAAGCCGAAGAGCGGGGTCGATATCGGGGTCGGTCTCATCCTGGATAGCTTCATCTTGTCCAACGCCGACTTGAAGATTATATCGGAGGAGCTCCCATTGTCGATTAGGATTCTCCGGACGAGGTTCTTGGCGACCGGGGCCGAGACGACTATCGCGTCGTTATGTGGGTGGAGGACTCGCGCCGCCTCTTGGCCGGTGAAGAACATGGACTCGAACGGGGCTGGGGGAGGAGCCTCGTATGTGTGGTTGATATAGTGCGCTATTTTCCCTCCGGAAACTTCGCGCACGTACTTCTTCCTTTGCGTGGCCGAGTCTCCAAATTCCGGGCCTCCCAGGATCACGCCCACGATGTGCAGTTGCGAGCTTTCTGGTTCTTCAATGGCTGCTTGGTCCGTGACGGTCACCGTCGCCGGACCCTTTCTTTCTTGCCGCGGGCGTTCATCGCGTGCCGCGGCCGTCCCGACCGTTCTAAGGACGTATTCCTTCGGTTTCCCGTCTTGAATCAGGGCCTCGATCTGACGCTTGAGTTGATAGCATTCGGATGTTAGATGCCCGTGATCTTGGTGGTATTCGCAGAACTTGTTTCGATCCCTCTTTGCAGGATCCTTTGTAAGAGGAGTAGGGCTCCCTAGCTTGTCGCGGTGCAGAGGTAGGATCCGCTGCGGTTGGGTGTTCAAAGGGGTGAACGACGAGAACTTTCGGAAGCTATCGACGTGTGCCGATCTCGGCCCGGGGAGGGAGCGGCCGTTAGGGGCCTGGCCTCCCTTGTTCCTCCTCTTTCGAGGGTTGGGACGATCTTCGTCCGGGTCGTCGCGGCGTCGACTACCTTGTCCCCACGACTTCCGGCCATCTCGGCCATCGAGATAGTCCTCGATTCCCATATCATGCGGGCTCTGGTCATTAGCTCTGCCATGCTTCGCGGGACCTTCCCCACAATGGACTTGAGGAAGTCGCTCGTGCGAACTCCTTCGGTGATCGCCGTGATGGCGTCCTTGTCGTCGAAGCCCTCGACTTTGTGAGATTCCTCGGTGAAGCGAGCGAGGTATTGCCTCAACGTCTCGTCTCTCCCCTGCCGAAGGGAGAGGAGGTGGGTTTTTGACTTCTTTTGTGCCACGAGCGTGGCGAAGCGGGCGAGGAGAGCCTCCTGTAAAGCCCGGAAGGATGGGATGCTCCCGGGTCTCAGGCTCCGGAACCACTCAAAGCCCGACCCTGTGAGGGTTAGGCTGAAGGCTTGGCATAGGGTCACGTCCGGCTGCCCTTGCATTGTCATCCATGTCTCGTAGTGTTGGATGTGGAAGTCCGGGTCAGTCCGCCCATCATAGGGAGGGATGGACGGCAATTTGAAGTTTCCCACGCAAGGCTGCGTGACGATTTGCGGGACAAAGGGAGAGTATGATTCCTCGATCCCCCCATATGGCCTCTGCCTCCCCGACTCCCTCATCTCGATGATTTGATTTTGGAGGCTCTGAATCATCGCGATCATGTCGAGCCCGTTAGCCGGGCTGCCAGCCGGGGCTACGGGAGTCGCCGGCTGGCGCTCGTTGGATGCTTGGTCCACGATATTGGCCTGAGGTTGGCCGAGAGTTGCGGCGGGGAGCGCGTCCCTCCGAGAGTTGAGCCTCTGGCGGAGATCCTCCCCCCGGAAGTTTCTCTGCGCCGTCAAGCGCTCTCTAAGGTCCACGCTCGGCGCGCGGTGAGGAGAGTTCGCCCTTGGTCGGGCCGCGCGGCGAGCGCTTCGGCTATCGGCCCCATCATTGCCCAGAGTCGCTCTCTCCTCGGCGAGGGGCCGTGTCCGGCCGCCTCTTGAAACCGAGGGGGCGAGTCCATGGGAACGTGACCGCGCCTGCCGTCGCGCCAGACGCGACGGGTCGGCCAAAGCGCCATTGGGTCTCTCGGACCGCGAATGGGTGAGGCTAGGAGTCGCCTCGTCGGTCCTCGACTCCCCCACATAGTCGGGGTCGGAGTCGTTGTGGGCGGATCGATCCTCGACATCGTAGCCGAGGAGATCGGCAATGAGCGAACCGTCGACGCCGGGACGGTCAAGGAGCTCCGTAAGCCGCCGGGCCGTGTCTTCTCGGAGCTCGGCCTCGGGGGCGTTCACCGGGTCTTGGGGCTGGCTCTCGCTATCGCGAGGTTGCCCTTCAAGACGGTGTGCGAGGCGTCGGAGACCGTACCTCGAGGTTGTTGCCCGAGTACCCGCGGAGGTAGTGGGAATGTGACTCATTGTTCAAAGGTCGGGGTGAAAGTGGTAGAGGGAATGTGTCGCCAAGGTCGAGAGATCCCCTCCTTCTAGCGCCAAAATGTTGTCGCCGTTTTCCGGACAACGATTTAGAAGCCGCAGGCGGTTAGACCCAAGGCCGGACCAAGTGGCCTCGCCTGGGCTTGAGCGTGTCGGACTCGGTGTCCCGAGTCTTCCCTTGGCTGTCGGTGGTGTCTGAGCTCGCCGGGGTACCTAGAAGGGATGAGAGAACCATGAGCTAAAAAGGGGAAACAGAGGGGGTGCCTCTGTTTACCTCTCCGACGCTCAACATTAGTGTGATTGAGGTGGATAATATAGGGTTTAAGTATTTAGGGGCCGAGACTTGAGAGAAACGAGCGAAAGGTGAATTCGGCAGCGTTTCCTTTCTCAAATTTGGATTACCTTTGGAAGAGGGAGGGCCTCTTGTATTTATAGGCGACCAAAGGGGTCATTGGTGGGCCCTTTGGCCGAGTGAAGTAAATGGCCGAGGATAGCCCATGACCGAGGATAGCCATTGGCCGAGGATGGCCCATGGCCGAGGATAGCATTTCGTTGAGGATAGCCATTGGCTGAGGATGGCCCATGGCCGAGGATAGCATTTGGCCGAGGATAGCCATTGGCCGAGGATGGCCCATGGCCGAGGATAGCCCCTGGCCGAGGATAACATAGGGTGGCGGCACTGGTGGGCCTGTCAGTATGGGCTCGGCAGGCGATAATATAGACTGGCGCTATTGATGTGCCCCCTGGCCGAAGATAACATAGGCTGGCGTCATTGGCGTGTCCCTGGGCTGAGGACAACATGGGCTAGCGTCATTGGTGGGCCCCTTGGCCTAGGTCGAGCTGAGGACAACATGGGCTAGCGTCATTGGTGGGCCCCTTGGCCGAGGTCGAGCTGAGGCCGAGGTCGAGCTTAGGCCGAGGCCGAGCTCGCCAGGCCGAGGTCGAGCTGAGGCCGAGGCCGAGATCGCCAGGCTGAGGTCGAGCTCGCCAGGCCGAGGTCGAGCTGAGGCCGAGGCCGAGCTCGCCAGGCCGAGGTCGAGCTGAGGCCGAGGTCGAGCTCGCCAGGCCGAGGTCGAGCTGAGACCGAGGCCGAGCTCGCCAGGCCGAGGTCGAGCTGAGACCGAGGCCGAGCTCGCCAGGCCGAGGTCGAGTTGAGGCCGAGGCCGAGCTCGCCAGGCCGAGGTCGAGCTGAGGCCGAGGTCGAGCTCGCCAGGCCGAGGTCGAGTTGAGGCCGAGGTCGAGCTCGGCAGGCCGAGGTCGAGCTGAGGCCGAGGTTGAGCTCGTCAGGCCGAGGTCGAGCTGAGGCCGAGGTCGAGCTCGGTCTTGGGCCGAGACCATTGGGCCGGCTTTTGGCCTAATCGGCCCAAGGGCCGATTAATGGCTAGGGCAAGTCCGATTGCCTTTTATTTTTCCCTTTGAATAGCTTCGATCGGGATCGGGCCGATAACAGCGATGATGGACCTCGCTCTTACGCCAACGCCGTGAAAAGAGCTTTGCAGATTGTTGGTTGGCGTGAGGGTGATCGGACTCCTAGACCGAAACCAATTGCTGCAACACCTTCTGAAGCTACTGGCCCAAAGCAGAGTGAATCAAGGAAAAGATTCAGATCCCAGTCAAGATGGGAGAGTCGGCCACAGCGAGGAGACGGAATGAGGTCCCAGCAAGGCTCGAGTTATCGACATTAGGGAAGTTTTGGAAACCGATCACAGTCGGTGAACCGGATTAGAGGCCGTGAAGATAGCGGACCGTCAGGGCTGCCTAGTAAGAAGTCTAGGACCTCTGGCAGCAATAATTCGCCTGTGTGCCGAAGGTGTGGCAGATCGCACGAGGGAGAGTGTTATGCTCGTGCGCTGGTATGTTTCAAATGCGGGAAAGAGGGTCATTTGTCCCGGATATGTGAGAATCCAGATGTAAAGACCTCTGCGCCCAAAGAGCAGCCGAGAGCCAATGCCAGAGTCTTCTCCATCCGTGAAGATGATGTGCGAGCAGGGTCGTCCACCGCTGTCACAGGTCAGATTTTGGTGGATTCCTTCTCTACATATACGTTGATAGATTCAGGAGCCACGCATTCACTCATAGCATCTATGAAGTCTGGTCAGTTAGTTGAGCATCAGAAAGAATTCTCGTACCCGTTTGTCACGGCTACGCCTTCTGGGGAAAAGTACCAGTCATTATACTGGTATAGAGATGTGCCCATCCGAGTTCATGATCGGATAATGAAAGCAGACTTGATAGAATTGGAAATGGTGGACTATGACGTAATCCTCAGAATGGATTAATTAAGTGTGAAATCCCAAATTTTAAGTTTAATTAAAAGCTAAAATATTAGTGTTCGAGTGACGTTAGTATTTTTTTTAAATAAAGTAGTGAATGATTTATTTATGTGGTTGTTTTTGACACTACTATAAATACTGTTTTCCGGTGCGGAAGACCTTCGTGTGCGACTTTTCGCACCCAAAATTCGCACCAAATAAGGCTTTCATGTGCGACTTTTCGCACCCAAAACTCAAACAAGCAGTTGAAAATTTTCGCTGATTTTTTTAACTTAAGGTGCGACTTTTCGCACCATAAAGTCTCTCAAAACTATTAGGTGCGACAAAGTCGCACCCAAATGTCCTAAATTTTTCCGCGACCAAATTTTCCCCCTCTTTTTACAAATATCATTGGGTGCGACAAAGTCGCAGCCAAAAGTACTGACACAAGTCATTGGGTGCGACTTTGTTGCACCCAAAAGTGTCATTGGGTGCGACAAAGTCGCACCCAAATTCAAAGTTTTATATAAATCAAAGTGTTGCTCGGTTTTCATTCTATCCGAGTCAAAACCTTCTCTCTCTCCGATTTCTCTCCTACAAATTCTCCGACCACCACCACACTCCGAGCTCTGTCGCCGCCACCACTCTGAGCTCCGTCGTCGTGATCTCTCTTCGGCTTGGTAATCCCTCCCACTCCTAGATTTTATCCTCACTTTGTCTCTCCCCCTTCTCTCTAACACACACTCTCTCTCTCTCAGCCTCCGACCAACCCCTCCCCGCGCTGCAGCCCCTCCGACGACCAGCCCCTCCGCAACCAGCACCGAGCCTCCGCTGCAGCCCCTCCGACCAGCCCCTCCGCCGCAGCCTCTCCGACCAGCCCCTACGACTAGTCCCGAGCCTCTGACCAGCCCCTCCGCTTCATTCGGTATTTTTCATAATTTGATTAGTATTTTGATTAGTAGTTTAGTTTATAATTAGTTAGTTAGTTTGTAATTGATTTGTAATGAATTAGTTAGTTAGTTTGTAATTAATTTATTAAATTTGAAATGAAATTTGTTCTAATTAGTTTTAGGTTGTTTAGTTTAATACTTACATGTTTAGGTTGTTTAGTTTTGAGTAGTTTAGGTTAATTGAAATTGTCAAATTGAAATTGTAATTAGTTTTATAATATGTTAAATTTGTTTAGTTTTGATTAGTTTAGGTTAATTGAAATTGTAATTAGTTTAATAATATGTTTAGGTTGTTTAGTTTTGATTAGTTTAGGTTAATTGAAATTGTCAAATTGAAATTGTAATTAGTTTAATAATATGTTTAAGTTGTTTAGTTTTGATTAGTTTAGGTTAATTGAAATTGTAATTAGTATAATAATATGTTTATGTTGTTTAGTTTTGATTAGTTTAGGTTAATTGAAATTGTCAAATTGAAATTGTAATTAGTTTAATAATATGTGTTAAATTGTTAATCATGAAGTTAAAATTAGTTAAGTTATTGTATAATATAGTTTTATTTCACATATTTTTTTTTATAAATGAGTTGAGATTATTGTATTTTTATTGTAAACGAGCCACAAAGGTTCTGTTTAGGGTTTAGTTGATTATTAGGATAGTTTTGGATGATTTGTATATGCTTTTAAATGAGTTTGCAGGTTTTTGACTTATTAGTATTTAGATTGAGTTTCGAGCCTATTATTCTCAAAACCCTAATTTTTTCAATTCGACTTCAAATAACATAAAATTCATAATCTCATCTTCATTCATTCTTCGTCCCGTAGCAATAAGTAATCGACTTCATTCGTCTTCGTCACTTAGCAACAACTCTTAATAATTTTCCCTTTCGTTTAGCGAAATCAATGTCCAATCCAAGTAGAGATTGGACCACCGAGAACAATCGGTTGTCCTTGCAGTATAAAATCAGAGTTAATGAATTTATCCGCGTGCAAGAAGATTTCCGAACGATAATGGCGACTATCGATGTCCTTGCAAGCCTTGCAACAACGTGAGATGACACAACATTGGGGTTGTAAGGCATCATCACCTAAACAAAGGGTTTACCCCGGGCTACACAGAATGGTATCATCATGGCGAGGTCGTTCGTTCCGTCTATCATCTTGAAGAAGTCACCATCGGAGAAACAGCCCAGAGAGGAGTAGGAGGAATACATGCTGCTGTGGAGGATATAAGAGATCACGAGGATTTCGACGATGTTACAGAGCCAGCTCCGAGCGAGGTGCGTGTGGAGGAGCAAGTGGAAGACTTGTTCGCCGAGTTGGACCTTAAAGTCACGAACCATTGGACGAACAAGTCGTTCACAGAACTGCTGCAGCTCTTGAGGAAGTCTCATCCAGCCGGTAATCGAATATCGGAGAAGGACTACGAGGCAAAAGCAAAGCTGAAGCGTTTCCGCATGTGATACGAGATGATCGACGCGTGCATTAATGACTGTATCCTATTCCAAAACATCTCGCGAACGTCGACGTGTGCCGATATGTAACGAGAGTAGTGTTACCGGTCGTTTTCGGGATACCGGAAATTAAAAAACAATTCAAGGCCGGTCGGGCTTCGCCGGCCGGAAAGCCCAATGGGCCCCGGCCCACTAGGCCCGAGTGCCCTGACGCACCCACGACCCGATGGACCTGCGCGCGCGCCAGCCTGCCCACGCCTCTGAGCCGCGCGCAGACCTGCGCTCCCGGCCCAGTGGGCCTGAGCGCACGCCCTAGCGCTCCCGGCTGTCCCGGCCCACGCGCGCTCCCGCGCCCCTGGGTGTCCCGGCTCGCGGGCGCTCTCGCGTTCCCGGGCGTCTTGGCCCGCGCGCGCCCTGCGCCCGGGCGTCCCGGCCCGCGCGCGCTCCCGCGCCCCGGGCGTCCCAGCCCGCGTACGCTCCAGCACCCCGGCTGAGCACGCCTGCTGCCTCGGCCGGATGTCCCTGCTGCCCCGGCCGAGTGCTCCTGCTGCCTCGGCCGGGTGCCCCTGCTGCCCCGGCCGGGTGCCCCTGCTGCCCCGGCCGAGCGCCTCTGCTGCCTCGGCCGCAGGCTCCTGCTGCTCCGGTTGAGCGCCTCTGCTGCCTCGGCCAGAGGCTCCTGCACCCCCGGCCGAGCACTCCTGCTGCCTCGGCAGCGTGCCCTCGCTCCCCTTGCCGAGAGCCCCAGCTGCCTCGCCCGGGCACACCTTCTGTCGGGCACCCCGTACCCGGCCAGGCCTCACGCCCTGTGCGCCCCGGTTGGCCTTGAGGTGGCCGGCCCAAGGCCTCCTCCAACACTATAAATACCCCCACCCCCCCCCCCTTAGGGGGAGGGAAAGACACACAACACTTCTCTCTCACTCGAGAACTCTCTCCTCTCCCGCGCTCTTGTGACATTCCAAGAGCGCGCGCTCCTCCTCCCTCGGCTCAGAAATACAAGGACCCCCCTCCACGAGAGGGAGCGCGCTCCTCTTCTGCGACCCTTCTGCAACCCGAGCTTTTACAGTACACACTGCTCTCCTGCTTCTTGGCCCTTGAGCTAGAACTCCGAGCTACGAGGCAAGCGACCCCTCCAAAGTCTTCACTAGAAGCTACGAGCTGGGTCCTACTCTAAAGCCTTGGATTCTCAAGCCTCCGAGCCCAAGATAGCCCCGAAAATTCAAATTGAACTACGTTCTGACCTAATCCCGACTAAAGGGTACGTAGGTAGCTAACCTTTGGCACGGTCACACCCCCCAAAACACACCTCAAGGTCTGGAGGGTGCAGCTCGGTCTACGAGCTCCCATTTTTTGCTCGGGCGCGGTCACTTGGTCCGGCCTTGGATCGAACCACCCGAGGTATTTAATCGTTGTTCATTTTCGTGCGACAACATTTTGGCGCTAGAAGGAGGGGACTTCCCGACTTACACAGCCCGAAATCCCTTCTACAGGTCGACCCCTTTCTTCTCAACTTGAGAAAGACATGAGTGGTCAACTACCCGTTCGTTCTGAGAGGCGTGAATAACCCCGAAAACGCAACTGGAGTGAAGAAATACTTCCTGCGCTCTCGAGCGCAAGGCGACGAGGAGTCTCTCAACGACGAGAGCCACGCTCCTTCGCCCCCTCCACCTCAGGACAGTCGGGACGACCGCATCCTTAAGATGGAGGAGAAAATCCGCCAACTAAAGATAGCCAACGCAAGGTACCACTGCCAACTGGCAGGTAAGGCACCTACGCAAGGCACTCCCCACGGGGAATCCGACGACCTCATGGACGAGGGACATGACTATGACCCCGACTATGAAGGCTTGGAAATTTCAGCGTACATCGAGACTTCTCTCACCAAAGATGGGGAACTCCCTGTTGAGATCGAAGCCAGTCCGTCAAACCCGCCACCTAAAACAAAGGCAATACTGATCTCCTCTCAAGAATAGACCTCCCAACGTTCAGCCCATGACCGACTCGGTCAAAGAGGCAATGTCAGGGAGGGTCCAACGACTCGGCGAGTGATGCGTGTGGCTCGAAGCTGACGCCCCTATATCATCGGGCCGGATCTTAGAGATCGGCTTATCGCCCAACAGAACGACCGTGGCGAGGACCTCCGAGAGAGGCTAAGTGCTCGCAAGGGTCACAACCCTGCGGCCCCAATCAATGGGGACCCTCGCACGGCTCAAGGGTCGAATGAAAGGCGCCAGGTGACTCCTCTTGAACAAGGAGTGACCCCCAACACTGGCCTCGATGTCGTCACCATGATTCACAACCATCATAACGAAGTACGTGATCTGCGTGAGGGCAGCCTGGCCGGTGATACGTACGGGGTCATAGAAGAACACTCCTCGCCCTTCACTGCCCAAATCCTTGCTGAGGTGTGCACGGGAAACTTCAAACTCTCGAATATCCCTCCCAACAATGGGAAAACTGATCCCACATATCACATCCAACATTACAAAACTTGGATGACGATGCAGGGCGTTTCACATGGAGCTCTATGCCAGGCTTTTAGTCTTACCCTCACCGGACCCGGTTTTGAGTGGTTTAAGAATTTAAGACCAGGGAGCGCCCAATCGTTCAAAGACCTGAAGGACATGTTCCTAGCACGATTTGCTACATCGATGGTCAAAAAAAAAAACCAAGATGTATTTATGGTCGATCAGGCAAGAGAATAACGAGTACTTGAGACAGTATCTCACCCGATTCACCGCAAAATCAAATAAGGTTGACCGCTTTGACGACAGTGACGCAATTACAGCCACCATTGAGGGCTTGCGCACTGAGGACTTCTTAAAGACCGTCGTCGGCAGAGTCCCTTCTACGATGGCCGAGTTAATGAACCAAGCCAAAACCTTCATGGGGGTGGAAGATTACCTTGACGGCCGCAGGAGCAGCAACCAAAGCTCCCGCCGTCGTGATGAGTCCGGCAACGAGCAAGGCAACCCCCCCAAAAGGGTTGTTACCGGTCCATCCCGGCCCGGTAGGACGATGACAGCCGCGATAGCGATCGCCCCGGGACTTTCCCGGTGCACGGCCGCCTCAGAGCCGTCCCTCGCCTCCACGGCCGCCTCAGAGCCGGCCCTCGCCTCCACGGCCACCTCAGAGCCGGCCCTCCTCTCAATGGCTGGCTCAGAGCCGGCCCTCGCCTCCACGGCCGCCTCAGACCCGGCCCTCGTCTCCACAGTCGACTCAGAACCGGCCCCCGCCTCCACGGCCGCCTCAGAGGCGGCCCTCCTCTCCATGGCCGGCTCAGAGCCGGCCCTCGCCTCCACGGCCGCCTCAAAGCCGGCCCTCGTCTCCACAGCCAGCTTAGAGCCGGCCCTCGCCTCCATGGCCGCCTCAGAGCCGGCCCTCGCCTCCACGGCCGCCTCAGAGCCGGCCCTCATCTCCACGGCCGGCTCAGAGCCGGCCCTCGCCTCCACGGCCGGCGCAGAGCCGGCCTTCGGCCAAGGGGATGCCCAAAATGCCCCTTGGTCGCCTATAAATGCCGGGGTCCCTCCCCTAGTCCACGTAATCCATTCTTGAGTACTGAAATGCTGTCGAACTCATACCTCGCTCGTTTCTCTCAAGTATCAGCCTCTAAACACCTAACTTTCTACAATCTACCTCAACCCTACTAATGTTGAGCGTCGGAGACGTAAGCAGAGTCAACCCCTCTATTTCCCCTTTGTAGTTCATCATTACCTTCTCTTGCAGGACGAAGCAAACACCAATCAAAGCTAAGGGAAGACTTGGTATACCGAGTCCGAAACGCTCAAGCCAGAACGCGACCACTTGGTCCGGCCTTGGGTTTGGGGCTTCTAAATAGTTGTCCGAAAAATAGCGACAACATTTTGGCGCTAGAAGGAGGGGAACCACCGACCTTAGCACGCTCTCCCTTCCATTCCTCACCTTTACCACATCTACGACTCTCGAAGATGAGTCACATTCCTACGACCTCCGCTGGCACTCGAGCGACGAGCTCGAGGTACGGTCTCCGAAACCTCGCTCACCGTCTTGAAGGGCAACCTCGTGATAACGAGAGCCAGCCCCAAGACCCGGAGAATGACCCCGAGGCCGCGCTCCGAGAGGACACGGCCCGGCGGCTCGCGGAGCTTCTAGACCGTCCCGGCGTCGACGGCTCGCTCATCGCCAATCTCCTCGGCTACGACGTCGAGGATAAGTCCGCCTGAGATGACTCCGACCCCGACTATGTGGGGGAATCAAGGACCGATGAGGCAACACCAAGCCTCGCCCCGTCGTGGTCCGAGAGGGCAAACGGCGACTTGGCCGGACCGGCGCGGTAGCAGGCAAGCTCACATTCCCGGGGACTCGCCCCTTCGGTTTCAAGAGGCGGCCGGACACGGCCCCTCGCTGAGGAGAGAGCGACTCTGGTGGATGATGGGGCCGATAGCCGAAGCACTCGCCTGACGGCCCGACCAAGGGCAACCTCGCCCCGCCGAGCGACGAGCGTGGACCTTAGAGAACGCCTGACGGCGCAGAGAAATTCCCGAGGGGAGGATCTCCGCCAAAGGCTCAATTCTCGGAGGGACGCTCTCCCTGCCGTGACTCTCGGCCGACCTCAGGCCAACGCCGGGGACCAAGCGTCCAATGAGCGCCAACACGCGACTCACGCGGTCCCGGCGGTCAGCCCAACTAACGGGCTTGACATGGTCACGATGATTCAAAGCCTCCAAAACCAAATCATCGAGATGAGGGAATCAGGGAGGCAAAGGCCCTACGGAGGGATTGAGGAGTCACACTCTCCCTTCGCCGCTCAAATCCTCGCGCAGCCTTGCGTGCGGAACTTCAAACTACCGTCCATCCCTCCCTACGACGGACGGACGAACCCAAACTTCCACGTCCAACACTACGAGACGTGGATGTCGATGCAAGGACATGCGGACGCCACCCTCTGCCAAGCCTGAAGCCTAACCCTTACGGGGTCGGGCTTTGAGTGGTTCCAAAGTTTGAGATCGGGAAGTATCTCATCCTTCCGGGCCTTGCGGGAGGCTTTCCTTGCGCGATTTGCCACTCTCGTGGCACAAAAGAAATCAAAGACCCACCTCCTCTCCATCCGGCAAGGGAGAGACGAGACGTTGAGACAATACCTCGCTCGCTTTATCGAGGAGTCTCACAAGGTCGAAGGTTTCGACGATAAAGATGCCATCACAGCGATCACCGAGGGAGTTCGCACGAGCGACTTCCTCAAGTCTATTGTCGGAAAAGTCCCGCGGGACATGGCGGAGCTAATGTCGAGAGCCCGCACGTATATGGGAATCGAGGACTATCTCGATGGCCGTGACGGCCGGAAGTCAGGGGGCAGGGTTGTCGCCGCCGCGACGACCAAGATGGACGGAGATCGCCTCGACCCTCGAAAGAGGAGGAACAAGGGAAGCCAGGCCCCTAACGGTCGCTCCCTCCCCGGGCCGAGACCATCGCATGTCGATAGCTTCCGAAAGTTCTCGACATTCACCCCCCTGAATACTCCGCAAGAGCGGATCCTGGCTCTACACCGTGACAAGCTAGGAAGCCCAACTCCTCTCACGAAGGATCCCGCGAAGAGGGATCGAAGCAAGTTCTGTGATTACCACCAAGATCACGGGCATCTGACGTCCGAGTGTTACCAACTTAAGCGTCAGATCAAGGCCTTGATTCAAGATGGGAAGTTGAAAGAATATGTCCTGAGAACGGTCGGGACGGCCGCGGGGCACGGAGAACGCTCGCGGTAAGAAAGGAAGGGTCCGGCGACGGTGACCGTCACGGACCGAGCGGCAATTGAAGAACCGGAGAGCTCGCAACTGCACATTGTGGGCTCGATCATGGGCGGTCAGGAGTTCGGAGACTCAGCCACGCAAAGGAAGAAGTACGTGCGGGAAGTTTCCCAAGGGAAAATAGCGCACTACATCAACCACACATACGAGGCTCCTCCTCCGACCCCATTCGAGTCCATGTTCTTCACTGGCCAAGAGGCGGCGCGAGTCCTCCACCCGCACAACGACGCGATTGTTGTCTCAGCCCCGGTCGCCAACAACCAAGTCCGGAGAATCCTAATCGACAATGGAAGCTCCGCTGATATAATCTTCAAGTCGGCGCTGGACAGGATGAAGCTATCCGGAATAAGACCGACCCCGATCTCGACTCCCCTCTTCGGCTTCTCCGGGGAGAGGGTCATGACGGAGGGAACCATCGACCTCCCGGTAACCTTCGGGACACAGGGGGGGGCTCGAGGTCACCCACATTGTGTCGTTCCTAGTCGTGGACCAGCCCTCAGCTTACAACATCATAATCAGCTGCCCGACCCTCAACCGATTGAAGGCCATTACGTCCACTTACCACCTGATGATGAAATTCCCGACTAACAAGGGAATAGCCATGATGTTGGGAGACCAATCGATGGCAAGAATGTGGTACATTCAAGGCGTGGACGGGAAAGAGAAGGGGAAGATGGTGAGCACAGTCTTCCAGCTCGGGGACAAGCTCCCATGCAAGATAGAGGAAGGAAGCACCTTCAGAGAGTTTGACCAAAGGGACGATGTCGAGCGTCGAAAGATAGAGACACTGGACGACCTCGTTCCCATCGTGTTGGACGACGCCAAGCCTGACCAGGTAGTCAAGGTAGGCACCCAACTCCCGTCTGAGGTCCGAACGCGACTCGCTGCCTTCCTCCGCGAGTTCAAAGATGTCTTTGCGTGGACACACGCTGACATGCCGGGGATCGACCCCGAGATAATGGTTCACTGTCTCAACGATGACAAGAGAGTGACTGAGCGCGTTCAACCGCGACGGGCGTTCAGCGGAGAGAGGGACCAAGCCATTGGTGAAGAGGTTGACAAACTTCTCGCCGCCGACTTCATCAGGGAGGTGGAGCACCCCAAGTGGGTGTCCAATGTGGTGATGGTCAAGAAGCCAAACGGGAAGTGGCGGATCTGTATCGACTACAAAGATCTCAACAAGGCCTGCCCAAAAGACAGCTTCCCTCTCCCGAGGATCGAGCAACTTGTGGACGCTACGGCGGGCCACGAGTTGTTGAGCTTCATGGATGCCTACTCAGGCTATAATCAGATCCGCATGCACGAGCCGGATCAGATGAAGACAACCTTTGTTACGAACCGCGGACTCTACTGCTACAAGGTCATGCCCTTTGGCCTCAAAAACGCGGGAGCTACGTATCAAAGGTTGGTGAACCGAATGTTCGCCAATCAAATTGGCAAAACTATGGAGGTCTACATGGACGATATGCTCGTCAAAAGCCTCAAGGCCCATGACCACGTTCGAGACCTTAGAGAGATGTTCACGATCCTACGACGCTACAGGATGAAGCTCAACCCCAACAAGTGCGCTTTTGGGGTTGAGTCCGGAAAATTCTTGGGCTACATGGTTAGCAGCCGTGGGATCGAGGCTAACCCCGAGAAGATTAGGGCGATCTTAGAGATGAGATCGCCACAAAAGGTGAAACAAGTTCAGAGTTTGACGGGAAGGATCGCCGCCCTGATGCGATTCTTTTCCAAAGCCACCGATAGGTGCCAACCGTTTTTCAAGGCACTAAAGAGGACCGACGGGTTTTCATGGACGGAGGAGTGCGAGGAAGCGTTCCGAGAGATGAAAGCCTATTTCACCTCCCCCCCGTTCCTCGCAAAGCCGAAGGATGGCAAAACCTTGTACATCTACCTCGCGGTTTCAGGTAGGGCCGTGAGCGCGGTTCTCATACGCGAAGAAGACAAGGTGCAATGGCCAATCTATTACATTAGCAAGGCGCTCCTCGACGCCGAAACCCGATACCCGGAAATCGAGAGATTGTCCCTCGCCCTCGTCACAAGCACGAGAAAGCTCTGCCCCTACTTCCAAGCGCACCCCATCGTGGTGCGCACGGGACTCCCCATCGAGAAGGCCTTGCAGAAAGGGACCTCTTATCGAATGGCCGTATGGTCCCAGGAGCTGGGCGACTACGGGGTCGAGTTCCAACCGAGAACCGCCATCAAGGGCCAGGCCCTCGCCGACTTCATAGCCGAGTTCACAAATGCACCCTCAACTAACGAGGGAGACAAAGGTGTTCCAAAATACCAAAGAGCAAGGGGCGGGAGTCTTGGGCCCCACTTGGGAAGGTCCGTACCGCGTGCGCCGAGCCATCCACAATGGCACGTACGAGCTCGAGAACCTAGACGGACTCGTGTTCACACACTCGTGGAACGCGGAGCACCTGCGGCAATACTACCAATAGAGGCACCGCTTCCCCGACGTTCAATTATTTTCGTCTTGTTTTCAATTTTAGCAATAAACAATGTTAAGTTTCAAGTAAAGCCGATGGCTTGGGAATGTAATTTTTGACTATTTCGACATGATAATTGAATTACATTTCATCTCAAAGCATTTGTCCTATTGTATTATAATTTCTAGTCTCCTCTACGAGTACACAAGAAACTCGGGTGGCTAATAAGGATAACAGGCACATTTCTCGCGCGACGCGCTCTGCTAATGAGGATATAGGCACATTTCTCACGCGACGCGCTTGCGCGACTCCACGTTTCACGCGCCGAGAGGTAGTGAAACATCAACGAATCGGATCCGCACATCGGACCTCCGACCCTCACGCGACGCTCTCGCACGATTCCACGCCTCGCAAAACGATAGGCAGCGGGGCATCGATGGATCGCGTCCGCGCACCGGATCGTCGATCCCGGCAGTCAAAACCCAAAACATGACACGCGTACCAACAGGTACCACGCTCATTGGGAACTGCGTCTACAACCAGTCCATACCGATGCATAATACGCACACCGATAGGTAGCGTACTCGCCGGGATATGGGCGCGACGACCGCCCAGCTCGCACACGCCGATAGCCAGCGAGTCGTGAATGGGTAGCAGAAAGTCACACCCGCTGGACGAAACTGGTCTAGCCAGCGTCCGCGGGAAACTTCGCCGCCAGGTGTGGCAGTAAGCCGGGTTCGTAAGACACGCATTAAGCGAATTGCGCGAATCGATTACGCCAAGCATTGTAAGTCGAGAAAATAAGACGCAATTGCGCGAATCGATTATGCTAAGCATAGTAAGTCGAGAAAATAAGACGCATAATACGAAGGTAAACGGTATCGCATAAAGCAGCTCAACAAAGAGAATATGAAAGTACGGAAAATGTCGAACGAAAGACGAACATAACAAATATCCGAAAGAAAACATAAAGCGAGCGCTAAACAAGTGCACGGAAGACAAAGTAAAAATTGGCTATTCCGAGCCGAAGTCAATCTGCTCCTCATCATCCTCGGGGCGAGGGGCGCCGGACCCGCCAATGGTTTCTCCGTCAAACTGGCGGTTCGTCGACTGGGCGGCCTCCGCGGGGACCCGAGGGCGCAAATCATCCTCCAGCGGCTCGTCATCCAAAGGAGGGAATGTTGTCGGTCGTTTTCAGAAAACCCGAGACGCCAAGAAGGCACGTCGCTCAAAGGGCCGATGGTCAGGCCGGAGGTCCTGAAGAGCGGCAAATCTTCAAGCCCTCGCCCAAACTCCTGACTCCTCGAGTCGAGTTTCGCTCCTCGAGTCGAGTCTTGAATGGTTCCTCGAGTCGAGCCTTTAATTGTTCCTCGAATCGAGCCTCGAGTCATTTTTGAGTCGAGCCTCGAGTCATCCTCGAGTCACTCCTCGAATCAAGTCGCTACTCGCTCTCGCCGGGCCGAGCCTTGCTCCTCGAATCGAGTTACTCTCATCAAGTAGAAAGCTTCATATTTCACGTGAGAAGAATGACATTCGAAGGCCCGCAAGAACCCGACCAAGACGAGCCATCCATCACGCACATAGCGCGCTACGCCGGCCGGCCGTGCAGCAGACGGCGCGCCGCGCGCTTCATGCGCCGCGCGACCTGTGCCGCGCCTGGTGACCCCCGCGCCGCGCCCGGTGACACACGCGCCGCGCGCCGCGCGTTGTGCGCCGCTCTTTGTGCGCCGCGCGCGCCGTGCGCCTCCACTTGATGGCATGCGCGATCCTAGTCCCACATGGACGAAAAAGGGACCTTCTAAGGCCCCCAAACACCTATAAATACCCTCCCTCATTGAGGGGAAAATCCATCCCAAAATATCCAATAATTCTCTTCATCTCTTATCGACACGCTCGATTTCTCTGCTTCTCTGGATGCCACGTTTGGCCTGAAGCAGATTCTCTTCTCTCTCCCTCGTTCTCAAAGGTCCCGAAGCACTCACGGGAATTTCCCGGACGTCGCTCCCTTTGACCGAACGTTCTCCGGTGCTCAAGCACGCCCCTAGGGTTCTCAACTAGAGCTACCCTTGCGCGTCTAACACGCTAGACGCGTACGCGATCTCCGAAGTTCTGAGACGCTGCCGAGGACTCCTCGCGCCCCGTTTCCTTCGTCGAGCACGCCTCTTCGCCAAGGCTCCACGCCTCATACTGCGTCACACACGCTTGAACTACGTTCTGACCTGATCCCACGCACGGGTACGTAGGCAGCCGACAACCAAGGCACGGTCACCCATCCTCCTCACCCCCTACCTTTCCCGAGAGGCGGGTTGATCGGAGAGAACCCTAGCTCGAGACTATCGAGTTCACACTCTTGGCCCGGGTGCGATCACTTGGTCCGGCCTTGGATCGAACCGCCCGAGGTTTTAAATAGTTGTTCATTTTCGTGCGACAACATTTTGGCGCTATAAGGAGGGGACTTCCCGACCTATTCAGCCCGAAATCCCTTCTATTCATCTTCTTCTTTTCTTCTGCGAACTCAACCTTCTCGAACTTGAGAAACGATGAGTAGCCAACCACCCGTACGTTCTGAGGGCGCAAACAACCCCGAGAACGTCGCTAAGACCAAGAAATACTTCTTGCCCTCCCGAGGAAAGCCGCGACCCTGATTATGAGGGTACTGGTGAGTCGGAGGATATCGAGACTTCTCTCACGAAGGACGGGGGACTCCCCGCCGTGATTGAAGCCGGTCCGTCGAATCCCTTACCCCGAACAGGCGATGCGCCGGTAGCTTCTGAAGAGGGGAATTCCCGACGTTCAGCCCTCGACCGACTAGGTCCGAGGGAAAATGTTGCGGAAAGTCAGGGCGCGCGGAGAGCGCAACGCCGCAAGCAGAGCCGGCGCCTCCATACGGCCAGCCCTGATCTTAGGGACCACCTCACTGCTCAACGCATTGGGCGTGGCAATGATCTGAGAGAGCGACTAAGCTCTAGACCCAACATCCCGCTGGCAGCCCCAACTAACGGGAACCGCCGCGCAGGACAGGGGTCTAACGAGAGGCTGCAGGTGACTCCCCCCGATCAAGGGGTTACTCCAACGACCGGTATCGATGTGGTCACTATGATACACAACCTTCGAAATGAGGTACGAGATCTCCGAGAATACGGAATAGGTGGAAGCGCCTATGGGGTCGTTGAGGAGAATTCATCACCTTTCACTACTCAGATACTGGCTGAGGTTTGTACGGGGAATTTCAAGCTCCCGAACCTCGCTCCCTATGATGGGAAAGCAGATCCTGCTTACCACATCCAGCACTATGAAACCTGGATGACGATGCAGGGTGTTTCTCCTGGTGCCATGTGCCAAGCCTTTAGTTTGACCCTCGCCGGACCCGGCTTTGAGTGGTTCAAAAACTTAAGACCAGGAAGCATCCACTCGTTCAAAGACCTGAAGGACATGTTCCTGGCACGGTTCGCTACGTCTATGGTCCAAAAGAAGACCAAGATGTACCTGTGGTCAATCAGGCAAGAGAGTGGCGAGTCTCTTAGACGATACCTCGCCCGATTCACAGAAGAGTCAAACAAGGTCGACCGCTTTGACGACAGTGACGCGATTGCCGCTATCATAGAAGGCTTGCGCACGAGTGACTTCCTCAAGTCTGTCGTCGGCCGTGTCCCTTCCACCATGGCCGAGTTAATGACTCGAGCTAAGACCTTCATGGGAGTCGAAGATTACCTCGACGGACGCAAGAGCGCTAATCAAAGCTCTCGCCGCCGAGAAGAACCTAGCCGCGAGCAGAACGAACCTCGTAAAAGGCGAAACAAGGGGAACCAGGTTCCTAGCAACCAACCCCATGTACCTCAGAAACCGCGACTTGCGGAAAACTTCAAAGGGTACTCGTCGTTCACGCCACTGAACACGGCGCCGGAAATGATCTTGGCTCTGGCACGTGACAAGTTCACGCCCCCGGCTCCAATGAAGAAGGATCACGCAACTCGCGATCGGTCCAGGTATTGTGAGTTCCATCGGGAATATGGTCATTTGACCTCGGAATGCTACAACCTCAAAAGGCAAATTGAGGCTTTGATCCAACGGGGCGAGCTGAAGGAGTTCGTGTTGCGCATGATTGGCGCTGCGGGCCCCACCGCGAACAGACAGCAGTCTGGTCAAGGAGGAGGAGCAGCCGCCTCTGCCAACCAAACCCCGGCTACTGCCAACGCCAACCCACAACTGCACGTGGTAACCACCATACTGGGAGGTCCACAGGATGGGGATTCAGCCCGACAACGGAAGAAATTCCTTAGGGCCGTGTCTCAGGAAGACGTTGCTATGCACGTCAACTTCACATATGAAGAACCTCCGTCCGTGCCTCACGAGACGATGTATTTCACCAATGAAGAGGCCAAGCGAGTTGTGCATCCGCACAATGACGCGATCGTGCTCAAAGCCCAAGTGGCCAATAACTTGGTGAAAAGGGTTCTCATCGATAACGGCAGCGCTGCCGACATAATTTTCAAGTCCACCCTAGAGCGCATGAAGCTCGGGGGGCTGCGCCCGACTCCGACCCAAACGCCATTGTTTGGGTTCACTGGGGAAAAGGTTATGACCGAGGGCATCATCGACCTGCCGGTCACCTTTGGGACCCCTGGAGGAATCGAAGCCGTTCACATGGTCCCATTCCTAGTGGTCGATCAAGAGTCGCCCTACAACTTAATCATTGGGCGACCCACGTTGAACCGGCTGAGGGCAATCACTTCCACGTATCACCTACTGGTGAAGTTCCCCACCGAAGGGGGAATTGGCATCATGGCTGGAGACCAATCCCAAGCCAGAATATGCTACGTGCAAGGAGTTGATGGCAAGTCCGCGGGAAAAGCGGTCAACACAATCTTCCAACTGGAAGACGATTACCCATGCAACCTAAGGGATGCAAGGAAGTTCGGAGAACTTGACCCCCGTGATGAAATCGAAAGACTCAAAGTGGAAACCTCCGATGATCTTGTGCCAATCGTCCTGGACGAGTCGAAGCCTGATCAAGTTGTAAAAATCGGCACCCGACTTCCACTCGCCATCAAAACTCAGCTTACCGCCTTCCTTAGGGAGTTCAAGGATGTTTTTGCATGGACTCATGCGGACATGCCCGGAATCGATCCCGAGGTAATAGTGCACCGACTGAACGATGACCCAAAGGTCGCCGAAAAAGTGCAGGCTAGACGAACGTTCAACCCAGAACGATACCTGGCCATAAATGAAGAGGTCGAGAAACTCCTCACCGCAAACTTCATTCGAGAGGCTAAGTACCCCAAGTGGGTCGCCAACGTGGTAATGGTAAAAAAGCCCAACGGGAAGTGGCGAATTTGTATAGACTACAAAGATCTTAACAAAGCCTGCCCTAAGGATTGCTTTCCACTCCCGCGCATCGAACAACTGGTGGACGCCACGGCCGGCCATGAACTCCTAAGCTTCATGGACGCCTATTCAGGCTACAACCAAATTCGAATGCACGAGCCCGATCAAATTAAGACAACCTTTGTCACTGATCGAGGTCTCTACTGTTACAAGGTCATGCCTTTCGGCCTTAAGAACGCGGGAGCAACATACCAACGCTTGGTAAATCGGATCTTCGCCGATCAAATCGGCAAGACGATGGAAGTGTACGTGGACGACATGCTCGTTAAAAGCCTACTGGCAACTAATCACGTACGCGACCTTAGGGAGATGTTCACAATCCTCCGCCGATATAAAATGAAGCTCAACCCCAACAAATGCGTATTCGGGGTTGAATCCGGAAAGTTCCTCGGTTATATCGTCAGCCGACGAGGCATAGAAGCGAACCCGGAAAAAATCAAGGCACTCCTTGAAATGAAGTCGCCAAGACGAGTCAAAGAAGTGCAAAGCCTGACCGGTCGGATTGCCGCTCTGACACGCTTCGTGTCTAAAGCCACCGACAAGTGTCAACCGTTCTTCAAAGCTCTGAAGAAGACGGACGGCTTTGAGTGGACGGACGATTGCGAAAGTGCCTTCCAAGAAATGAAGGCTTACTTTGGGTCCCCACCATTCCTCTCTAAACCAAAAGAGGGCGAGACGCTGTACGTGTATCTCGCCGTCTCTGAAAGAGCTGTAAGTGCCGTCCTTGTCCGCGAAGAAAACAAGGTCCAATGGCCAATCTATTACGTAAGCAAAGCCTTACTCGACGCGGAAACGCGCTACACCGAGATTGAGAAACTTTCTCTAGCTCTCGTAACGGCAGCTAAGAAGCTACGACCGTACTTCCAAGCTCACCCAATTGCGGTGCGAACTGAGCATCCAATCGGTAAAGCTCTTCAAAAGGGAACGTCGACTCGCATGGCGATCTGGTCCCAGGAATTGAGCGAGTACGGGATTGAGTTCCACCCAAGAACGGCTATAAAGGGGCAGGCCTTAGCCGACTTCGTGGCAGAATTCTCCTACGCTCCCGATATGGGAAGAGCGGAAACTGACTTAAACGATAGCGAGCTAACTCGGAAAAGGAAGGTAGACCCAACGGGTCCCATCTGGGAATTATACGTAGACGGAGCATCTAATGCTCGGGGTGCTGGCGCCGGAATAATCCTAATTAACCCCGATGGGGAAAAGCTGCGATATGCCCTTCACTACGGCTTCCAAGCCTCCAACAATGAAGCTGAATACGAAGCGCTCATTGTAGGGATAGAGCTAGCACAGAAGCTCGGCTCCCATAACCTGCGAATACACTGCGACTCGCAGTTGATCGTAAACCAGGTTAAGGGAGATTACATCGCCAAGGAGCCCAACATGGTCGCGTACCTGGCTAAGACGAACTCCAAACTCGAGGCCTTCTCCTGGTTCGAGATTCACCAAATCCCAAGAGAACAAAATTCGGAGGCTGACGCGCTTACTCGCCTCGGATCTGGCATCGACGAAGACGGATTGGGGACCGTGCCCATTGAATCTCTCCCACGACCATCCGTCTCCCGAGACGAAGTCGGGACCATAGAAGTGGCATCTCAGCCCACTTGGATGGACTCAATTGTCGAGTTTTTGCGAAGAGAGGAACTCCCCGAAGATCGCAAGGAAGCCGATAAACTGAAGGCCTTAGCATCCAAATACACGCTCCGTGAGGGCACGCTCTATAAGCGCGGTTACTCGACACCGCTGCTCCGATGCCTCGATAGCGTTGAGTCGACCAAGGTCCTCCGCGAAATCCATGAGGGCATCTGCGGAAACCACGCCGCTGGAACTTCCCTTGCGCTCAAAGCGCTTAAGCAAGGCTATTTCTGGCCCTCCATGAAGCGAGATGCTTGCGAATGGGCGAGGCGTTGCGATAAATGCCAGCGCTTCGCGGAAATTCCGCGACAGCCCCCGACCCCGTTAAGCAGCATCGTTGTCCCACGTCCCTTTGCTAAGTGGGGCGTGGACATCATTGGCAAGCTCCCTAGAGCGCCAAGGCAATACGAGTACACCATTATCGCCATCGACTACTTCACTAAGTGGGTAGAGGCCGAGCCGCTTGCCAGAATAACTGAAGCAAACACGACGAACTTCATTTGGAAGAACATCATATGCAGGCACGGTATCCCCGCCTCGATTGTGATCGACAACGGGGCACAATTTGACAACGCGCGAGTAAGAGATATCTGCGATCAACTAAAGATCAGCAAGACCTTCTCCTCGCCGCGACATCCTCAGGCCAACGGCCAAGTCGAGGCAGTCAACAAGACTATCAAGAGCAACCTGAAAAAGAAGCTCGAAGGCAAGAAAGGCGCCTGGGCCGATGAATTACCATTCGTCCTATGGGCGTATAGGACAACCGCGCGAAACGCCACCGGCGAGACGCCATTCTCCCTTGCATATGGGGTCGAGGCCGTGGTTCCAATTGAAACCGAGATACCCACGTTCCGAGTCGACACGTTCGACGAAGCGGAAAACAACGAGGCCATGCGCCTTGAGTTGGACCTGATCGACGAAAAGAGGGCGGAAGCATTCCGACGCCTCGCCGCACAGAAGCGCAAGGTCGAAAGATACTACAACTCCAAAATCAAAAGGCGAACCTTTGTCGTCGGAAGCCTCGTCCTCAGACGGGTATTCCAAAACACACAAGTCCAACGCGCCGGCGTCCTAGGCCCAAACTGGGAAGGCCCTTACAGAGTCCGCAAAGTCATTCACGACGGGACATACTACATCGAGCACACGGACGGGACTCCGATTCGCCACCCGTGGAACGCGGAGCACTTGAGGCAGTACTATCAGTAGCAAGCGTCCCCCGCTTTTTTATCGCTTTTATTTCCATTTTCAATAAGGCCTACGAGCCAATGTTTTAGGATTTGAATTTTCTCGCAAGTTTTTTTCGCAAAAGTAATAAAACTTAAGTTCTCCGTTTCAATTTTGTTTACGCAAGTTTTCTGGTTATCGAATAATTAATTTATAACCCAAAAACTTGGGGGGGCTAGCTATGGTAAGGAAACTCTCAAAAGAACACGCTCCACCAAAAAAAAACGTAAGACGCCTACATGGCGCAACCTAAGACGCCTACATGGCGCACGTAAGTCGCGTAAAGGCGCAACCCGTAAGACGCCTACACGGCGCAACCTAAGACGCCTACATGGCGCACGTAAGTCGCGTAAAGGCGCAGCCCGTAAGACGCCTACATGGCGCAACCTAAGACGCCTACATGGCGCACGTAAGTCGCGTAAAGGCGCAACCCGTAAGACGCCTACATGGCGCAACCTAAGACGCCTACATGGCGCACGTAAGTCGCGTAAAGGCGCAGCCCGTAAGACGTCTACATGGCGCAACCTAAGACGCCTACATGGCGCACGTAAGTCGCGTAAAGGCGCAACCCGTAAGACGCCTACATGGCGCAACCTAAGACGCCTACATGGCGCACGTAAGTCGCGTAAAGGCGCAGCCCGTAAGATGCCTACATGGCGCAACCTAAGACGCCTACATGGCGCACGTAAGTCGCGTAAAGGCGCAGCCCGTAAGACGCCTACATGGCGCAACCTAAGACGCCTACATGGCGCGCGTAAGTCGCGTAGAGGCGCAGCCCGTAAGACGCCTACATGGCGCAACCTAAGACGCCTACATGGCGCATGTAAGTCGCGTAGGGGCGCAGCCCGTAAGACGCCTACATGGCGCAACCTAAGACGCCTACATGGCGCACGTAAGTCGCTTACATGGCGCGACCCAAGATGCCTACATGGCGCGATTTGAGACGCCCACGTGGCACAATCCGGCGCACGTAACACACCTACGTAGCATGGCTGACTCGCAGTTGAAAATACTTAAGAACGCAAACCATCCAAGTGACTGGCGTGTTTGAAAAAGTATCCTGCTGAGATAAAAGGATGGACAAAATCATTGACACAAACAAGTGACCATCCATGCATGCCATAGAAGATAAATGTGCGAAAACACTCATAAAAATAAACGAATAACTCCTCATAAAAGAAAGGGGCGACTGCCTCAAAACCAAGAAAGCATGCGCTAAGACAAGTGCGCTAAAGGGAAATATCCTAGTAAGCAAGCGCTAAGACAAGTGCGCAGGAAAAATAAAGAAAGAAAACTGTCACTCGGCGGGATCAACACCCCCAGGGTCGGCCCCGTCGAGTGGTGGGAAAAGCGAGTCGAAGAAGTCGAAGGTGACCCCCCGAGAAACATTCTCGGCAGCTGTGGCGTCCCGACACTCCACCGCCGCTGCGTGCCTTGCCTCCTCGACTCCGACATCAAAGTCGTCCTGAAGGTCGGACGCAAGCTGCTCCGCTGCGGCTTTCTCCTCGGTGACCCGAACCACCTCCTCCGCCAAGGAATCGCGCTTACGCTCCGCACGAACACGGGCAGCCTCACTTGATGTAAGCTGGCCCTGAAGAATGCCAACTTCTTCCGTGCGCGATTCCAACTGACGGCGAAGGTCCCGCGCTTCGCTCCGGAAGACCTCCGTCGATCGAGTCGCCACTTCAAGGGCTTGACGTTCCGTCGTTAGATCCTCAGCCATCTTCGCCACCGCTGCCTGAGCACGGTCGCACTTGCCACGGGTAACTCCCAATTCCACGCGAGCCTCCTGAAGCTGCTCGCGGAGACTCGCAAACTCCGCCTTTGAGTGAGAACCTCGCTCGGCGTGAGCCAGCTGAGACTTCGCTTGAGCAAGCTCCTCCTGGGCGCGACTCATCCGCCTGATGAGGTCGTGAAGGATCTTCTCGCCCCGGGTCGCTCGAGCAAGCACCTGAGAAGGCAAAAAGATAGTTTAGCAAAAGACAGATTCATCGCAAACGAGGCAAGGGAAACTCACTCTCTGTGCATCGGAAACGCCGTGACGAAAGAACTCCACGTCACTACTGGCCACAACGCTCTTCCACATCTTCATCGAAGATTGAGCAAGGCCCAGGGAACATTCCCCCCTAACCTCCGCGGCCTCCACGTCGACCATCGAGTTCACGCGCTTAGAGTCCGAAGACGTGTCTGGCAAAGCCGAGGAGGAAGGTCGCTTCAAAGAAGCGCGAGGACCGCTCTCCGCCCGATGATCGGTATCGAGTTTCTCCCGACCATCCCGCGCAGCAATCCGACGACGAACCGCCGCCAACGACTTCGGGTCCCGGGAAGCCTTCGCTAGACGAGCCCGAGCCCTCGCCCTAGCCGAAGAGACTGCAAAAGCGACAAAGTCAAAACCTTGAGCTAAAAACAAAAGCAAGAAGTACGAAACGTCAACATACCTTGAGGATCGCCGCTCGAGAGAGATGATGCGGCACTCGGGGCACCCTCGGTCCGCTGAGGAAACGGCGGGAACCACCCAGTGGAAGCCATCAGCTCAGGAGAACGAAATCGTTCAACGGCTTTCCGAGCCTCCGACATTCCCCGGATCTCCTTCACAAAGTCGAGATCGTCGGCCCCCTCGTTAGCGGGAAACTCGGACAAGGGGCCGAACCGGAGCGGCGCGTCACCAAAAGCCTCCGCCGAGACCCACACCCACGGCCGTCGATTATACTTCTCTGAATCGATGATCAGCTTAGTATTCCGTCGATCGCGGGCCACAAAGAAACTGGGTTGCCCGGGCGCAGGGAAGACCGCGATGAGATTGCGAAAATCACTCACGGTCATCACCCGCTCGGTCTGGCAATGCCACTCCATATGGCACATCGCCACTATGCGGTAGAATGCCGGGCTCATCTGACATGCGTGCACCCCCAGACGGGCGAGAAGCTGCTGAACGATGGGTTGAAACGGCAGCCGCAACCCGCAGTTAAGACTCGCAACTGAAACTGCGGCGAAACCACGACGAGGCCGGAAAGGACGGTCGTCCTTTAAAGGACGGAGAAGCGCCACGGATGACGGAATGGCAAAAGCCTCCCGGAGACCGACGAATGTCCGGTAGGTAAGCGTGCTCGAAGCATCGACCCCCGAACAATCGAAGTCCTCGGGAGCAGCAAGGCCCTCCTCGGGATACCACTCCGTCCTGGCAAGCGACCTCGCCGATACCAACGCCTCCGCGTCAGGGGTCTCGGGCTGAGAATCCCCTGGCTCCACGGAAGGGTCCCTGCCCTCCGACACGACCGCGGCAGCTGCCGACGGTACCTCGAGACACTCCGATGCGAGGCCTTCGGCCCCCGGACATGTCTCTGACTCACCTCCGGGATCTTCAGACTCGGGACCAAAGTCGTCCACGCAGTCTATCTCGTCGAGAACCGACTCTAGCGGAGTCACCGCATCCGCGTCCGTAACATCTCCCGGCGCGCCTTGAAAGCCCAAGTCGGACTGCGGCACGTCGAGGCGAACTTTGTCACGGACCCCCCCGCCAACTAAGTTGGTCACGAGGCGAGGGGCAGGCTCCCCGGACGCGGGACGATCAAACTCCCCGCCTGTACCGCGCCCAGTTGGCGCGCACCCTTCGAGAGGCTGAGCAGCGGGCACGATCGCACCCAGCTCGCCTTCCTCCAACCACTGCTCTACTCCGCTTGGATTTTCTTCCACGTGCAGAGGAACTTCCCTTAATCCCGCGAAGAGATCATCCTCTGCGTGTTCAGAACCCTGAAACAAGAGAGAGAAATCAATCTCAGCACTCTCAGCTGAGAAAAGGGGAGGGACACCCATAATGCAAGCGTAAAAAAAGAAAACAAGCGTAAGAAAAGAGAAAAAATAAAGTGAGGAGTAAAGGGAAGGGGGGAGGTCTATTTATAGACTTCTAGGGGGGTAGGAGTCGAAATCCTACTCCCACAAGGAGCAAAATCGGAGTAGAAACTCCAAAAAGTCGGAGTTCTCCCGCGCGAAGCGAACCAGCCCCGCGCACGGGGCGCGCCGCGCGCCAAGCCCGCGCGCCGCGCGGGTCGTGCAGCACAGACCGCTGGGACGCCTCCCGAACGACGAACTTGGGGGGCTAATGTTGTCGGTCGTTTTCAGAAAACCCGAGACGCCAAGAAGGCACGTCGCTCAAAGGGCCGATGGTCAGGCCGGAGGTCCTGAAGAGCGGCAAATCTTCAAGCCCTCGCCCAAACTCCTGACTCCTCGAGTCGAGCCTTGAGTCAATCTCCTCGAGTCGAGCCTTGAATGGTTCCTCGAGTCGAGCCTTTAATTGTTCCTCGAATCGAGCCTCGAGTCATTTTCGAGTCGAGCCTCGAGTCATCCTCGAGTCACTCCTCGAATCAAGTCGCTAGTCGCTCTCGCCGGGCCGAGCCTTGCTCCTCGAATCGAGTTACTCTCATCAAGTAGAAAGCTTCATATTTCACGTGAGAAGAATGACATTCAAAGGCCCGCAAGAACCCGGCCAAGACGAGCCGTCCATCACGCACATAGCGCGCTACGCCGGCCGGCCGTGCAGCAGACGGCGCGCCGCGCCATTCAGGCGCGCGCCGCACGCTTCATGCGCCGCGCGACCTACGCCGCGCCTGGTGACCCCCGCGCCGCGCCCGGTGACACGCGCGCCGCGCCCCTTGCGCCGCGCGCCGCGCGCCGCGCGTTGTGCGCCGCTCTTTGTGCGCCGTGCGCCTCCACTTGATGGCATGCGCGATCCTAGTCCCACATGGACGAAAAAGGGACCTTCTAAGGCCCCCAAACACCTATAAATACCCTCCCTCATTGAGGGGAAAATCCATCCCAAAATATCCAATAATTCTCTTCATCTCTTATCGACACGCTCGATTTCTCTGCTTCTCTGGATGCCACGTTTGGCCTGAAGCAGATTCTCTTCTCTCTCCCTCGTTCTCAAAGGTCCCGAAGCACTCACGGGAATTTCCCGGACGTCGCTCCCTTTGACCGAACGTTCTCCGTGTTGGAATCGATCTAGGGTTTAAGAAAAAGTTTAACGCTTCGTTAAGCGGCGGAATTTTAAAAATTTTATTTTTAAGTAAAACTAGTTTTTACTAACCTAGACAAGAGCATATGCATGTAAATAAAAACTAATATGAGCTATAAAAGTTACTAACCTTTTGATGCTTGAAAGTTGATGAGCCTTTGGAAGGTTGGCAACGTTCGTCTCCCCTCGCAGCACGTCTCTCTTTTCTTTCCTCGGGAACTCGAGCAACCACGATAGTTTCTATCACTAAATCACTCGAAAAGAAGGAATCAGTGAGTGGGCACTTTTAAACACTACGACTTGAGAACGAGTCTCGAAGTCGAAGAGCTAAAGACTAGGTCGAGTGAGGACCTAGGTGCCAAGACAAGAGAAAACCGAAAATAAACTAGAGAGAGAGAGAAGAGGACTTCGGCCAAGTTCTAGAGAGAGAGTCTCTCAAATCTCTTAAACTTGGATGAATGAATTGTGAGGAAATGAGGCTCCTATTTATAGGAGAGGTCTCACCTTCAATAAGGTAGTTTCCTCTTCTATAGAATATCACATATTCATGAGCAAAATAACCCTTATTTCCCATTCCTCTTAGGCGCCCAAGGCAGCCTTCTAGAAGGCTAGGATTTGTTTCCTTTTTTGTTCCTTGGCTTGCCTATTAGCCTCTTGGCCGAAATTCCCATTGCATGTGTGGGAAATTTGTTTCCTCTTTTTCTTTTGGCAAGTATCTAAATACATTTATGCACAAAATATTCTCTCTTGGTTGGGTATGTTGGGCGCCCAAGGCCTTCTAGAAAAGGCTTCTAGAAGCTTTTCCATTTGTTCATGACAACATGAAAAAGGCCCAATAAGAATTTTCAATAAAATTCTTATGAAATGAAATTAATTCACAAGGCCCAATGATCAAGTCATGGCCGAGTGAAACATGTCATAAAATGACCTTGTCAAAAAATTTATTGACATTCATTTCATCCTTTGTCTCAAAAGACAAAAATACCCTTTTAACTATTTTCGTTCTTGTTTTGGCTTAGCTTCCAGTTTAACTATTCCTATCGATGTGATTCGTGACAGTGACCTCATGGACCCAAATGAACAAAGCTTTAGCTAAACACTTGGACTCAAAAGTTCACAAACCTTTTCCAAGTTTAGCTTAATGCCAGCTGACTCCACTAAAGAGCTGACACTGAAAATCTCTCGGTTCAAATGAATTTGTTTTCTACTCAAGAATTCGACCTAATTATAATGAGCGGATCCACTGAATATTATCTATGTTTACCCTTCATGAATGTCATCAGCTAGTCGGGATTTACTAAATTACCATTTTACCCTTCTAGCTGTTATTTCCTCAACTCCTTTGTCGCTTGTGAATAAGTTAGAAACAATGTATTGACGAGGAGCTAACAAGTCACATTGTTTCATCCAAAAGAGTCAGGACTCAATTTGGACACTGGCCAGTTCATTTATTCACACTCCAAGGAACAAAGCATGAGGTGACATACATTGCATTTCAGCAATCTTGTACATGAATTCCATATCTATGAGAACTTCACAAAGTTACTCATGACAGACTCACAACTTAGTACTTCACCAATAGGCCTTGTTCGGAATCACATAGTGAGTCCGAACTTTGACTTTCTCAAATGAGAATACTAAGGTGTGAAATGGCATGTCTCATTTCAGGATTAAGGTAAGCATGATGCAATTCATACATAGTGACTTCGAGACATAAGAGGTTAAATGGTTTGTTCTTATCTTGTCTCTAGAAGTGCACTGGTCAATTCAGTACCTTCGGAAGATACCTAGAAGAACTATAGAGTTCCTAACTCTCAATGCCTCATAACCAGACATCATAGATTCTTCTAACAATCATACTGAGGTCAATAGTCCTTTGACCCTAAGATTGCGAATATATCGTTTTAAGCAAACTACGAAGAGTTTGTTCATGCAAATCTACATTTGTCTCTTCGTAAGTTGTTAAGTTTGTTTATGGACTAAAAGACTATGGTTTTATCATAAAGCTTCAGACAAGGAAGATTGAATGAACGTTTCAACTTTATTAATGAATGAATAGGCAATTACAAGCAAGAGTCTTCATGAGACTTTATTACATCAAATGTTCAAAATAAAGACTACAACTCTTCTTGTGGGCACCATTGACAACAAACTCCCACTTGACTCAAAGAAGGTGTGTGTAGTCCTTCATGCCTAATCCCTCACGATGTTGGTCGAAGACCTTGTTCGCTAGGGCCTTGGTGAATGGATCTGCGAGGTTGTCCACCGTTGAGATCTTCTTCACTTCCACGTCTCCGCGCTGCACGATCTCTCGAATCAAATGGTATTTCCTCTCAATATGCTTAGAGCGCTTATGGCTTCTAGGTTCCTTTGAGTTAGCGACAGCCCTACTATTATCACAATAAAGGGTCATGGGCTCGTCGACGTTTGGAACAACTTCCAAATACTTAAGGAACTTTCTAAGCCATACAGCCTCTTTGGATGCTTCACAAGCAGCCACATATTCTGCTTCCATTGTGGAGTCAGCAATGCAAGATTGCTTAATACTTCTCCACACAACAGCTCCACCATTAAGGATGAACACAGATCCCGAAGTGGATTTCCTGGAATCCTTATCCGCTTGAAAATCGGAGTCGGTATATCCCGTCATAGTCAGGTCAGTACCTGAGTATGTAAGCATCAAGTTCCTAGTTCTTCGAAGATACTTAAGAACATGCTTAACAGCAATCCAGTGCTCGGGTCCAGGGTTGGATTGGAAACGACTAACTACGCCAACGGCGAAACATATATCAGGTCGGGTGCAAAGCATAGCATACATGAGGCTTCCTACGGCAGAGGCGTAAGGAATTTTCCTCATGTCTTCAATCTCTTGTGCAGTCTTGGGAGACTGGTCCTTAGAGAGTGAAACTCCATGCCTAAAGGGTGTTTGACCCCTCTTGCAGTCTTGCATCGAGAAGCGATCCATCACCTTATCAATATAAGATGCTTGAGAGAGCGACAGGGTCCGGTTTTTCCTATCTCGAAAGATTTGGATTCCCAGAATGTACGCGGCTTCTCCTAGATCCTTCATATCGAATTGCTTTGCTAGCCAGACCTTAACCTCAGATAACTTACCCACGTCATTACCAATGAGTAGTATATCATCGACATATAGTACCAGAAACACAACTTTGCCTTCGTGTATTAACTTGTAAACACAAGGCTCATCTATTGACTGTTCAAAGCCGAAGCTCTTTACAGTTTCATCGAATCTAATATTCCATGACCTAGATGCTTGCTTTAGTCCATAAATGGATTTAAGCAACTCACAAACCTTGGTCTCTTGACCTTTATCCACGAAACCGTCTGGTTGAGCCATGTAAATGCGCTCGTCAAGATTGCCATTCAGAAAGGCTGTCTTGACATCCATTTGCCAGATCTCATAGTCGAGAGCTGCAGCTATGGATAGGAGTATGCGGATGGATTTAAGCATCGCGACTGGCGAGAAGGTTTCTTCATAGTCAATCCCTTCTTGTTGGGTATAACCCTTCGCCACAAGTCGTGCTTTGAACGTCTCAACGTTCCCATCAGGACCCCTTTTCTTCTTGTATATCCACTTACACCCTACGGGTTTAATCCCTTCAGGAAGGTCTACAAGTTTCCAGACTTTGTTGACATACATCGAGTGCATCTCAACTTTCATGGCGTCAAGCCAAAGGTTTGATTCAGAACAAGCCATTGCTTGGCTATAGGAAACAGGATCATCCATGTCAGAGACGGCTACAAGAGAGTCTCCATAAGACATGTACCTGTCAGGCTTTTGAGTAGCCCTCCCACTACGTCGAAGTACTACTTGACAAGATTCTGATGAGTTAGGTTGTGTTTCAGTTGGGGTAAGAACAGTTCTTACAGATGAGGTAGAAGCTTCCTCACCCAACTTTTCTTCAAGCACAATTTTGCTTCTAGGTTTCGCATCCTTCATAAAGTCCTCCTCAAGGAAACGAGCATTCGTGCTAACGAAAGTCTTATCGTCCTCGGGACTATAGAAAGTAAAACCTTTGGTTTCCTTCGGATATCCTACAAACAGGCACAATTCTGACCTACTAGCCAACTTGCTAGTCTTTTGCCTCAGCACGTGTGCAGGGCAACCCCAAATTCGGATGCGGCCAAGATTCACTTTACGGCCAGTCCATCGTTCATAAGGAGTACCAGGAACCGTTTTGGACGGAACTTGGTTCAGAATGTAGGCGGCTGTTTCGAGGGCATATCCCCAAAAGGAAAGCGGGAGTGATGAGTAACTCATCATTGATCTAACCATCTCCATAAGAGTTCGGTTTCTTCTCTCTGACACTCCGTTTTGTTGAGGTGTGCCAGGCGCGGTAAGCTGAGAAGCGATACCTTCTTCTTTAAGAAAGTCATCGAACTCTCCAGACATATACTCACCACCTCGATCAGATCGAAGGGTTTTGATCACTTTGCCAGTTTGCTTTTCCACTAAAGCCCTAAAGACCTTAAATACGTTAAAGGTCTCGGATTTGTGTTTAAGCAAATAGACAAACCCATATCTTGAGTAATCATCAGTGAAGGTAACGAAGTATTCGTATCCTCCACGTGCCTGTTGGTTGAGCGGACCACATACATCAGAATGTATTAGTTCCAGCAACTCAGTGGCTCTTCGACCCTTATCGGAGAAAGGTCGCTTAGTCATTTTTCCTTCTATGCAGGATTCACAAGTAGGTAGTGAACCTATTGCAGAGGCTTGGAGTGGACCATCCCTCACAAGTCTCTTAATCCTATCTAGACTGATATGACCAAGTCTTAAGTGCCAGAGGTATGTTGATTTTGTTAGATCGGAGGATTCAGAAAGTTTGATCCTCTTTGGCTCCCTAATTAGATCGTTATCTATTTCGGTGTCTAATAGAGAAGGTTGAGTGGGATAGATGTAAAAAAGACCATTCTTCATACATGCATCAGTGACGAAAGAATTAGAAAAAGAAATACGAATTCCATTCTTTATAAACTTTAAATAATAATCTTGCTCGAAAAGTTGAGCAACAGATACTAGGTTTTTCCCAAAGGAAGGAACATAATAAACATTATTCAAATTTAAAGTTCGATCTTCAAAAGATAGCGTCACGGATCCCACAGCCTTCGCAGACACCACGCTCTCATCACCCCACTTGAAGCAGAAGTCGCCATCCTCTAAGCTTTTGCTTTTCCTAAAACCAGTCAAGGAGCAGCAAATGTGGTTAGTAGCAGCGGAGTCAATAATCCACGATGATACATTATCAGCTACTAAACAGGCTTCAGTAACAAGTACAATACCTTTAGCTTTGGTTTTGAGGTAGGCGGGACAGTTCCTACGCCAGTGACCAGGCTCGTTGCAGTGGTGGCACTTGTCTTTAGACTTGTCCACCTTCGGAGCCTTTGGCGCCTTCTTCTTCGTTTGAACCTTAGGTTGGTTCTTCTTCTCGGCGTTGCGAGGTCTCTTCTTAGATCCAGAGGTGGAGGCAGTAGCATGTACTTCTCCTTGAGCCCTCTTTTTCTTAGTGAGTGCCTCAGCGGTTTGAAGTTCCTTCATGAGCTCGGTAACAGTGTACTCCAGCTTGTTCATGGAATAGTTCAACTTGAAGGTATCAAAGGTTTCGGGGAGAGTTTCCAAGATCATATCTATTTTAGTCTCCCCATCAATCTCAGATCCAAGAATCTCCATCTCGTTGAGATAGCTAATGATCAGCATCATATGATCTCTAACGGGAGTTCCAGCCTTCATACGACAGTTCATGAATTGTCGGACCGCTTGTTGCCTAGCTTGACGTCCTTGCCCTCCAAACATCTCATGGAGATTGTAGAGCATATCGGTGGCAGTTTCGAAATCACGATGTTGTTGTTGCAACACATTGTTCATCGATGCCAAAATATAGCATCTCGCAATCTCATCGGATCGAAGCCAGGCCGCCAGGACGTCTTTCTCCTCTTGCGTCGAATCATCATTCGTTTGAGGACAGGGGGTGGTGAGAACCCATTTGTGCTTGTCGACAGTAAGGACTATGTCGAGGTTACGTTTCCAGTCGACGTAGTTGTCGCCTTCGAGTTTATTCGAGGAAAGAATTGTTGAGAGAGGGTTGAGAGACATATTGCCTATAACAGTTGAAACAAGTTTATGATTAGTCTTTGGTTTAGGATTTAAGTTTCATTAAGACTTTTGTAAAACCCAAAGGTGTTATAAACTAAACGATAATTTACTCCCTCAAGAGAAGGCCGCAAAAAATCTCCATTTATAAGTAAATGACACATCATTAATGCTAAGCCAAGATGTCAATACATCTATTTTGACTAGCCACCTTGTAAATTGGTTTGATCACTCACATCCTTTCGCAGAGCCTTAAGGAAGGATACTAGGGATTGAGCCTAAGTGTGCAACCAACCACTTAGTCCAAAAGATCAGCTTTGAAAAACAATCCCCCAAGGGGAGGCCTTGCCATCATTGCATCACTCTCGGACGTAGCTCATTGAGCAATGATCGAAGCAATAACGCCTTGGAGTACTCACATTTAAGTGAGGGTCGCAAGAGCGGCTCTTAGTCCCACGTTATTGCATCTTTCACTAGTGTTGGGGATCGCGGGTTACAAACAACGAGTATAACCCTCCCACTTAGTTTTTGGAGTTGGTTCATCGACTCTTTTAAGTTCGGAAACAGATTTCCTAGTTAGAGAGCGACAGAGCGGACAACTAGAAGAGAATCCTAGATCGACATGTTCAGAGCAGTATTAGTGCATAAAAGCACAAGGGACATACTCGATCTTTTCCTATTTTCTATTTCGGGAAAGTGCGTGAGGGAAGTGTGAACTTCAACTCACTCGAACACTTGAAAGTTTGAGATTACACATCTTTTTATTTTTCGGCTTGTCTACAAGGAGACCTCCCACTCAAATTTTCAAGAGCATATAGATTTTGAACATATGTGATATAGATATAGTTTTGAAAACATTTTGAAAATTTATTTGATTTGGATGACAAAATATTTTCAAGTTTGAAAGTGAAAACGGTTTTTCAAAATTCAAACTAGTTTTGTAAAAATTCAATTTCAATTAATCTTTCAAAAATCAAAACTTTTAATCTTTACACATCATGTTTATAATCATATGAAAAACAATTTTGCTCAAGAAAGTTTTCTCATTAGAGTTCTATAACTCATGGTAGTGGGGTTTGAAAATCCGGATTTCTAAAAAACTGGAGTTTCAGACAGCCGCGCACCTCGGAGTAAAATCGCCATAACTGGCGGCTCCGATGTCCTTTTGAGCCGAAACCGGTGGCATTGGACAGAGGACAGACAGAGCTTTAATTTGATTCAAGAATCATTAAATTTCGATTTCTGAGCAGAGAGTTATGCCGCTTTTAATGCGGGTTTACATTCCAGCTCGAAGAAAAAGAAATAAATTAAAGCTTTGTCCTTTTAGATGCGAAAAAGAATCGAGTGTAACGGAACGTTTTATGAAGTTGTTTAAAGCTTTTATTTGTGTTTTATTAGCAGGGTAATAACATAGAATAAAAGAAATAACAACATGCATAAAACGATTCAAGTAAATAAACGAAACTAGCAAGAAAATAAAACTAGTCACAAAATTTACTCGAAAAAACTCAAACCTTTAAAACACGTTTTTCAATATAAAAAATTAAAAACTTTTAGAACTGATTCTAATGTGTTTTAACATCATCCCAAACTTATAGAAAATCAACATGGTTTTTAATTTAAAGGCATGAGCAATAAATTAAAAAAAATCTAAGATTACAATTCTAACTTGTCACAAAATTAGTAAACTTTCGAAAACGATTTTCAAGTTCATAATTTTAAAACATGCACATGCATTCCTTTGACCATAGCTCTGATACCATTTGTTGGAATCGATCTAGGGTTTAAGAAAAAGTTTAACGCTTCGTTAAGCGGCGGAATTTTAAAAATTTTCTTTTTAAGTAAAACTAGTTTTTACTAACCTAGACAAGAGCATATGCATGTAAATAAAAACTAATATGAGCTATAAAAGTTACTAACCTTTTGATGCTTGAACGTTGATGAGCCTTTGGAAGGTTGGCAACGTTCGTCTCCCCTCGCAGCACGTCTCTCTTTTCTTTCCTCGGGAACTCGAGCAACCACGATAGTTTCTATCACTAAATCACTCGAAAAGAAGGAATCAGTGAGTGGGCACTTTTAAACACTACGACTTGAGAACGAGTCTCGAAGTCGAAGAGCTAAAGACTAGGTCGAGTGAGGACCTAGGTGCCAAGACAAGAGAAAACCGAAAATAAACTAGAGAGAGAGAGAAGAGGACTTCGGCCAAGTTCTAGAGAGAGAGTCTCTCAAATCTCTTAAACTTGGATGAATGAATTGTGAGGAAATGAGGCTCCTATTTATAGGAGAGGTCTCACCTTCAATAAGGTAGTTTCCTCTTCTATAGAATATCACATATTCATGAGCAAAATAACCCTTATTTCCCATTCCTCTTAGGCGCCCAAGGCAGCCTTCTAGAAGGCTAGGATTTGTTTCCTTTTTTGTTCCTTGGCTTGCCTATTAGCCTCTTGGCCGAAATTCCCATTGCATGTGTGGGAAATTTGTTTCCTCTTTTTCTTTTGGCAAGTATCTAAATACATTTATGCACAAAATATTCTCTCTTGGTTGGGTATGTTGGGCGCCCAAGGCCTTCTAGAAAAGGCTTCTAGAAGCTTTTCCATTTGTTCATGACAACATGAAAAAGGCCCAATAAGAATTTTCAATAAAATTCTTATGAAATGAAATTAATTCACAAGGCCCAATGATCAAGTCATGGCCGAGTGAAACATGTCATAAAATGACCTTGTCAAAAAATTTATTGACATTCATTTCATCCTTTGTCTCAAAAGACAAAAATACCCTTTTAACTATTTTCGTTCTTGTTTTGGCTTAGCTTCCAGTTTAACTATTCCTATCGATGTGATTCGTGACAGTGACCTCATGGACCCAAATGAACAAAGCTTTAGCTAAACACTTGGACTCAAAAGTTCACAAACCTTTTCCAAGTTTAGCTTAATGCCAGCTGACTCCACTAAAGAGCTGACACTGAAAATCTCTCGGTTCAAATGAATTTGTTTTCTACTCAAGAATTCGACCTAATTATAATGAGCGGATCCACTGAATATTATCTATGTTTACCCTTCATGAATGTCATCAGCTAGTCGGGATTTACTAAATTACCATTTTACCCTTCTAGCTGTTATTTCCTCAACTCCTTTGTCGCTTGTGAATAAGTTAGAAACAATGTATTGACGAGGAGCTAACAAGTCACATTGTTTCATCCAAAAGAGTCAGGACTCAATTTGGACACTGGCCAGTTCATTTATTCACACTCCAAGGAACAAAGCATGAGGTGACATACATTGCATTTCAGCAATCTTGTACATGAATTCCATATCTATGAGAACTTCACAAAGTTACTCATGACAGACTCACAACTTAGTACTTCACCAATAGGCCTTGTTCGGAATCACATAGTGAGTCCGAACTTTGACTTTCTCAAATGAGAATACTAAGGTGTGAAATGGCATGTCTCATTTCAGGATTAAGGTAAGCATGATGCAATTCATACATAGTGACTTCGAGACATAAGAGGTTAAATGGTTTGTTCTTATCTTGTCTCTAGAAGTGCACTGGTCAATTCAGTACCTTCGGAAGATACCTAGAAGAACTATAGAGTTCCTAACTCTCAATGCCTCATAACCAGACATCATAGATTCTTCTAACAATCATACTGAGGTCAATAGTCCTTTGACCCTAAGATTGCGAATATATCGTTTTAAGCAAACTACGAAGAGTTTGTTCATGCAAATCTACATTTGTCTCTTCGTAAGTTGTTAAGTTTGTTTATGGACTAAAAGACTATGGTTTTATCATAAAGCTTCAGACAAGGAAGATTGAATGAACGTTTCAACTTTATTAATGAATGAATAGGCAATTACAAGCAAGAGTCTTCATGAGACTTTATTACATCAAATGTTCAAAATAAAGACTACAACTCTTCTTGTGGGCACCATTGACAACACTCCGGTGCTCAAGCACGCCCCTAGGGTTCTCAACTAGAGCTACCCTTGCGCGTCTAACACGCTAGACACGTACGCGATCTCCGAAGTTCTGAGACGCTGCCGAGGACTCCTCGCGCCCCGTTTCCTTCGTCGAGCACGCCTCTTCGCCAAGGCTCCACGCCTCATACTGCGTCACACACGCTTGAACTACGTTCTGACCTGATCCCACGCACGGGTACGTAGGCAGCCGACAACCAAGGCACGGTCACCCATCCTCCTCACCCCCTACCTCTCCCGAGAGGCGGGTTGATCGGAGAGAACCCTAGCTCGAGACTATCGAGTTCACACTCTTGGCCCGGGTGCGATCACTTGGTCCGGCCTTGGATCGAACCGCCCAAGGTTTTAAATAGTTGTTCATTTTCGTGCGACAACAGGGAACATGGCGTTGAAAAAGGAAAAGGTGGTCCCGCGACACGCGTTCTCCTTCGCGGTCGTGTCTCCGACCCGTATGGCCGCCTCGTAACGAGCCACCTCCAATGCGAGATCCCAGTCGTCCTCCAAGTCCGTCTTGGATCGCACGGTGTCGTCCTTCTCCTCGACGAAGGTCTGCACCTCCGCCCGCAAAGTGCCCCTCTCCCTCTCGGCCTTGACCCGGGAGATCTCTCTCGCTGATAGTCGAGTGTGGACGATGCTCAACTCCTCGTCCCGGCTCGAAAGCACCGCCTGGAGTTTCTTCGTCTCACCTAAGAAGGTGTCGGCCGCCTGCTCCGCCTTCTCCTGAGATGCCTGCTCTGCCATGCGAAGCGATTTCTCGGCCGCCGACTCCTCGCGAGCTCGCTTCAGCTCATCCTCGAGTGCTTGAAACTCTCGGGTGGTGCGGACCCCCGCTAGAGTGGCAGCATGGGCGGCCGCCGTGCTCTCCTTGTCTTTCTCCATGATCTGCATGCGCCGCAGTAGGTCCCAAAGAATGCGGTCACTTCGCTCCTGGCGTGCGAGCATTTGTGGGAACAGGTGGTACACGCATGGTGGGAACAAGCATAATGATTACACATAAGACGTGCAAACGAGTCATACCTTGCGGGCGTCGCCGATGCCGTTTTCGAAGTGCTCAAGGTCGCTCGTCGTCAGCAGACCCTTGAAATCCCACAGAGAGGTTTCAAGGATCCCCCGGGAGCACTGGTCCCTCAGCTCCGCCGCCTCCGCAAGGAGCATCGATTCCATGCTGTCCGGCACCGCCGATGTGTGGGCACGCTTGTGGCTGGAAGGTGATCCGAAGGAGGTCGACGACAACGGTCGCTTGTTGGAGGAGATTGCCTCGTTCCTCGCCCGCGACGGTGACCCCCGGTGGCGAGCCTCAGCTTGGGGATGAGCCGCGGTCGTAGCCTCGACAATAGGTGCCGCCCTCGGCACGTGTGTGCACGGTCGATGTCGTCGGGTCATGGTATCTGAAAAAGAGAAAGAGACGACAATAAATTAGAGCGCAAACGATAAGCATAATACGACGAAAAGCGCGATAACGCGAAGGCATATGTATGGCTAGTACCCCCCACGTCGGGGGGAGGGGCAAACGAACCCCCCGCCTCTGATTCGGGATCCTCCGTAACCTCCACACCGAGACCCGGACACGGAGGAGCGTCGTCGCCGGACGCGAACCACCCAGTCCTCGCCATTAGGTCTGGGGATTCGAAGAGCGATCCTTGCCGCCTCGACTCCGGGACCGCCCTGATCACCGCGTCAAGCTCGAAGCCCTCGATATCACCCACGGGTGGAAAGTCGACCGCGGGGCCGAAGGAGAGAGGCGCGATCCCGAAAGCTGACTCGGACACCCATACCCAAGAGTATCTGTGCTTCGAGTTAACCTTGGTGATGATAGCGAGGCGCTTTCGATGTGACGCTAGGTAGGAGCCCGGCTTCCCGGTCACCCCTCGTACCATCATAAGGTCCTGGATATCGTCAGCGGTGACGGCCCTCTTCCTCGCTCGGTAGAGCATCATGTGGCACGCCGCCACCAGTCGATAAAGAATGGGGACATCTGCGAAGCATGTACCCCTAACCGAACCAGCAGCTCTTGGATAACTGGCTTGAAGGGCAGCCTTAGTCCTCCACGAAGACTCGCCTCGTGAACCGCGGCGTACCCCTTTCGAGGGCGGGTCGGAAGATCGTCGGGCAGCAGTTTGAGGATCGACACAGACTCCGGGATGCTGTAACGTTTCCTCAGGCTCATAAAGCTAACAATCGAAATCAAGCTCGGGACGTCGACACCCGAGCAGTCAAGGTCGCCGTGTACGGCCGATTCTCCAATCGGGAAGTGATGAGGACATCACCACGAACATGCATTCGCATTCAAACAAGGATACACCGGAGGGCCCAATGACGCGAGCCAGAACCAAGAGATTCAAAGAGCAAGTGACCAGCCTACTTCACAAGTTTGGAGCCCAAAATATTGCCATAGAAGAGCCCAGAATCGTCAACATGATCTCAGCCCAAACTCAAGGCAATAATCCGAAATAGAGTCAAGCCCAAAGGGATAAACGAATTTTATGTGTGTGTGAGACTGTTGGTTTTCTTGTAACCGTTTGTGAGTTTATGGTCTGAGAGTTATTTCCTTTTTGTGTTAAATTCGAGATTTATGGCGTCTCTTTGGTTTTTGTAACCATAATCTCGAATTGAGTATTTGTAGTAATTGTGTGGAAGTAGAAGGCAGACCATCTTTGATTATCAAACATTTGTGTGAGGATTAGTTCTCTGAAATTTTAAGCCCTAAACGAAGAACTTATCAAGGCAATCCCTTGTGGCGTTCTTGATTATCCAATCTTATCAATAGTTCGCACCATAAACTATTGTGGCGATTTTCATTCCATACAACCTCTACGACCCTTATCTGAATTCAACACAAACCATAAATCCACAAACAACATCCGAAATTGCATATTCAAGGCCAAGCTGATCAGGTATTTTGACTCTCGAGACGACTCCACGTTCATTCCGCTTTGATCCGAGGCTCCTTTCATTCTCTCGAAGGGATTCTCTATCATTTGGTATCAGAGCTTAGGCTCTCAATTAGTCAATTTTTTTTTTCTTTTTACCCTTTCTTTCAGAAAAAGAAAGACAAAAACGCAAAAAAAAAAAAAAAAAAAAAAAAAAAAAGCTCCAGAAAGTTTTCCTCCAGAAAGTTTTTCTCTCCAGAAAGGTATTCTCTCCAGAAAGTTGAGTCCCTCCAGAAAACTCTCTCTCTCCAGAAAACTTTTTTTTTTTCTCTTGTGTGTTTAATTTATCTCTTTTCCTTTTCCTTCAAAATACTTTCTTCCAGATTATATATCCCAGAATACTTCTTCTCCACAATCTTTTAGCATATACCATTCCAGTTCTTAACCAGAAAAAAAAAAAAAAAAAAAAAAAAAAAAAAAAAAGAGTACAAAAATTTTTTTCTTCAGAAGTTATTGTATTTTTGGCATCCTGGTGTGATTCTGAGCGTTTTGAGCTCCCTCTCACGAAAGTGATTTTTTTTTTTTTTTTACCATTTTCTACGGATTTTACTGTTCACCGTCGAAAATTTTACCTTTTTCCAGCTTTTTCCTTCAGCCACCACCACCTTGATCGTTTTTCTGTTTGGGTTTTAAAATTTTAAGAGGACTTACGAGCGGAAAAAGGCAGAGTGTTACATTATAGCAAAAGCCATATTTGAGTGTCCAAACACGAGTGAATTTCCAAATTACGAGCGAAACACGTAAGGGAGTGATTTTGTGAGGACCATTAATCTTATATATCGTATATATATACTACTGTTCATTTACGCAGATTCATGACAACTCCTCGACGAGATAGTGCTTCATCCTCACAACCACCTTTGACGATGGACGACCTTGTCCACACCATGCACCGGTTCCTCGATCCGATTCTTGCCCGCTTAGACAACATCGAACAACATCAAACTGCCGAATTTGTGCACACCGAGCAACGGCAAGCACCTGACTTCGAGAACCTGTTCTACCACCAAGGAGACCAAAGACGTGGTTTTCCATCACGCCGCGGACAAACACGCGGACGAGGCCTTCCACCAGCGCATCGCGGAACTTGGACGAACGACGACGACGAACAAGTTGTTTCCGATGTTTTGGATTTTGATCACTCTCGAGGACGAGCTCATGCACACCACCGTCACCATGATGATGATTTCCGCGGCATCAAAATGCGTGTTCCTTCCTTCGACGGCAAGAACGACCCCGACGCTTACTTTGATTGGGAGCGGAAGATTGAACTCATTTTCGATTGTCACCAATATTCGGATTTGAGGAAGGTGAAGCTCGCCGCCACGGAATTCAGTGACTATGCCTTGATATGGTGGGAGCAGATTTCCACTAGTAGACGACGTGCCGGCGAACAGCCCATTGCCACATGGGACGAGATGAAAACAGTCATGCGCAAGCGGTTCATTCCGACCCATTATTACCGCGACATGTTCAACCGCCTTCAGCGTCTTCGACAAGGTTCACGCTCCGTTGAAGAGTACTTTCAAGACCTGGAAATGACTCTCATGCGCACCGGAGTTGACGAAGAACGGGAGGCAACCATGGCCCGTTTCTTGTCCGGTCTCAACCGAGATATCGCACGCCAAGTCGAAATCAAACAGTTTATCGACATGGAGGATTTGGTGCATATGGCAATAGTGGTCGAGAAACAGCTCAAAACAGACTCCTCAAGATACAACCGCTTCCCCGACAAAACACCATGGCAATCCACCTTCCCCAACACCGGCGAAAACAAATACTCTCCTCCGAAGCCACAATCGGCCTTACCAACCGTCCCTCACCAACGACCACCTCCCGACCCCGTGAACAAAGGCAAGCTTCCCGCTTCGACCCCTCAACGTAACCGCGACCTCACCTGCTTCAAGTGTCGAGGTAAAGGCCATATTGCTTCCGAATGTCCAAACAAGCGCTCCATGATTCTCCTACCCGACGGTGATGTAATCACGGACGATGAGGCAGCAACCCAAACCGGTGTTGATTATGGCGAACCGACCTACGACGACTATGAGGTTGAAGTTGAAGATGAACAACTCACCTTGGTCACCCGGCGAGTGCTTAGTGTTTCCGCCAAAGACGATGATGAGCACGCGCAGCGAGAATCCATCTTCCACACTCGCTGCCATATCCATGACAAAGTGTGCAGCCTCATTATTGATAGCGGCAGCTGCACCAACGTCGCAAGCACCATCCTTGTCCACAAGCTGTCCTTGCCAACCTCCAAGCATCCTCACCCGTACAAGCTCCATTGGTTGAACGATAGTGGCGAAGTACGCGTCACCGACCAGGTCCTTGTCCCTTTCAAAATTGGCAAATACGAGGACGAAGTTTTATGCGACGTTGCACCAATGGAAGTGTGTCACCTCCTCCTTGGCCGCCCTTGGCAATTCGACCGACGTACTGTTCATGATGGTCTTTCCAACAAATACAAATTCCTGCACAAAAACCATCAGATTGTCCTTTCCCCACTTTCTCCATCCCAAGTCCTCAAAGATCAAGCTCACCTCCACCAAAATGCCAACCACATTAAACACATTAGCCATTCTCCCAAACAGACCACGAGTACCAAAGAAAAAGCCAATCAAACTCTGGTCAAAACCCATGAGAGAAAACAAAATTTTTTAGTGAGTGCAAGCAAGGTTAAAAAGGCAATTTTTAATGAAAAACCGATTCTGATGTTCTTGCACAAAGGACATCTTTTACACGCTGACCAACTTGACAAAAATTTGCCTAGTCTTGTTGTGGAATTGTTACAGGATTTTGCGGACGTTTTTCCCGATGATGTTCCATCCGGTTTGCCACCAATCCGCGGCATCGAACATCAAATTGACTTAGTCCCCGGCGCTGCCCTTCCAAATCGTCCAGCGTACCGTGTTAATCCAACCGAGACAAAGGAGCTCCAGCGACAAATTGATGACCTCATGGCCAAAGGATACATCCGCGAGAGCTTGAGTCCATGCGCGGTACCCGTTCTCCTCGTCCCAAAAAAAGATGGCAGCTGGCGCATGTGTGTAGATTGTCGCGCCATCAACTTCATCACGGTAAAGTATCGATTTCCTATTCCTAGGTTAGATGATATGCTTGATGAATTGCATGGTGCGTGTGTTTTCGAAATTGTGTATGGTTTCAATCCTATTACGCCTTTGGATTTGTTTCCTTTGCCTAGTTCTCAACAGGTTAATCTCGATGGCGCACGGAAGGCTGATTTTGTACAATCTCTCCACGAAAAAGTTCGGGCCAACATTGAGCGACGCAACGATCAATATGCAAAGCAAGCAAACAAAGGGCGCACAAAAGTTTTGTTTCAGCCCGGAGATTGGGTTTGGATTCATATGCGCAAGGAACGTTTTCCAGAACAACGCAAGTCCAAGTTACTCCCTCGCGGCGACGGTCCATTCCAAGTGGTGTCGAAAATCAACGACAATGCATACAAACTTGATCTCCAAGGTAAGTATAATGTAAGTGCTACTTTTAATGTTGCTGATTTGTCTCCTTTTCATGCAGATTTGGATTTGAGGGCAAATCCTTTCCAACCCGGGGGCAATGATGAGGACATCACCACGAACATGCATTCGCATTCAAACAAGGATACACCGGAGGGCCCAATGACGCGAGCCAGAACCAAGAGATTCAAAGAGTAAGTGACCAGCCTACTTCACAAGTTTGGAGCCCAAAATATTGCCATAGAAGAGCCCAGAATCGTCAACATGATCTCAGCCCAAACTCAAGGCAATAATCCGAAATAGAGTCAAGCCCAAAGGGATAAACGAATTTTATGTGTGTGTGAGACTGTTGGTTTTCTTGTAACCGTTTGTGAGTTTATGGTCTGAGAGTTATTTCCTTTTTGTGTTAAATTCGAGATTTATGGCGTCTCTTTGGTTTTTGTAACCATAATCTCGAATTGAGTATTTGTAGTAATTGTGTGGAAGTAGAAGGCAGACCATCTTTGATTATCAAACATTTGTGTGAGGATTAGTTCTCTGAAATTTTAAGCCCTAAACGAAGAACTTATCAAGGCAATCCCTTGTGGCGTTCTTGATTATCCAATCTTATCAATAGTTCGCACCATAAACTATTGTGGCGATTTTCATTCCATACAACCTCTACGACCCTTATCTGAATTCAACACAAACCATAAATCCACAAACAACATCCGAAATTGCATATTCAAGGCCAAGCTGATCAGGTATTTTGACTCTCGAGACGACTCCACGTTCATTCCGCTTTGATCCGAGGCTCCTTTCATTCTCTCGAAGGGATTCTCTATCAGGAAGGCTAAGGCCCGCGTTTCCTCCCGCGCGGTGGATGAAAGTGTCCTCGCCACAGGTGGTACGTGACGGCTCGATGAATCGCCCGAGTGCTCGGCGTCTGGAGCATTGCTCGGGCAGGGGGTGACCCCCTCACGGCCGCCCACTCGAGCCGGGCAGCTCCCCTCGACCCCGGCAGGGTTGCCCAAGTGCGCGACCGGCTACCGGCCGGCCGCGCTCCCTCCTGTGTGCGCGTCCAGCCCAAGGACCAAGCCCATCTATTGGCTGGGTGGCTCCTCCACACGCGGGCCCGGCCCAGGCGGCCCCCGGCCTTCGGCGCTCGCATCCGGCCCGACATCTCGGCCCAGCTCTCGGCCAGCTGGGTCTCCGGCCCGTGAGCCCTGCCCGGGCGTCCTAGCGCTCACCCCAAGCGTGTCCGGCCCAACGGCCCGACCCAGCTCCCGGCCGGCTGGACCTCCTCGTGCGCACCCGGCCCAGCGGCCCCGCCCGGCCCCTGGCCAGTTGGGCCTTCCTCGCGCGCGCCAGCCCAGCCCGGTTCCTGGCCGGCTGTGTCCTCCCCACACAGGCCCGCCCCAATGGGGCCTAGGGTTTGCCCAAGGGCTGGGCAGGTGGCCGCCCCCTGGCCGGCGCCACCTGGCCGGGCCACCTCCTGCCCGGCGTCGGCCCCTCCCTGGGCGTTGTCGCCCGGCGCCGGCGATCCTCCAGCGGCGTGCGTCATCGCCGGCGCGGCCAGGCCCGGGGGGCCCTCCTCTTGGGCACAATCTGCAGACCGCCCGACGGTCTCACCTAGGCAGGCGAGGACCTCCCCCGCATCGGGACCGGCACAAAAGGCGCCGGCACTGGCCGGCGCACCCCTCTCGGCGCCGGCGTCACCAAGCGCGACCGCCCCGGGACCGCTCGCTCCGCCCGAGCAGTCTTCCTCGCCGGCGCGCCTGGTGGGCGTCCAGTCGGCGCCGCCCAGTCGAGTGGGGGCTTCCTCGGGGCTGGGGTCGACCCAGATCGCGCCGCCCCCGGACGAGGCATCCTCCCCGGCGTCGTCCTCCTCTGGCGCGTCTCCTCCAGCGTCGGCCGCTCCAGGCACGGCTGCCTCCGGCACCCGCACGCCACCCAGGCCACTAGTGGGCAGCGGGGCGTCATTCCCCGGCCTGGGTGGGTCCTCCCCGACGTCTCCAGCGCCGCCCCGAGCCCAAGCGCCTCCACTGTCCCCGGCGCCCCCGTGCCGGCGCTGGCCGTCTCCGGCGCGCGCCCCCTCTCCCTCGTCAGCCAGCCACGCTTCAACCAAAGCAAGGTCTTCCCCGGCCATCGCAACAGTGCTGCTCGTACCCAATGAGTGTGGTGCGTTAGGAATGTTTGTGGGAGACGAGAATTGGGTCCAAAATTTTTCCAAATCCACGTGTTGATTCCCAAGCAAGTGAAACAGGTCGTCTTCGATGATCCCACCCCCCGGTAGGCGGTCAATGGGGTCCATGGGCGCGAATAACGAGACGAAAAAGTTGACCGAGAAAAAAGAAAAGCAATAATTTAAGGTGTCGGAACGTACCTCTTGGCGACGGGCTACTTCGATGGGCCGACGAAGGTAAGGACTTTGAGTTTATTACCACGCGAGTTACACTCGATGATAAACTCGGGGGGCTAATGTTACCGGTCCATCCCGGCCCGGTAGGACGACGACAGCCGCGATAGCGATCGCCCCGGGACTCTCCCGGTGCACGGCCGCCTCAGAGCCGGCCCTTGTCTCCACGGCCGGCTCAGAACCGGCCCTCGCCTCCACGGCCGCCTCAAAGCCAGCCCTCCTCTCCATGGCCGGCTTTGAGCCGGCCCTCCCCTCCACGGCCGCCTCAGAGCCGGCCCTCGTCTCCACCGCCGGCTCAGAGCCGGCCCCCGCCTCCACGGCCGCTTCAGAGCCGGGCCTCCTCTCCATGGCTGGCTCAGAGCCGGCCCTCGCCTCCACGGCCGCCTCAGAGCCGGCCCTCGTCTCCACGGCCGGCTCAGAGCCGCCCCTCGCCTCCACGGCCGCCTCAGAGCCGGCCCTCGCCTCCACGGCCACCTCAGAGCCGGCCCTCGTCTCCACGGCCGGCTCAGAGCCGGCCCTCGCCTCCACGGCCGGCTAAGAGCCAGCCCTCGCCTCCACGGTCGACTCAACGCCGGCCCTCGGCCAAGGGGACGCCCAAAACTCCCCTTGGTCGCCTATAAATGCCGGGGTCCCTCCCCCGGTCCAGGTAATCCATTCTTGAGTACTGAAACGCTGTCGAACTCATACCTCGCTCGTTTCTCTCAAGTCTCGGCCTCTAAACACCTAACTTTCAACAATCTACCTCAACCCTACTAATGTTGAGCGTCGGAGAGGTAAACAGAGGCAACCCCTCTGTTTCCCCTTTGTAGTGCATCGTTACCTTCTATTGTAGGACGAAGCAAACACCAATCACGGCTAAGGGAAGACTTGGGATACGAGTCCGACACGCTCAAGCCCGAACGCGACCACTTGGTCCGGCCTTGGGTCGAACCGTTTGGGGCTTCTAAATAGTTGTCCGAAAAACAGCGACAACAAGGGTGAACAAGGGAGGTCAAGCTTCCGATGGCCGACCCCCTATGTCTCAAAAGCCGCGTCTTGCGAGCAATTTTAGAGACTACTCAAATTACACCCCTTTGAACGCCCCGGTAGAGCTGATCTACGCTGTGGCGCGTGACAAGTTCACCGCTCCAACTCCAATGAAAGGTGGCCCCGCATCTCGCGATCGGTCCCGTTATTACGAGGTCCACCGGGATTACGGTCACACGACCGCTCAATGCTTCCATCTTAGGAGGCAAATTGAGACATTAGTCCAGAAAAGCGAACTCAAAGAGTTTGTCCTTCGCATGGTAGGAGCTACGGCCCCCACCGACAACAGGCCACAGCCTGAGAAAGGTGGAGGGACCAACGCTAACACTGACCGCACCACGGTCGCGGCTACGGCCGATGCGCAACTCCACGTCGTCACCACCATCCTAGGTGGCTTGCAAGACGGGGACTCGGCCCGACAAAGGAAAAAGCTCCTCAGGGCGGCCTCTCAAGAAGGCCTTGCCGGGCAGGTTAACCTCACCTATGAGGAACCTCCGCATAATGACGCTATAGTCCTTAAGGCCCAAGCGAGTTGTGCATCCGCATAATGACGCTATAGTCCTTAAGGCCCAGGTGGCCAACAACTTGGTAAAGAGAGTTCTTATTGATAACGGCAGCGCAGCCGATATAATCTTTAAGACCACCCTAGAGTGCATGAAGCTCGGGGGGCTCCGCACTATCCCAACCCAGACACCTCTGTTTCGGTTCACGGGAGAAAAGGTCATGACTGAAGGAATCATTGATTTACCAGTCACCTTCGGAACTACCGGAGGTATCGAAGTCGTTCACATGGTCCCTTTTCTTGTGGTTGACCAAGAGTCGCCCTACAATGTTATCATTGGGCGACCCACATTGAACAGACTAAGGGCCATCACATCCACGTATCACCTACTGGTGAAATTCCCCACCGAGGAGGGGATTGGCGTCATGGGTGGCGATCAAACCCAAGCGAGGATATGCGACGTCCAGGGCGTGGATGGCAAGCCCGCTGAAAAAAGGGTTAACACGATCTACCAACTAGAAGACGACTACCCGTGTGATCAAAATGACGCACGGCAACTCGGGGATCTAGACCCCCGTGACGATATCGAGAGGTTGAAAGTTAACACCCCCGATGATCTCACTTCGATCGTTCTCGACGAAGCTATACTTGACCAGGTGGTGAAGATCGGGGCACAACTCCCTCCCGCCATCAAAACTCAACTCCCGTCCTTCCTTCGGGAGTTTAAGGATGTCTTTGCGTGGACACACGCGGACATGCGTGGTATAGACCCTGATGTGATTGTGCAACGGTTGAATGACGATAAAACTATCGCTGAGAAGGTACAAGCTAGACGCGCGTTCAACCCTGAACGATACCTAGCGATAAACGAAGAAGTCGAAAAGCTTCTCTCCGCTGGTTATATCCGAGAAACCAAGTACCCCAAATGGGTGGCCAATGTGGTCATGGTCAAAAAGCCTAATGGGAAGTGCGGCATTTGTATAGATTACAAAGATCTTAACAAAGCTTGCCCAAAAGATTGCTTTCCACTCCCATGCATCGAACAACAGGTCGACGCCACGGCAGGACATGATAAGTTTCATGGACGCCTATTCAGGCTATAATCAGATACGAATGCACGAGCCCGATCAGATTAAGACGACCTTCGTCACTGATCGCGGCCTCTACTGCTACAAGGTCATGCCTTTTGGCCTTAAAAATGCAGGAGCTACTTACCAACGATTGGTAAACCGGATCTTCGCCGACCTAACCGGCAAGACTATGGAAGTATACGTGGACGACATGCTCGTTAAAAGCCTACCCGCTACCAATCACGTAGACGACCTAAGGGAGATGTTATTAATCCTCCGCCGGTACAAAATGAAGCTCAACCCCAACAAATGTGTGTTCGGGGTCGAATCCGGGAAGTTCCTAGGCTACATAATTAGCCGGCGAGGAATCGAAGCGAACCCCGAGAAAATCAAGGCGCTCCTTAACATGAAATCTCTGCGACATGTCAAGGAAGTCCAAAGTCTGACCCGTCGGATTGCCGCCCTCTCGCGTTTTGTGGCAAAAGCAACCGACAAGTGTCAACCATTCTTCAAAGCAATAAAGAAGACGGACGGCTTTGTATGGATGGACGAGTACGAGAAGGCCTTTCAAGAAATGAAGGCCTACTTCGGGACACCTCCGTTCCTTTCCAAGCCAAAAGAAGGCGAGACGCTCTACGTCTACGTCGCCGTCTCCGAACGAGCCGTAAGCGCTCTGCTGATCCGTGAAGAAGATAAGGTTCAATGGCCTATCTTCTACGTGAGTAAAGCCTTATCCGACGCCGAAACGCGTTACACAGAGATAGAGAAACTCTCTCTCGCTCTCCTCGTAGCCGCCAAAAAGCTACGCCCCTACTTCCAAGCTCACCCAATTGTTGTCCAACCAGGACACCCCATCGGTAAGGCTCTTCAAAAGGGAACATCGACTCGTATGGCGATCTAGTCCCAAGAATTGAACGAGTACGGGATTGAGTTTCACCCGAGACCGGCAATAAAGGCTCAAGCCCTAGCCAATTTCGTGGTAGAATTCTCCTACACTCCCGACATGGGAAGAGCAGAAGACGACTCGACCGACGACTTGTCGGCTCGAAAGAGAAAGGTCGACCCTACGGGTCCCATCTGGGAACTACACGTAGACGGAGCATCTAATGCCCAAGGAGCAGGCGCCGGCGTGATTTTAACAAATCCCAAAAAGGAAAAGTTATGCTACGCCCTCCACTACGGATTCCAGGCCTCCAACAATGAGGCCGAGTACACTGTGACTCGTAATTAATCGTAAATCAGGTTAAACGCGACTACATTGCCAAAGAACCTAACATGATCGCCTACCTGGAAAAAACAAATGCCAAGTTAGATGCCTTCTCTTGGTTCGAGATCATCCAGATCCCACGAGAAGAGAACTCCGAGGCTGACGCTCTAGCTTGCCTCGGATCCGGTATCACCGAAGACGGGTTGGGAACTATCCCAATCTAGTCTCTCTCGCGCCCATCTGTCTGACGTGAAGAGGTTGGAACGATTGAGAGCACCGCTCATCCAACTTCGATGACTCCACTTACGGACTTCTTGCGAAGAGGGGCACTTCCTGAAGACCGCAAAGAAGCCGAAAGGCTTATAGCCCTCGCGTCTAAGTACGTGTTGAGAGGCGAAGCCTTATACAAGCGCGGGTACTCAACCCCGCTGCTCCGATGCCTCAATCGTGTCGAGTCGACCAAGGTCCTCCAAAAAATTCACGAAGGCATCTGCGGGAACCACTCCGCTGGGAGGTCCCTTGCGCTCAAAGCGCTCCGACAAGGCTATTTCTGGCCGACGATGAAAAGAGACGCCTACGACTGGGCGAGAAAGTGCGACAAGTGTCAACGTTTCTCTAACGTTCCACGACAGCCGCCATCTCCCCTAGGTAGCATCGTCGTTCCACGCCCCTTTGCGAAATGGGGCGTAGAAATTATCGGCAAGCTTCCCAAAGCTCCGAGACAATACGAATACGCCATCGTCGCTATCGACTACTTCACTAAGTGGGTCGAAGCAGAGCCTCTGGTCAGGATCACCGAGGCCAACACTACGAACTTCATCTGGAAGTCCATGATATGCCGCCACGGCATACCCGCGTCAATCGTGACCGATAATGGCGTGCAATTCGACAATGTCAGGGTTAGAGAAATCTGCGCCCAACTAGGGATAAGCAAGACATTCTCATCCTCGCGACACCCACATGCTAATGGCCAAGTGGAGGCCGTCAACAAGACGATTAAAAGCAACCTCAAAAAAAAGCTCGAAGCCAAAAAAGGCGCCTGGGCTGAGGAGATACCTTTCATGTTGTGGACCTACCGAACGACCGTTTGAAATCCCACCGGAGAGACCCCCTTCTCCCTAGCTTTTGGGATTGAGGCCGTGGTCCCCGTGGAAACAGAGGTCCCCACCTACCGAGTCGATACATTCGACGAAAATGAAAATAACGAGGCCATACGCCTCGAATTGGAACTAATCGACGAGAAAAGGTCGGAGGCCCTCACCAGACTCGCTGCACAAAAGCGAAAGGTTGAGAGATACTACAACGCCAAAGTCAAAAGGTGGATCTTCGCCGTCGGTAGTCTCGTACTCAGGCGCGTGTTCCACAACACCCAAGTACAAGGCGCCGGCGTCCTGGGCCCGAACTGGGAAGGACCATATAGAGTTCGGCAAGTCATACATGACGGAACGTACTACATCGAACACACAGACGCCGGACACTTGAGGCAGTACCACCAGTGACTGAGTCCCCCCATTTATTGCTCTGATTTCCCTTATTCAATAAGGCCTACGTGCCACTGTTTGAGGATGTTCCCTGTTAGCAAGAATTAATAAAAAAAATAAAGTTTGCGGTCTTTTTACCTACTTTATTAAAGTTTTTAGTCATCACGGCACGATCTATAAACTAAAAACTTGGGGGGCTAGTGGGTCATGCGACATACACTCATGGGATACAGAGGCTTAAGAAGCTCGAACCCCGACGACTCATCAAGCATACGGGTTTGAGAAAAGACGTCGGCCTAACCCGGCGCAACACATATGCTCGGTCGCTCAACAGCAAGAGCTCAAAGACGCCGGCTCAGCCCAACGCAACACATAAGTTCAGTCGCTCAACAGCACGAACACTTTTACCCAGGCCTAAGTCCCCCACGGGGATACAGACTTAGGAAGCTCGGACCCCGACGGCCCTTCATGCATACGGGTTCGGGTAAAACGTCGGCCTTCCCGTGCCGTAAGATGCGTAAAGACACAGGTGAAAGACGTCTCCCGGGACGCATGTAAGTCGCGTAAAGGCGCTGCCTCAAACCCTAAAAAGGTCAAATTTGAGCCATACATATGTTCGCTAGCTCTAGAGCATGAACACCAAAGACGCCGGCCTAACCCGGCGCAACACACAGGGTTTGAGTAAAGACGTCGGCCGAACCCGGCGCACCCGCGTTCGCTTGCTCCAGGGCACGAACCCAAAAGACGTCGGCCTAACCCGGCGCACCCACGTTCCCTTGCTCCAGGGCACGAACCCAAAAGACGTCGGCCTAACCCGCCGCACCAGCGTTCGCTTGCTCCAGGGCACGAAACCAAAAGACGCCGGCCTAACCCGGCGGAATCTACGCTCGATCGCTCAACAACACGAGCTCAAAAGACGCCGGCCTAACCCGGCGCAATATACGCTCGGTCGCTTAACAGCACGACCTCAAAAGACGCCGGCCTAAGCTGGCGCAATCTACGTTCGCTTGCTCCAGGGCAGGAACCCAAAAGACGCTGGCCTAACCCGGCGCAACCTACGTTCGCTTGCTCCAGGGCGCGAACTCAAAAGACGTCGGCTCAGCCGGCGCACCACACGCGTTCAGTCGCTCCAGGGCGCGAACGCCAAAAGACCTCGGCTCAGCCAGCGCACCATATATGCTCGATCTCTCAACAGCACGAGCTCAAAAGACGTCGACTCAGCCAGCGCACCACATACGTTCAGTCGCTCTAGCGTGCGAACACCAAAGACGTCGGCTCAGCAGGCGCGCCACATATGTTCAGTCGCTCCAGGGCGCGAACACCAAAGACGTCGGCTCAGCCCGGCGCAACGTATATGGTCGGTCGCTCAATAGCACGAGCTCCAAGACGCCGGCCTAACCCGACGCAATCTATGCTCGATCGCTCAACAGCACGAGCTCCAAGACGCCGGGCTAACCCGGTGCAATCTATGCTCGGTCGCTCAATAGCACGAGCTACAAGACGCCGGCCTAACCCGGCGCAATCTATGCTCGGTCGCTCAACAGCACGAGCTCAAAAGACGCCGGCCTAACCCGGCGTAATCTACGTTCGCTTGCTCTAGGGCGCGAACTCAAAAGACGCCGGCCTAACCCGGCGCAACATGCACATCCAGTCGCCAATGGCACGGACGCAGAGCCCTCGGGAACTACCTGGTGCGACCTCTTCGATCGCCAATTGGCACGAAGCGAAGTCGTTGGGCCACAGCCACATTAGGCACACTGAATTGTCGGCCTAACCCGCCGGGCCGATATCACCGTTCAACACGGGTCAGCCAACCACCTAATTGGGCACAAACACCCCCTCACCTCAAACGTTAAACGACGACAAGTCATAACGCTAAAATGAGCAGAGGACGAATCCCAGCTAAGGACGTAAAACCTGCCAAAACTATTGGTAAGGATACAAGCCCTTCGGGCCACGTTAGCCCACAAAGAAGGCATATGCGAGCGAAACTGCTCAAAAACGAGATAAGCATTCAACGTGAAAGCAACAAAGTATCTCATAAATATAAAAGAGCCACTGCTCTGAATCCAATGAACACGTGCTAAATAAAAAAGTGCGTGAAAAATAAATAAAATCTTGAAAAAAAGAAAAGAAAGCAAAGCGCTAAACATATGCGCTATAAAGAAGCCACATGGCTCACGCCGCACCCTCATCTAGTAGGGGAAACTGTTTGAATCGATCTAGGGTTTAAGAAAATAATTAACGCTTCGGTAAGCGGCGGAATTTTAAAAATTTTCTTTTACAAGTAAAAACGGTTTTTTACTAACCTAGACAAAAAAGCAAGTACACGTAATTAAAAACTATTATGAGCTAAGAAGTTTACTAACCTTTCTTGAAGCTTGATCCTTGAGAAGCTCTTAGAAAGTTGCAACGCTCGTCTCCCCTCCCAGCACGTCTCTCTTTCTTTCCTCGGCACCTCGAGCAACCACGAAAGTTTCTATCACTAAATCACTCGAAATAAAGGAATCAGTGAGTGGGCACTTTCAAACACTACGACTTAAGAACGAGTCTTAAAGTCGCAGAGCTAAAAACTAGGTCGAATGAGGACCTAGGTGCCGAAACAAAAAATCGAAAATAAACTAGAGAGAGAGAGAGGAAGGGGCGGCCAAAGTTCTAGAGAGAGAGTCTCTCAAATCTCTTAAACTTGGATGAATGAAAAGTGTGGAATGAGGCTCCTATTTATAGGAGAGGTCTCACCTTCAATAAGGTAGTTTCCTCTTCTATAGAATATCACATATTCATGAGCAAAATAACCCTTTTTTCCCATTCCTCTTAGGCGCCCAAGGCAGCCAATTTCCCTTTTCCTTCAAAGAGTCACACGGCCAAAACTAAGCAAGTAAGTCCTTGGATTTGTTTCCTCTTTTATTTGCTTCTCTCTTGATCCTTTTGGGCGCCTACCTTGCTTTCCCCTTAGGGGAAATTTGTTTCCTCTTTTTCTTTTGGCAAGTATCTTCATACATTTATGCACAAAATATTCTCTCTTTCCTTGGGTGTGTTGGGCGCCTATCCCTATTCTAGAAAGGCCTTCTAGAAGCTTTTCCACTTGTTCATGACAACATGAAAAATGCCCACTAAGAATTTTCAATAAAATTCTTATGAAACGAAATTAATTCACAAGTCATGGCCGAGTGACATTACGCCATCAAATGAACTTGTCAAAAAATTTATTGACATTCATTTCATCCTTTGTCTCAAAAGACAAAAATACCCTTTTGATAATTTTCGTTCTTGTTTTGACTTAGCTTCCAGTTTAACTATTCCTAATCGATGTGATTCGTGACAGTGACCTCATGGACCCAAATGAACAAAGCTTGAGCTAAACACTTGGACTCAAAAGTTCACAAACCTTTTCCAAGTTTAGCTTAATGCCAACTGACTCCACTAAAGAGTTGACACTGAAAATCTCTCGGTTCAAATGAATTTATTTTCTGCTCAAGAATTCAACCTAATTATGATGAGCGGATCACTGAATATTATCTATGTTTACCCTTCATGAATGTCATCAGCTAGTCGGGATTTGCTAAATTACCATTTTACCCTTCTAACTGTTATTTCCTCAACTCCTTTGTCGCTTGTGAATAAGTTAGAAGCAATGTATTGACGAGGAGCTAACAAGTCACATTGTTTCATCCAAAAGAGGCAGGACTCAATTTGGACACTGGCCAGTTCATTTATTCACACTCCAAGGAACAAAGCATGAGGTGACATACATTGCATTTCAGCAATCTTGTACATGAATTCCATATCTATGAGAACTTCACAAAGTTACTCATGACATTCTCACAACTTAGTATTTCACCAATAGGCCCTGTTCGGAATCACATAGTGAGTCCAAACTCTGACTTTCTCAAATGAGAATACTAAGCTGTGAAATGGCATGTCTCATTTCAGGATTAAGGTAAGCATGATGCAATTCATACGTAGTGATTTCGAGACATAAGAGGTTAAATGGTTTGTTCTTATCTTGTCTCTAGAAGTGCACTGGTCAATTCTGTACCTTCGGAAGATACCTAGAAGAACTATAGAGTCTCCAACTCTCAATGCCTCATAACCAGACATCATAGATTCTCTAACAATCGTACTGAGGTCATTAGTCCTTTGACCCTAAGATTGCGAATATATCGTTTTAAGCAAACTACGAAGAGGTTGTTAATGCAAATCTACATTTGTCTCTTCGTAAGTTGTTAAGTTTGTTTATGGACTACAAGACTAACGTTTTATCATAAAGCTTCAACCAAAGAAAGAATGAATGAACGTTTCAACTTTATTATTAAATGAATAGGCAATTACAAGCAAGAGTCTTCATGAGACTTTATTACATCAAATGTACAAAATAAAGACAACAACTCTTCTTGTGGGCAACATTGACAACAAACTCCCACTTGACTCAAAGAAGATGTGTGTAGTCCTTCATGCCTAATCCCTCACGATGTTGGTCGAAGACCTTGTTCTCTAGGGACTTGGTGAATGGATCTGCGAGGTTGTCCACCGTTGAGATCTTCTTCACTTCCACGTCTCCGCGCTGCACGATCTCTCGAATCAAATGGTATATCCTCTCAATATGCTTAGAGCGCTTATGGCTTCTAGGTTCCTTTGAGTTAGTGACAACCCCACTATTATCACAATAAAGGGACATGGGATCGTCGACGTTTGGAACAACTTCCAAATACTTAAGGAATTTTCTAAGCCATACAGCCTCTTTGGATGCTTCACAAGCAGCCACATATTCTGCTTCCATTGTGGAGTCAGCAATGCAAGATTGCTTAATACTTCTCCACACAACAGCTCCACCATTAAGGATGAACACAGATCCCGAAGTGGATTTCTTGGAATTCTTATCCGCTTGAAAATCGGAGTCGGTATATCCCGTCATAGTCAGGTCAGTACCTGAGTATGTAAGCATCAAGTTCCTAGTTCTTCGAAGATACTTAAGAACATGCTTAACAGCAATCCAGTACTCGGGTCTAGGGTTGGATTGGAAACGGCTAACTACGCCAACGGCGAAACAGATGTCAGGTCTAGTGCAAAGCATAGCATACATGAGGCTTCCTATGGCAGAGGCGTAAGGAATTTCCTCATCTCTTCAATCTCTTGTGCAGTCTTGGGAGACTGGTCCTTAGAGAGTGAAACTCCATGCCTAAAGGGTGTTTGGCCCTTCTTGGAGTCTTGCATCGAGAAGCGATCCATCATCTTATCAATATAAGATGCTTGAGAGAGCGACAGGGTCCGGTTTTTCCTATCTCGAAAGATTTGGATTCCCAGAATGTACGCGGCTTCTCCTAGATCCTTCATATCGAATTGCTTTGCCAGCCAGACCTTAACCTCAGATAACTTACCCACGTCATTACCAATGAGTAGTATATCATCGACATATAGCACCAGAAACACAACTTTGCCTTCGTGTATTAACTTGTAAACACAAGGCTCATCTATTGACTGTTCAAAGCCGAAGCTTTTCACAGTTTCATCGAACTGATATTCCATGACCTAGATGCTTGCTTTAATCCATAAATGGACTTAAGCAACTCACAAACCTTGGTCTCTTGACCTTTATCCACAAAACCGTCTGGTTGAGCCATGTAGATGCGCTCGTCAAGATTGCCATTCAGAAAGGCTGTCTTGACATCCATTTGCCAGATCTCATAGTTGAGAGCTGCAGCTATTGATAGGAGTATGCGGATGGATTTAAGCATCGCGACTGGCGAGAAGGTTTCTTCATAGTCAATCCCTTCTTGTTGGGTATAACCCTTCGCCATAAGTCGTGGTTTGAACGTCTCGACGTTCCCATCAAGACCCTTTTTCTTCTTGTATATCCACTTACACCCTACGGGTTTAATCCCTTCAGGAAGGTCTACAAGTTTCCAGACTTTGTTGACATACATCGAGTGCATTTCAACTTTCATGGCGTCAAGCCAAAGGTTTGATTCAGAACAAGCCATCGCTTGGCTATAGGAAACAGGATCATCCATGTCAGAGACGGCTATAAGTGAGTCTCCATAAGACATGTACCTGACAAGCTTTTGAGTAGCCCTCCCACTACGTCTAAGTACTACTTGACGAGATTCTGATGAGTTAGATTGTGTTTCAGTTGGGGTAAGAACAGTTCTTACAGATGAGGTAGAAGCTTCCTCACCCAACTTTTCTTCAAGCACAATTTTGCTTCTAGGTTTTGCGTCCTTCACCAAGTCCTCCTCAAGGAAACGAGCATTCGTGCTAACGAAAGTCTTGTCGTCCTCGGGACAATAGAAGATTCACTTTACGGCCAGTCCGTCGTTCATAAGGAGTACCAGGAACCATTTTGGACGGAACTTGGTTCAGAATATAAGCGGCTGTTTCGAGGGAATATCCCCAAAAGGAAAGAGGGAGTGATGAGTAACTCATCATTGATCTAACCATCTCCATAAGAGTTCGGTTTCTTCTCTCTGACACTCCATTTTTTTGAGGTGTGCCAGGTGCGGTAAGCTGAGAAGCGATACCTTCTTCTTTAAGAAAGTCATCGAACTCTCCAGACATATACTCACCACCTCGATCAGATTGAAGGGTTTTGATCACTTTGCCAGTTTGCTTTTCCACTAAAGCCATAAAGACCTTAAATACGTTAAAGGTCTTGAATTTGTGTTTGAGCAAATAGACAAAACCATATCGCGAGTAATCATCGATGAAGGTAACGAAGTATTCGTATCCTCCACGTGCCTGTTGGCTGAGCGGACCACATACATTAGAATGTACTAGTTCCAGCAACTCAGTGGCTCTTCGACCCTTATCGGAGAAAGGTCGCTTAGTCATTTTTCCTTCTATGCAGGATTCACAAGTAGGCAGTGAACCTATTGCAGAGGCTTGGAGTGGACCGTCCCTCACAAGTCTCTTAATCCTATCTAGACTAATATGACCAAGTCTCAAGTGCCAGAGGTATGTTGATTTTGTTAGATCGGAGGATTCAGAAAGTTTGATCCTCTTTGGCTCCCTAATTAGATCGTTATCTATTTCGGTGTCTAAAAGAGAAGGTTGAGTGGGATAGATATAAAAAAGACCATTCTTCATACATGCATCAGTGACAAAAGAATTAGAAAAAGAAATACGGATTCCATTCTTTATAAACTTTAAATAATAATTTTGCTCTGAAAGTTGAGCAACAGATATTAAGTTTTTCCCAAAGGAAGGAACATAATAAACATTATTCAAATTTAAAGTGCGATCTTCAAAAGATAGCGTCACGGATCCCACAGCCTTCGCAGACACCACGCTCCCATCACCCCACTTGAAGAAGAAGTCGACATCCTCTAAGCTTTTGCTTTTCCTAAAACCAGTTAAGGAGCAGCAAATATGGTTAGTAGCAGCGGAGTCAATAATTCACGATGATACATTATCAGCTACTAAACAAGCTTCAGTAACAAGTACAATACCTTTTACTTTGGTTTTGAGGTATGCAGGTGAGTTCCTACACCAGTGACCAGGCTCATTGCAGTGGTGGCACTTGTCTTTAGACTTGTCCACCTTCGGAGCCTTTGGCGCCTTCTTCTTCGTTTGAACCTTAGGTTGGTTCTTCTTCTCGGCATTGCGAGGTCTCTTCTTAGATCCAGAGGTGGAGGCAGTAGCATGTACTTCTCCTTGAGCCCTCTTTTTCTTAGTGAGTGCCTCAGCGGTTTGAAGTTCCTTCATGACCTCGGTAACAGTGTACTCTAGCTTGTTCATGGAATAATTCAACTTGAAGGTATCAAAGGTTTCGGGGAGAGTTTCCAAGATCATATCTATTTTAGTCTCCCCATCAATCTCGGATCCAAGGATCTCCATTTCGTTTAGATAGCTAATGATTAGCATCATATGATCTCTAACGGGAGTTCCAGCCTTCATACGACAGTTCATGAATTGTCGGACCGCTTGTTGCCTAGCTTGACGTCCTTGCCCTCCAAACATCTCATGAAGATTGTAGAGCATATCGGTAGCAGTTTCGTAATCACGATGTTGTTGTTGCAACACATTGTTCATCGATGCAAGAATGTAGCACCTCGCAATCTCATCAGATCGAAGCCAGGCCGCTAGGGCATCTTTTTCCTCTTGCGTCGAATCTTCATTCGTTGGAGGACAGGGGGTGGTGAGAACCCATTTGTGCTTGTCGACAGTAAGGACTATGTCGAGGTTACGTTTCCAGTCGACGTAATTGTCGCCTTCAAGTTTATTCGAGGAAAGAATGGTTGAGAGAGGGTTGAGAGACATATTGCCTATAAAAGTTGAAACAAGTTTATGATTAGTCTTTGGTTTAGGATTTAAGTTTTATTAAGACTTTTATAAAATCCAAAGGTGTTATAAACCAAACGATAATTTACTCCCTCAAGAGAAGGCCGCAAAAAATCTCCATTTATAAGTAAATGACACATCATTAATGCTTAGCCAAGATGTCAATACATCATTTTTTACTAGCCACCTTTTAAATTTGTTTGATCACTCACATCCTTTCGCAGAGCCTCAAGGGAGGATTACTAGGGATTGAGCCTAACTGTGCAACCAACCACTTAGTCCAAAAGGTCAATTTTGAAAACCGATCCCCCAAGGGGAGGACTTGCCATCATCATCTCACTCTCGGACGTAGCTCATTGAGCAATGATCGAAGCAATAACGCCTTGGAGTACTCCCATTAAAGTGAGGGTCGCAAGAGCGGCTCTTAGTCCCACGTTAATTGCTTCTTTCATTAGTATTGGGGATCGTGGGTTACAAACAACAAGTATAACCCTCCCACTTAGTTTTTGGAGTAGGTTCATCGACTCTTATAAGTTTGGAAATAGATTTCCTAGTTAAAGAGAGATAGAGCGGACAACTAGAAGAGAATCCTAGATCGACATGTTCAGAGCAGTGTTAGTGCATAAAGGCACAAGGTACATACTCGATCTTTTCCTATTTTCTATTTCGGGAAAGTGCATGAGGGAAGTGTGAACTTCAACTCACTCGAACACTTGAAAGTTTGAGATTACACATCTTTTTATTTTTCGGCTTGTCTACATAGAGACCTCCCACTCAAATTTTCAAGAGCATATAGATTTTGAACATATGTCATATAGATATAGTTTTGAAAACATTTTGAAAATTTATTTGATTTGGATGACAAAATATTTTCAAGTTTGAAAGTGAAAACGGTTTTTCAAAATTCAATATAGTTTTGTAAAAATTCAATTTCAATTAAACTTTCAAAAATCAAAAAAATTTTAATCTTACACATCATGTTTGTAATCTTATGAAAAACATTTTTGCTCAAGAAAATTTTCTCATTAGATTTCTATAACTCATGGTAGTGGGGCTGAAAATGCGGAATTATAAAAAACTGGAGTTTCGGAACAGCCGCGCACCTCGGAGTACGATCGCCATAACTAGCGGCTCCGATGTCCTTTTGACCTGAAACCGGTGCATTTGACAGAGGACAGACATGGCTTTATTTTGATTCAAGAATCATCAAATTTCGATTTCTGATCAGAGAGTTATGCCAATTTTAATGCGGGTTTACTCCAGCTCGAAGAAAAAGAAATAATTAAAGCTTGGTCCTTTTTAGGTGCGAAAAAGAATCGAGTGTAACGGAACGTTTTATGAAGGTTGTTAAAGCTTTTATTTGTGTTTTATTAGCAAGATAATAACAAGGCATAAATGAAATAACAACAAGCATAAAACGATTCAAGTAAAAATAAGAAACTAGTAAAGCAAGAAAAGTAGTCACAAAATTTTACTCGAAATTTCTCAAACCTTTAAAACACGTTTTTCAATATAAAAAACTAAATACTTTTAGAACTGATTCTAATGTGTTTTTAAAAACATCACAAACTCATAGAAAATCAACATGATATTTAATTTAAAGGCAAGAGCAATAAATTAAAAAAAAAATCTAAGATAACAATTCTAACTTGTCACAAAATTAGTAAACTTTCGAAAACGATTTTCAAGCTCATATTTTTAAATACATGTACATGATAATCTTTGACCATATCTCTGATACCATTTGTTGGAATCGATCTAGGGTTTAAGAAAATAATTAACGCTTCGGTAAGAGGCGGAGTTTTAAAAATTTTCTTTTACAAGTAAAATTTTTAAAAAGAGCAAGTACACGTAATTAAAAACTATTATGAGCTAAGAAGTTTAAAAACTATTGATCCTTGAGAAGCTCTTAGAAAGTTGCAACGCTCGTCTCCCCTCGCAGCACGTCTCTCTTTCTTTCCTCGGCACCTCGAGCAACCACGAAACTTTCTATCACTAAATAACTCGAAATAAAGGAATCAGTGAGTGGGCACTTTTAAACACTACGACTTAAGAACGAGTCTTGAAGTCGCCGAGCTAAACACTAGGTCGAATGAGGACCTAGGTGCCAAAACAAAAAATCGAAAATAAACTAGAGAGAGAGAGGAAGCGGCGGCCAAAGTTCTAGAGAGAGAGTCTCTCAAATCTCTTAAACTTGGATGAATGAAAAGTGTGGAATGAGGCTCCTATTTATAGGAGAGGTCTCACCTTCAATAAGGTAGTTTCCTCTTCTATAGAATATCACATATTCATGAGCCAATTTCCCTTTTCCTTCAAAGAGTCACACGGCCAAAACTAAGCAAGTAAGTCCTTGGATTTGTTTCCTCTTTTATTTGCTTCTCTCATGATCCTTTTGGGCGCCTACCTTGCTTTCCCCTTAGGGGAAATTTGTTTCCACTTTTTCTTTTGGCAAGTATCTTCATACATTTATGCACAAAATATTCTCTCTTTCCTTGGGTTTGTTGGGCACCTATCCCTATTCTAGAAAGGCCTTCTAGAAGCTTTTCCACTTGTTCATGACAACATGAAAAAGGCCCACTAAGAATTTTCAATAAAATTCTTATGAAACGAAATTAATTCACAAGGCCCAATGATCAAGTCATCGCCGAGTGACATTAAGTCATCAAATGAACTTGTCAAAAAATTTATTGACATTCAGTTCATCCTTTGTCTCAGAAGACAAAAATACCCTTTTGACAATTTTCGTTCTTGTTTTGACATAGCTTCCAGTTTAACTATTCCTAATCGATGTGATTCGTGACAGTGACCTCATGGACCCAAATGAACAAAGCTTGAGCTAAACACTTGAACTCAAAAGTTCACAAACCTTTTCCAAGTTTAGCTTAATGCCAACTGACTCCACTAAAGAGTTGACACTGAAAATCTCTCGGTTCAAATGAATTTATTTTCTACTCAAGAATTCAACCTAATTATGATGAGCGGATCCACTGAATATTATCTTTGTTTACCCTTCATGAATGTCATCAGCTAGTCGGGATTTACTAAATTACCATTTTACCCTTCTAGCTGTTATTTCCTCAACTCCTTTGTCGCTTGTGAATAAGTTAGAAACAATGTATTGACGAGGAGCTAACAAGTCACATTGTTTCATCCAAAAGAGTCAGGACTCAATTTGGACACTGGCCAGTTCATTTATTCACACTCCAAGGAACAAAGCATGAGGTGACATACATTGCATTTCAGCAATCTTGTACATGAATTCCATATCTATGAGAACTTCACAAAGTTACTCATGACATTCTCACAACTTAGTATTTCACCAATAGGCCCTGTTCGGAATCACATAGTGAGTCCGAACTCTGACTTTCTCAAATGAGAATACTAAGCTGTGAAATGGCATGTCTCATTTCAGGATTAAGGTTAGCATGATGCAATTCATACGTAGTGACTTCGAGACATAAGAGGTTAAATGGTTTGGTCTTATCTTGTCTCTAGAAGTGCACTGGTCAATTCAGTACCTTCGGAAGATACCTAGAAGAACTATAGAGTCTCCAACTCTCAATGCCTCATAACCAGACATCATAGATTCTTCTAACAATCGTACTGAGGTCAATAGTCCTTCGACCCTAAGATTGCGAATATATTGTTTTAAGCAAACTACGAAGAGTTTATTCATGCAAATCTACATTTGTCTCTTCGTAAGTTGTTAAGTTTGTTTATGGACTAAAAGACTACGGTTTTATCATAAAGCTTCAACCGAAGAAAGAATGAATGAACGTTTCAACTTTATTATTAAATGAATAGGCAATTACAAGCAAGAGTCTTCATGAGACTTTATTACATCAAATGTACAAAATAAAGACTACAACTCTTCTTGTGGGCACCATTGACAACAGAAACAAGGTGTCGAAGAAGTCAAAAGTGACCCCCCGGTCCTCGTTCTCGGTCGCGGTCGCATCCCGACATTCCACCGCTCCAGCACGACGAGCCTCCTCGGCCCTTATGTCGTAGTCATCCTACAAGCTGGGATGAGGGGCGAGCATTCTCCTCCGCCAGAGAGTCGCGCTCGCGCTCCGCCCGAACACGCGCCGCTTCACTTGAAGTGAGTTGACGGTGCGTCGTCTCCAAAGCATCGGATCGGGCATCCAGCTGTCTCCGGAGGTCGGTAACGTCGGTGCGAAAAACTTCTGCCGATCAGGACGCCACACCGCAAGCTCGCCGTTCTTCGGTCAGCTCCCCCGCCATCTTGGCCACAGACATCTGGGCTCCATCGCGCTGATCTCAGGGGATCTGAAGTTCCACCTTTGCCTCGCGAAACTGGTCTCGAAGTGTCTTCGGTCTCTCCCCCCCCCCCCCCGGGTGCGAACCTCGATCGACCTGAGCCAGCCTAGCCCTCATCCGAGCAAGCTCCTCCTGGGCAGCCCCCAAGCGCCGGATGAAGTCGTGCAAAATCCTGTCGCTCCGCACAGCCCTCACGTACGCCTGCGACGACAAAAAGCAAAGGTTAAAACTAAACCTATGCTTACAACAGAATGAATAAAAATACTGACCCTCTAAGCGTCGGTAACCCCCGCCTGAAAGAAGGCAATGTCGCTCTTCGACACTACGCCCTTCCACCAGGACAATGGGGACTCCTTGAGATGTCGGAAGTAGTCACCTCGAGCGTCTATCACCTCCAGCTCCACCGTCGAGCTCACCCTCTTGGGTTCGGAACACTCATCAAGAGGCGCCGATGTCGAAGCCCTCTTCAAAGAGGCGCGGGGCTCCGGTTCAACTGGACCAGCAGTCTCAACACGCTCTCCCCTCGCCTTGCGGTCAGAGACCCTAGAGCGAATCTCCGCCATCAACTCAGGGTTCAGAGAAGCGGAAGCCAGTCTCCGAGCTCGCCTCTTTGCAGCTACACAAGGCAACACAGCAAAGTTCAGGTTCCTGTCAACATAAAATTTATAAAACCGTAAAATGACCTCGAGAGGCAAGAGCGATTGGCTGAGCCTCGGGACTCGGGGGCCTGCTCACCCGGTGCGCCTCCTCGGTGCCCGGAGCAAAGGGCGGAAACCACCTGGTAAGCGCCATCAGCTCGGGAGAACGGAAACGCTCGCCAGCCTTGCGGGCTTCTGACATCCCCGATATCTCTCTCACAAAAGGGAGCTCCGCTGCCCCCTCATCCACTGGGAAGTCGGCCAAATGACCTAAGCGAAGGGGCGCCGCACCAAAGGCGTCCGTTGAGACCCACACCCACGCCCGGCGGCTAGGCGAGTCACTATCCTCGACTAACGTCACGTTGCCCCGGGCGTGGGCCATGTGAAACCCCGGTTGCCCTGGCGCTGGGAAGACGGCAACTAGATTGCGAAAGTCATCCATGGTCATGGCATGCTGCGTCTGGCAATGCCAGTCCATGAAGCACGTAGCCAACAGGCGATAGAACGCCGGGCTCATTCGACACGCGTGGACCCCTAGTCGGGTCAAAATCTGCGGACGATCATCGGGAACAAGGCGCAACCCGCAGACAAGGCTCCCGATCATCACGGCCGCATACCCGTCCCTTGGGCGAGAGGGCCTGTCCTCGGGGGCAGGTCTCAGCAGCCCCACCGAGGGAGGAATGTTATATATTTCCCAAAGCGTGCTAAAGACTCGGGAAGTGAACGTGCTCGCGGCATCGATCCCCCTGCAATCTAAGCCGACGGGGGCAACAGAGTCACCTACTCCATACATGCGAGTCCTTTCCAGAGACTTGGCATAGATGTAGCACGAAGACTCCGCGGACTCGAAAGCCGACCAGGCCGTCTCCAGCACTTTTCCGTTACGCTTCTCCTTTCCCCTCGCGGGAGGAGCCTCCAAGTCCTCTCCAGGGCCTTCTTAGCCCGACCCTAGGGGGTCATCGGAGTAAATCTCGTCCAAAAAAGACTCGGACGGCACTATCGCAAGCTCAGAACCCGAGGCATCTAAGTTAGACACCCGGGGAAGCTCAACACTCACCATCGCTTCACCTCGCTGCTTGAGCGATGGGGCGTCAAAGGACGCCTCGCGAGAAACCAAGTTAATCACCAGCCGCAACGAACGCGAGTCTTTGGACCCTTCATCCTCCCGTTCGGGGCCGCACCTGGTAGGTAGGCCACTCTCGGGCCCCGCCAGCTCGGCTTCCGCCGCGGCGTCAGTCTCCAACTGTGCGAGCCATTTGTCGGCCGCGCCAGACTAATCCTCGACAAAAATAGGAATCCCGTCAAGTTCCTGAAAGAGACCCTTGGCCGCCCCCCAAAAATCTTGGAGAGGGCAGGAAGAGTCAACCTTGGGATCATCAACGTGGGAAAAAAGCTCACTCCCCATTAAAAAAGTGTAAAAAAGTCAGCTGCCAAACGGGAAATTTCAAACTCAGGTGTTAAAAGAGAGGGAGGGAACTTTCTATTTATAAGAGAGGAAGGAGCAAACCCGGCTCCTTCCCCCCCCCCCCCTCGCGCGCGCGACACAAGGCCCGGCCCGCATGCCGTCCTCGCGCGCACGCCAGCCACCGGCATCAGGCCGCGTGCGGGCCATGTTGCCTAGCCGGCCCGGTCCGACCCCCCATGGTCTGGCCAAAAAAAAATGTGTGTGCGTACAGTCACACATGACCGAAGGTAAAATGACCTCAACGCCCTTTCTTTTTCTAAAGTTAACGACTTACGTCCCGCAAGCCGTAAACATGGGGGCCTAATGTTACCGGTCGTTTTCGGGATACCGAAAATTCAAAAATAATTCAAGGCCGGCCGGGCTTCGCCGGCCGGAAAGCCCAATGGGCCCCGGCCCACTAGACTCGAGTGCGCTGACGCACCCACGGCCCGATGGACGTGCGCACACGCCAGCCTGGCCGCATCCCCGGTCCGCAAGCACACTTGCGCTCCCGGCCCAGTGGGCCTGAGCGCACGCCCTAGCGCTCCCGGCCGTCCCGGCCCGTGCGCGCCCTTCGCCCTGGTCATCCCAGCCAGCGCGCTCTCCCGCGCCCGGGCGTCCCGGCTGCCCCAGCCGAGCACGCCTGCTGCCTCGACCGGACGTCCCTGCTGCCCCGGTCGAGCGCTCCTGCTGCCTCGGCCGGGCGCTCTTGCTGCCCCGACCGAGCGCTCCTGCTGCCTCGGCCGGGTGCCCCTACTGCCTCGGCCAGAGGCTCTTGCTGCCCCGACCGAGCGCCTCTGCTGCCTCGGCCAGAGGCTCCTGCTGCCCCGGCCGAGTGCCTCTGCTGCCTCGGCCGGAGGGCTCCTGCTCCCCGGCCGAGCACTCTTGCTGCCTCGGCCGGGTGCCCTCGCTACCTTGGCCGAGAGCCCTTGCTGCCTCGGCCGGGCACACCTGCTACCGGGCACCCCGCGCTTGGGCAGGCCTCACACCCTGTGCGCCCCGCGCCCATCCAGACAGCGCGCCATGCACCCGCCTGGGCGTTGTGCCTCGCGCGCCCCGCTCCTGGCCACCCGGTGGGCCTTGAGGGGGCCGGTCCAAGGCCTCATCCAACACTATAAATACCCCCCCCCCTTAGGGGGAGGGAAATACACACAATATTTCATCACACAACACTTCTCTCTCATTCGAGAACTCTCTCCTCTCCCGCGCTCTTGTGACATTTCAAGAGCGCGCGCTCCTTCTCCCTCGGCTTAGAAATACAAGGACCCCCCTCCACGAGAGGGAGCGCGCTCCTCTTCTGCGACCCGAGCTTCTGTAGTACACACTGCTCTCTTGGTTCTTGGCCTTTGAGCTAGAACTCCGAGCTACGAGGCAAGCGACCCCTCTAATGTCTTCACTATAAGCTACGAGCCAGGTCCTACTCTAAAGCCTTGGATTCTCAAGCCTCCGAGCCCAAGATAGCCCCCAACATTCAAATTGAACTACGTTCTGACTTGATCCAGACTAAAGGGTACGTAGTCAGCCAACATTTGGCACGGTCACACCCCCCAAAACACACCTCAGGGTCTGGAGGGTGCAGCTTGGTCTACGAGCTCCCATTTTTGGCCCGGGCGCGGTCACTTGGTCCGGCCTTGAAATCGAACCGCCCGAGGTATTTAATTGTTGTTCGTTTTCATGCGACAACAAGTAGATGGAAGCCAACTAGTAAGAAGATACCGCAAAAGATATTGCGATATTTTCCCTTGAAAGATCAATTGAAGCGACTGTACGCATCTCAACACACGGCGCTTCAGATGCAGTGGCACGAAAGAGATCGCGTCAGGGAAGCTGGCGTTCTACGACATCCTGCCGATGGTACAACGTGGACGAATTTGGACGAGAGATACCCAGGCTTTGCTGCAGAGCCTCGGAACGTGCGGCTTGGGTTAGCTGCAGATGGATTCAACCCGTTTGGGGATATGAATCTATCGTACAACATGTGGCCTGTAGTACTTACGGCGTACAACTTGCCGTCTTGGTTGTGCATGAAGAAAGAGTACCTGATGCTCACGCTTCTGATCCCGAGGCCTCATTCACCAGGAAAAGATATGGACATTTTCTTGCAGCCTGTTGTTGAAGAGCTGAAAGAACTGTGGGAGAATGGAGTCTGCGTTCGTGATGGAGCCAAAGATGAAGTGTTTCGGTTGCGTTCCGCGTTACTCTGGACGATAAACGATTTTCCGGCTAGATCGTATTTATCGGGATGGAGCGGCCAAGGGTATCTCGCTTGCCCTACGTGCAACTTTGACACGCCGTCCCTAAAAGTCAGAAACAGGATCGTCTACTATGACCATCATCGATTCTTGAAAAGGCATCACCGATTGAGGAAAAGCAACGATCACTACAAAGATAAGCACGAGAAACGAAATAAACCCGAGAAGTTGACTTCTTAAGACATAATCGCTTAGTTGGCTGGTGTTTCTTGCATGACTACTGGCAAACACGCTGCCTCTGTAGGCAAAAACCGAAAGCGAGCTGAGTGCGAACTGAGTTGGACCAAGAAAAGCATCTTTTACGAGTTTCTGTACTGGTCTGAGTCGCAGTTGAAGCACAACATGGACGTGATACACGTAGAGAAGATTGTGTGCGAGAATCTTCTCGGGACGATGCTTAGCTTGGAAAAGAAGAGCTATGACACCGAGAAGGCGAGGCTTGATTTGATGGACTTGGGCATCAAGACCACTTTGCACTTGGAACCAAATGGGGGTGTGGTTATTACAAACAGCGAGCGTCGTATGTTTTGACCCTTGAGCAAAGACAGCGATTTACAGAGTTCTTAAAATCTGTCAAATTTTCCGATGGTCTCGCTACGAATTTAAAAAAAATGTGACAACTGATGGGAAGCTCACAGGTTTGAAGTTGCATGATTGCCACTTGATCTTGCAAAGATTGTATGCTATTGGTATTCGCCCTTTTGTGCCACAGCCAATACATGATACGGTCACTGAGCTTTGCAACTTTTTCAAGTTGATAAGTTCGAGAACATTAAGAGCCGAAGATCTTGAAAGAGCGCAAGAGTCTATCGTCGAGATGTTATGTAAGCTTGAGATGATATTTCAACCCGCTTTTTTCATGATCATGGTTCACATGGCGATGCATCTACCAGAGGAAGCGTTGCACGCGGCCCGATGCATATGCGGTGGATGTACCCTTTTGAGAGATACCTTTGGACGTTAAAACATTTTGTCAAAAATAGAGCTAGACCAGAAGGCTCTATTGCAGAAGCTTATGTTGTAGAAGAAGCTCTAACGTTCATTGCAAGGTATCTTGAAGATAAGAAAGTAGTTGATGAAGTTCAAGTGCGAGAGCTATCCGTTTTTGGATCCGAGATGTGTGTGCCTTATGGGATGATGAACGCGATAGTATTAGACAATGAGCAAAGAGAAAAAGCGGAGTGGTACATCTATACCAACTGTCCTGAAGTGAATCAGTATTTGGTGTAAGTAATCGATCCACATCCTTCTCTAAGTTATTTCATTGTTGTATTTTGTTTAAGCAATGTTTTAAACAACAACGAGCATTTGTATTTCCTGAAGAAATCTGGAGTTCGCGATATTGAAGCGGAGCATAGAAAGGGATTCAAAGATTAGTTTGCGAACAAGGTAATAACACAATATTGTAGTTTTTTTTTATAAACACTCAAGTGCTAACCAATGCTTTGTTTCGTAATAACCAGATTTTTGAAATGAAAGCTAGTGGCTCTGACATGTCTGACGAGAACTACTCGCTTTCTATCGGTTCCCTTCAAGTCGCTTATCAATATCCCAGCTGCTTTGTTAACGTCTTAAAGTTCATTACTCATCGTCGCGATAATCAACGAGTCACTCAAAATAGCGGTGAATGTGTGCCTGTGGATGATTTCACTTACTACGGTCGGATGGAAGACGTCATCGTGCTGAATTACAGGTACGACTGTCGTGTTCTATTATTCAAACGTACTAGTGCAGAACGATAAGACTACTAGAGAAACGAGTGCTTTTACCGCCAAAAATTGTTTTACAGAGGAGCCGTACATATTCGCGATTCAGGCGAAGCAAGTCTTTTACATCAAAGATCTTGTTTTAGGTGGTAACTGGGAAATCGTTCAGGAATGCAATCATCGAGGGATTTGGGACATTCCTGAAGTTGACCCCACCACCTCAGCCTCGATTTCGTTGACAATAGAATTGTCAAACATCGATCGTCTAAATCATCGAAACGAAATCGAAGATGCTGAGCTGGTAAATATCGTTGGCGATGGTGAGGAAGATGATGATGATCATGAGGAAAGCATCGTTTTTGAGGGAAAAGATGTTGATGTTGATGTGATGTTAATGTTGATATAGGCAGTGATGACGATGAATGAGTACTATCTATGTCACCACGGTTTTCCTCCGCCATATGTGAGGTCTTTTAATAAAAAAATCCGTGGTGTCACCCACGTTTTTGTATGATGTTGTTCCCTTTTGTTTTGTGACGTATGTTGTTCACAAATGTTGTTTTATTTTATACGATGTCAATTTACAAATGTTGTTTTCATTTTATAGGATGTCGACCGCTACAAGTTCTGGTGGAGATTCGCCACAGAGACCGGGTTCTCAAGGTCTGCCACAGAAACCTGATTTCCAAGGTCCTAAGAAATCAAGGGGACCAACAACCGGCTCGATGTCGGTGCGAGCAACACATGGTGTACTTGGTGCGAATGTGGTCAAGTGGGATCCAATAAACCAAACCTTCTATCAAGAGATAAGGAAAGAAAATAAAAAGATTGGACTATTTAACAATTGCCTCGATGCTTTGGTGAAAGCATATATCCCGCCTACGACTCGTGATTGGAGTGAAGTGACGCCCCAGACGTTGGCTGCTCTTTTGAGCGCACTTCATTCTAAGTTCAGATTTGTGTACACGGATCCTGATACCGACGATGATCTGCCTGCGGTTTGCTTTAAGAATATGATTGACCAGGCTATCATTTGGAATGCCAAGATCAGGCAACGCAACCAGAAGTCCAAGCTATCAGAGAAGATCAGGTTGGAGTTTTGCGGGAGCAAAGAAAACGCTAAGACGGAAACACCACCGGGATATAAGAAAGAGGATTGGGAGGCGGTGGTAGACGAGTTCGCAACTGACGATTGGAAGGTACGTAATGTATGATTGTAATAAATCACAATATCTTTATCAGATTGAATAATGACACAATTAATTATTTGCAGAAAAAGTCTAATCGCAACAAGGAGAATTCGAAGAAGAAGAAGACGAGGTCGACTCAGGGATCTCTTTCTTTCTTGGCTCATCGTCATTTGAACGTAAGTTATTCTAATTTTGAAATACTTAAGTTGAAATAAATTCAATACTTATATTTTCATAACAATTGCAGAGTAAGGACGATGGGACTTTGGGTTCCGCGTTAGAGACGTGGGAGCAAAAGTACCATAATAGAAAAGGTGAATGGATGAAAGATTGGGCGAGACGAACACATGTAAGTCATATGTGATAATTACGATTACGTTACTTACATAATAATTAAGTTTTGATAATTTTTTTTATGTGTAAAGGCGCGGATAGTTACTCTAGTGGCGGATCTTCGGCGACAAGCAGAAGAGCAAAGCGTAGTATTTAACCATGACGACGCAGAGGAGCACGCGATGCTAGACATTCTCGGGAACCGTCAAGATTGGTATGTTGGAATAGGTCCAACGGTCCCGAGTTCATCTTGGTCTATTGTTGTCGCACAAAAATGAACAACTATGGTATACCTCGGGCGGTTCGATCCAAGGCCGGACCAAGTGATCGCACCCGGGCCAAAAGTGTGAACTCGAAAGTCTCGAGCTAGGCTTTCTCCGATCAACCCGGCTCTGGGAAGAGGAAAGGGGTGAGAACATAGTTCAGGGCGATTGTGACGCAGCATGAGGCCTGAAGCCTTACTGGAGAAGCGTTCTCGATGAAGGAATGTTGTCAATGGTGCCCAGAAGAAGAGTAGTAGTGTCTATTTGTGTACATTTGATGTAATATAGTCTCACGAAGACTCTTGCTTGAAATTGCTTATTCATTAATGAAAGTTGAAACGTTCATTCATTCTTCCTTGTCTGTTTGAAGCTTTATGATAAAACCTTAGTCTTTAGTCCATAAACAAACTTAACAACTTACGAAGAGACAAATGTAGATTTGCATGAACAAACTCTTCGTAGTTTGCTTAAAACGATATATTCGCAATCTAAGGGTCAAAGCACTATAGACCTCAGTATGATTGTTAGAAGAATCTATGATGTCTGGTTATGAGGCATTGAGAGTTGGAGACTCTATAGTTCTTCTAGGTATCTTCCGAAGGTACTGAATTGACCAGTGCACTTCTAGAGACAAGATAAGAACAAACCATTTAACCTCTTATGTCTCGAAGTCACTATGTATGAATTGCATCGTGCTTACCTTAATCCTGAAATGAGACATGTCATTTCACACCTTAGTATTCTCATTTGAGAAAGTCAGAGTTCGGACTCACTATGTGATTCCGAACAGGGCCTATTGGTGAAGTACTAAGTTGTGAGAATGTCATGAGTAACTTTGTGAAGTTCTCATAGATATGGAATTCATGTACAAGATTGCTGAAATGCAATGTATATCACCTCATGCTTTGTTCCTTGGAGTGTGAATAAATGAACTCGCCAGTGTCCAAATTGAGTCTTGACTCTTTTGGATGAAACAATGTGACTTGTTAGCTCCTCGTCAATACATTGTTTCTAACTTATTCACAAGCGACAAAGGAGTTGAGGAAATAAAAACTAGAAGGGTAAAATGGTAATTTGTAAATCCTGACTAGCTGATGATATTCATGAAGGGTAAACACAGATAATATTCAGTGGATCCGCTCATCATAATTAGGCTGAATTCTTGAGTAGAAAATAAATTCATTTGAACCGAGAGATTTTCAGTGTCAACTCTTTGGAGTCAGTTGGCATTAAGCTAAACTTGGAAAAGGTTTGTGAACTTTTGAGTCCCAGTGTTTAGCTCAAGCTTTGTTCATTTGGGTCCATGAGGTCACTGTCACGAATTACATCGATTAGGAATAGTTAAACTGGAAGCTAAGTCAAAACAATAACGAAAATTGTCGAAAGGGTAATTTTGTCTTTTTTGACATGGCATGAAATGAATGTCAATAAATTTTTTTGACAATGTCATATGATGACATATTATATCACACGGCCATAACATGTTTATTCGGCCTTGTGAATTAATTTCATTTCATAGAATTTTACTAGAAAATTCTTAATGGGCTTTTCTTATGTTGTCATGAACAATTAAAAGAAAACCTAGAAAGCCTTTCTAGAAGGCTTTTGGCCGTCCAACCCAAGTGAATGGGAGACCAAATTTCGTGCAGCCCTTCGTGTGAAAGAGAGTTTATTTTGTGCATTAATGTATGAAGATACTTGCCAAAAGAAAAAGAGGAAACAAATTTCCTCTAGGAGAGTATGACATGGGCGGCCAAGGCAAGCAAAATAGGAAACAAATTTGCTTCTAGATGCCAAGGCTTACACGCCCAAAATGAGAAAAGGAAATGAGAATTATTTCCTCATGAATATGTGATAATCTAAAGAAGAGGAAACTACCTTATTGAAGGTAAAGCCTCTCCTATAAATAGGAGCCTTATTCTTCTCATTTCATTCATTCCACATAAGTTAGAGATTGAGAGTCTCTCTCTCTAGAACTTGTGGCTGCCCTCTCCTCTCTCTCTCTAGTCAATTTCGTTTTATTGTTTTGGCACCTAGGTCCTCATTTGACCTAGAGTTTAGCTCTGCGACTTCAAGACTCGTTCTTAAGTCGTAGTGTTTAAAAGTGCCCACTCACTGATTCCTTTATTTCGAGTGATTTAGTGATAGAAACTTTCGTGGGTTCTCGAGGTGCCGAGGAAAGAAAGAGAGACGTGCTGCGAGGGGAGACGAGCGTTGCAAACTTTCCAACAGCTTCTCAAAGTTCAAGCTTCAAGAAAGGTTAGTAAACTTCTTCGCTCATAATAGTTTTTATTTATATGTACTTGCACTTGGTCTAGGTTAGTAAAAGTCTGTTTTTACTTGAAAATAACTTTTTTAAAATTCCGCCGCTTTGTGAAGCGTTAAACTTTTTCTTAAACCCTAGATAAATTCCAACAAATGGTATCAGAGCTATGGTCAAAGATTAGCATGTACATGTATTTAAAAATATGAGCTTAAAAATCGTTTTCGAAAGTTTACTAATTTTGTGACAAGTTAGAATTGTTTTCTTAGATTTTTTTTAATTTATTGCTCTTTCCTTTAAATTAAAAATCATGTTGATTTTCTATTAGTTTGGGATGTTATTAAAACACATTAGAATCAGTTCTAAATATTTTTAATTTTTTATATTGAAAAACGTGTTTTAAAGGTTTGAGAAATTTCGAGTAAATTTTGTGACTAGTTTTCTTGTCTTACTAGTTTCGTTTATTTACTTGAATCGTTTTATGCTTGTTGTTATTTATCTTATGCCTTGTTATTACCTTGCTAATAAAACACAAATAAAATCTTTAACAACCTTCATAAAACGTTCCGTTACACTCGATTCTTTTTCGCACCTATAAAGGACCAAGCTTTAATTATTTCTTTTTCTTCTAACTGGAGTAAACCCGCATTAAAAGTGGCATAACTCTCTGCTCCGAAATAAAAATTTAATTATTCTTAAATCAAATTAAAGCTCTGTCTGTCCTCTGTCCAATGCCACCGGTTTCAGGTCAAAAGGACATCGGAGCCGCCAGTTATGGCGATTTTACTCCGAGGTGCGCGGCTGTTCCGAAACTCCAGTTTTTTTAGAATTCCGGATTTTCAGCCTCACTACCATGAGTTATAGAACTCTAATGAGAAAATTTTCTTGAGCAAAATTGGTTTTTTATAAGATTATAAACATGATGTGTAAGATTAAAAAGTTTTGATTTTTGAAAGATTAATTGAAATTGAGTTTTTACAAAACTAGTTTGAATTTTGAAAAACCGTTTTCACTTTCAAACTTGAAAAATATTTTGTCGTCCAAATCAAATAAATTTTCAAAATGTTTTCAAAACTATATCTATATCACATATGTTCAAAATCTATATGCTCTTGAAAATTTGAGTGGGAGGTCTCCTCGTAGACGAGCCGAAAAATAAAAAGATGTGTAATCTCAAACTTTCAAGTGTTCGAGTGTGTTGAAGTTCACACTTCCCTCATGCACTTTCCCGAAATAGAAAATAGGAAAAGATCGGGTATGTACCTTGTGCCTTTATGCACTAATACTGCTCTGAACATGATGATCTAGGATTCTCTTCTAGTTGTCCGCTCTATCGCTCTATAACTAGGAAAACCGTTTCCGAACATATAAGAGCAGATGAACCAACTCCAAAAACTAAGTGGGAGGGTTATACTTGTTGTTTGTAACCCACGATCTCCAACACTAATGAAAAGTGCAAGTGTTGCCAGACTAAGAGTCACCCTCGTGGCCCTCTCTTAAATGAGAGTACTCAAGGGCGCTTTGCATTGATCATTGCTCAATGAGCTAAATCCGAAAGTGAGACAATGAGACAAGACCTACCCTCGGCGGATTGTTTTTCAAAGTCAATCTTTTGGACTAAGTGGTTGGTTACACACTTAGACTCAATCCCTAGTAATCCTCCCTCGAGGCCCTGCGAAAGGATGTGAGTGATCAAACCAATTTAAAAGGTGGCTGGTCAAAATTGGTGTATTGACATCTTGGCTAAGCATTAATGATGTGTCATTTACTTATAAAAGGAGATTTTTTGCGGCCTTCCCTCGAAGGAGTAAATTATCGTTTGGTTTATAACACCTTTGGATTTTATCAAAGTCTTAAACAAACTTAAATCCTAAACCAAAGACTAATCATAAACTTGTTTCAACTTTAATAGGCAATATGTCTCCCAACTCTCTCTCTTTCATCCTTTCCTCGAACAAACTCAAAAACGAAAACTACGTTAATTGGAAACATAACCTCGACATAATACCTACCTTTAACAAGCACAAATGGGTACTCACCACCCCGTGTCCTCCTCTGACGAATGATGATTCGACTCAAGAGGACAATGACGCCTTAGCGGCATGGCTTCGATCCGATGAGATTGTGAGGTGCTATATCTTGGCATCTATGAACAATATGCTGAAGGAGCAACATCGTAACATCGAGACTACCGCCGAAATGCTCTACAATCTCCTTGAGATGTTTGGAGGGCAAGGGCGTCAAACAAGGCAACAAGCAGTCCGACAGTTTATGAACTGTCACATGAAGGCTAGGACTCCTGTTGGAGACTTTATGATACTGATCATTAGTTTTCTAAATAAAATGGAAATCCTAGGATCTGAGATTGATGAGAAGAGTGTCATAGATATGAACTTAGAAACTCTCCCCGCATCTCTTGATTCCTCCAAGATGAACTACTCCATAAACAAGCTAGAGTACACTGTTACCAAGCTTATGAAGGAACTTCACACTGCTGTAGGTCTCACTAAGAGAAAGAGGAATCAAGGAGAGGCACATGCTACTGAGCAAAAAGCCTCCGCCTTTGGAACTAAGAAGAGACCTCACAAGGCCGATAAAAAGAACTGTCATGCCTATCTCAAAGCAAAGGAACATAATATTGTACTAGTTACTGGAGCATTCTTAGTAGCTGATAATGTATCAACGTGGATTCTTGACTCCACTGCTACTAACCATATTTGTTGTTCCTTGAATGGTTTTAAGAAAACCAAAAGCTTAGAGGAAGGCGAGTTCTGCTTCAAATGGGTTGATGGGAGCCTGGTGTCTGCGAAGGCTGTGGGATCCGTGATGCTGTCTTTTGAAGACCATACTTTAAACTTGAATAATGTTTATTTCGTTCCTTCCTTTGGAAAGAACTTAATATCTGTTGCTCGTCTTCGTGAGCAAGATTATTGTTTAAAGTTCATTAAGAATGGAATTCGTATTTCGTTTCCTGATAATTCTTTTGTCACTGATGCATGTATGAAGAATGCTCTTTTCTACATCTATCCCACTCAACCTTCTCTTTTAGACACCGAAATAGATAACGATCTAGTTAGAGAGCCAAAGAGGATCAAACTTTCTGAATCCTCCGATCTAACGAAATCAGCATACCTCTGGCACTTGAGACTTGGTCATATCAGTCTAGATAGGATTAAGAGACTTGTGAGGGACGGTCCACTCCAAGACTCTGCAATAGGTTCACTAACTACTTGTGAATCCTGCATAGAAGGAAAAATGACTAAGCGACCTTTCTTCGATAAGGGTCGAAGAGCCATTGAATTGCTGGAACTAGTACATTCTGATGTATGTGGTCCGCTCAACCAACAGGCACGTGGAGGATACGAATACTTCGTTACCTTCACCGATGATTACTCACGATATGGGTTTGTCTATTTGCTCAAACACAAATCCGAGACCTTTAACATATTTAAGGTCTTTAAGGCTTTAGTGGAAAAGCAAACTGGCAAAGTGATCAAAACACTTCGATCTGATCGAGGTGGTGAGTATAAGTCTGGAGAGTTCGATGACTTTCTTAAAGAAGAAGGAATCGCTTCTCAGCTTACCGCACCTGGCACACCTCAACAAAACGGAGTGTCAGAGAGAAGGAACCGAACTCTTATGGATATGGTTAGATCAATGATGAGTTACTCATCACTCCATCTTTCCTTTTGGGGATATGCCCTCGAAACAGCCGCTTACATTTTGAACCAAGTTTCGTCCAAGATGGTTCCTGATACTCCCTATGAACAATGGACTGGCCGTAAAGTAAGTTTGGGCCACATCCGAATTTGGGGTTGCCCTGCACACGTGCTAAGGCAAAAGACTAGCAAGTTGGCTAGTAGGTTAGAATTGTGCTTGTTTGTGGGATATCCAAAGGAAACCAAGGGTTTCATCTTCTATAGTCCCGAGGACGATAAGACTTTCGTTAGCACGAATGCTCGTTTCCTTGAGGAGGACTTTATGAAGGATGCAAAACCTAGAAGCAAAATTGTGCTTGAAGAAAAGTTGGGTGAGGAAGCTTCTACCTCATCTGTAAGAACTGTTCTTACCCCAACTGAAACACAACCTTACTCATCAGAATCTCGTCAAGTAGTACTTAGACGTAGTGGGAGGGCTACTCAAAAGCCTGACAGGTACATGTCTTATGGAGACTCTCTTGTAGCCGTCTCTGACATGGATGATCCTGTTTCCTATAGCCAAGCGATGGCTTGTTCTGAATCACACCTTTGGCTTGACACCATGAAAGTTGAAATGCACTCGATGTATGTCAACAAAGTCTGGAAACTTGTAGAACTTCTTGAAGGGATTAAACCCGTAGGGTGTAAGTGGATATACAAGAAGAAAATAGGTCCTGATGGGAACGTCGAGACGTTCAAAGCACGACTTGTGGCGAAGGGTTATACCCAACAAGAAGGGATTGACTATGAAGAAACCTTCTCGCCAGTGGGGATGCTTAAATCCATCCGCATACTCTTATCCATAGCTGCAGCTCTTGACTATGAGATCTGGCAAATGGATGTCAAGACAGCCTTTCTGAATGGCAATCTTGACGAGCGCATTTTACATGGCTCAACCAGACGGTTTCGTGGAAGAAGGTCAAGATACCAAGGTTTGTGAGTTACTTAAGTCAATTTATGGATTAAAGCAAGCATCTAGGTCATGGAATATCAGATTCGATGAAACTATGAAAAGCTTCGGCTTTGAACAGTCAATAGATGAGCCTTGTGTTTACAAGTTAATACAAGAAGGCAAAGTTGTGTTTCTGGTACTATATGTCGATGATATACTACTCATTGGTAATGACGTGGGTAAGTTATCTGACGTTAAGGTCTGGCTGGAAAAGCAATTCGATATGAAGGATCTAGGAGAAGCCGCGTACATTCTGGGGATCCGAATCTTTCGAGATAGGAAAACCGGACCATGTCGCTCTCTCAAACATCTTATATTGAAAAGGTGATGGATCGCTTCTCGATGCAAGACTCCAAGAAGGGCCAAACACCCTTTAGGCATGGAGTTTCACTCTCTAAGGACCAGTCTCCCAAGACTGCACAAGAGATTGAAGACATGTAGAAAATTCCTTACGCCTCTGCCGTAGGAAGCCTTATGTGTGCTATGCTTTGCACTAGACCTGACATCTGTTTCGCCGTTGGCGTAGTTAGCCGTTTCCAATCCAACCCTGGACCCGAGCACTGGATTGCTGTTAAGCATGTTCTTAAGTATCTTCGAAGAACTAGGAACTTGATGCTTACATACTCAAGTACTGACCTGACTATGACGGGATATACCGACTCCGATTTTCAAGCGGATAAGGATTCCAGGAAATCGACTTCAGGATCTGTGTTCATCCTTAATGGTGGAGCTGTTGTGTGGAGAAGTATTAAGCAATCTTGCATTGCTGACTCCACAATGGAAGCAGAATATGTGGCTGCTTGTGAAGCATCCAAAGAGGCTGTATCGCTTAGAAAATTCCTTAAGTATTTGGAAGTTGTTCCAAACGTTGACGAGCCCATGACTCTTTATTGTGATAATAGTGGGGCTGTCGCTAACTCGATGGAACCTCGAAGCCATAAGCGCTCTAAGCATATTGAGAGGAAATACCATTTGATTCGAGAGATCGTGCAGCGCGGAGACGTGGAAGTGAAGAAGATCTCAACGGTGGACAACCTAGAAGATCCATTCACTAAGGCCCTAGCGAACAAGGTCTTCGACCAACATCGAGAGGGATTAGGCATGAAAGACTACACACATCTTCATTGAGTCAAGTGGGAGTTTGTTGTCAATGGTGCCCACAAGAAGAGTTGTAATCTTTATATTCTACATTTGATGTAATAAAGTCTCATGAAGACTCTTGCTTGTAATTGCTTATTCATTAATAAAAAGTTGAAACGTTCATTCAATCTTCGTTGTCTGAAACTTTATGATAAAACATTAGTCTTTAGTCCATAAACAAACTAAACAACTTACAAAGAGACAAATGTAGATTTGCATGAACAAACTCTTCGTAGTTTGCTTAAAACGATATATTCGCAATCTAAGGGTCAAAGGACTATTGACCTCTGTATGATTGTTAGAAGAATCTATGATGTCTGGTTATGAGGCATTGAGAGTTGGAGACTCTATAGTTCTTCTAGGTATCTTCCGAAGGTACTGAATTGACCAGTGCACTTCTAGAGACAAGATAAGAACAAACCATTTAACCTCTTATGTCTCGAAGTCACTATGTATGAATTGCATCGTGCTTACCTTAATCCTGAAATGAGACATGTCATTTCACACCTTAGTATTCTCATTTGAGAAAGTCAGAGTTCGGACTCACTATGTGATTCCGAACAGGGCCTATTGGTGAAGTACTAAGTTGTGAGAATGTCATGAGTAACTTTGTGAAGTTCTCATAGATATGGAATTCATGTACAAGATTGCTGAAATGCAATGTATATCACCTCATGCTTTGTTCCTTGGAGTGTGAATAAATGAACTAGCCAGTGTCCAAATTGAGTCTTGACTCTTTTGGATGAAACAATGTGACTTGTTAGCTCCTCGTCAATACATTGTTTCTAACTTATTCACAAGCGACAAGGGAGTTGAGGAAATAACAACTAGAAGGGTAAAATGGTAATTTTGTAAATCCCGACTAGCTGATGATATTCATGAAAGGTAAACACAGATAATATTCAATTGATCCACTCATCATAATTAGGTTGAATTCTTGAGTAGAAAATAAATTCATTTGAACCGAGAGATTTTCAGTGTCAACTCTTTAGTGGAGTCAGTTGGCATTAAGCTAAACTTGGAAAAGGTTTGTGAACTTTTGAGTCCAAGTGTTTAGCTCAAGCTTTCTTCATTTGGGTCCATGAGGTCACTGTCACGAATCACATCGATTAGGAATAGTTAAACTGGAAGCTAAGTCAAAACAATAACGAAAATTGTCGAAAGGGTAATTTTGTCTTTTTGGACATGGGATGAAATGAATGTCAATAAATTTTTTTGACAATGTCATATGATGACATATTATATCACACGGCCATAACATGTTTATTGGGCCTTGTGAATTAATTTCATTTCATAGAATTTTACTAGAAAATTCTTAATGGGGTTTCTTATGTTGTCATGAACAATTAAAAGAAAACCTAGAAAGCCTTTCTAGAAGGCTTTTGGCCGTCCAACCCAAGTGAATGGGAGACCAAATTTCGTGCAGCCCTTCGTGTGAAAGAGAGTTTATTTTGTGCATTAATGTATGAAGATACTTGCCAAAAGAAAAAGAGGAAACAAATTTCCTCTAGGAGAGTATGACATGGGCGGCCAAGGCAAGCAAAATAGGAAACAAATTTGCTTCTAGATGGCAAGGCTTACACGCCCAAAATGAGAAAAGGAAATAAGGATTATTTCTTCTTGAATATGTTATATTCTAAAGAAGAGGAAACTACCTTATTGAAGGTAAAGCCTCTCCTATAAATAGGAGCCTTATTCTTCTCATTTCATTCATTCCACATAAGTTAGAGATTGAGAGTCTCTCTCTCTAGAACTTGTGGCCGCCCCTCTCCTCTCTCTCTCTAGTCAATTTCGTTTCATTGTTTTGGCACCTAGGTCCTCATTTGACCTAGAGTTTAGCTCTGCGGCTTCAAGACTCGTTCTTAAGTCGTAGTGTTTAAAAGTGCCCACTCACTGATTCCTTTATTTCGAGTGATTTAGTGATAGAAACTTTCGTGGTTGCTCCAGGTGCCGAGGAAAGAAAGAGAGACGTGCTGCGAGGGGAGACGAGCGTTGCAAACTTTCCAAAAGCTTCTCAAAGTTCAAGCTTCAAGAAAGGTTAGTAAACTTCTTAGCTCATAACAGTTTTTATTTATATGTACTTGCTCTTGGTCTAGGTTAGTAAAAATCTATTTTTACTTGAAAATAAATTTTTTAAAATTCCGTCGCTTTGTGAAGCGTTAAACTTTTTCTTAAACCCTAGATCAATTCCAACATGGAATTCATGTACAAGATTGCTGAAATGCAATGTATATCACCTCATGCCTTGTTCTTTGGAATGTGAATAAATGAACTGGCCAGTGTCCGAATTGAGTCTTGACTCTTTTGGATGAAACAATGTGACTTGTTAGCTCCTCGTCAATACATTGTTTCTAACTTATTCACAAGCGACAAAGGAGTTGAGGAAATAACAGCTAGAAGGATAAAATGGTAATTTTGTAAATGCCGACTAGCTGATGATATTCATGAAGGGTAAACATTGATAATATTCTGTGGATCCACTCATTACAATTAGGTAGAATTCTTGAGTAGAAAATAAATTCATTTGAACCGAGAGATTTTCAGTGTCAACTCTTTTGTGGAGTCAGTTGGCATTAAGCTAAACTTGGAAAAGGTTTGTGAACTTTTGAGTCCAAGTGTTTAGCTCAAGCTTTCTTCATTTGGGTCCATGAGGTCACTGTCACGAATCACATCGATTAGGAATAGTTAAACTAGAAGCTAAGTCAAAACAAGAACGAGACAAGTTTTACGAAAATTGTCAAAAGGGTATTTTTGTCTTTTTGGACATAGGATGAAATGAATGTCAATAAATTTTTTGACATGGTCATTTGATGACATACATCTACTCGGCCAAGATAGTTTAATTGGGCCTTGTGGATTAATTTCATTTCATGGAATTTTATTTGAAAATTCTTATTGGGCTTTTCTTATGTTGTCATGAACAAGTGCAGAAAGTCTAGAAACGTCTTCTAGAAGCCCCATGTGGCCGCCCACCCTATAGAGAACTAGGAGAGATTATTTTGTGCATAAATGTATCAAGATACTTGCCAAAAGAAAAAGAGGAAACAAATTTCCTCTATGAGGAAATTATAGTTTCGGCCAACACAAGGAAAAGAGAGAGACAAAACTAAATGACAAAACAAATCCAAGGCTTCTAGAAACCTATGTTGGACGTGAAAAGCAAGGGAAAAAGAGGAAATAAGATTTCCTCATGAATGCTTGGAAAAAGAGGAAACTACTTCTTTCCAAGGCCAACCCTTCTCCTATAAATAGGACCCTCACTCCTCTCATTCTATTCATTCCACATAAGTTAGAGATTGAGAGACTCTCTCTCTAGACCTTGTGGCCGAAATCCTCTCTCTCTCTCTCTCTCTAGTTATTTTTCGTTTTGGCAACTAGGTCCTCATTTGACCTAGTGGTTTGAGCTCTTCGACTCTTAGACTTGTTCTAGAGTCGTCGTGTTTAAAAGTGCCCACTCACTAATTCCTTATCTCTCGAGTGATTTAGTGATAGAAACTTTCGTGGTTGCTCGAGTTGGCGAGGAAAGGAAGAGAGACGAACGTTGCAACTTTCCAAAAGCTTCTCAACGTTCAAGCTTCTAAAAAGGTTAGTAATCTTTGATGCTCATATTAGTTTTTTTTTTATTTACATATGCTTGCGCTTTGCCTAGGTTAGTAAAATCATTTTACTTGTCAAAAGAAATTTTTTAAAATTTCGCCGCTTACCAAAGCGTTAAACTTTTTCTTAAACCCTAGATCAATTCCAACAAGGAAACGGTGCGCGGAGGAATCCTCGGCGACGTCTCGGAACTTTGGAGATCGCGTACGCGTCTAGCGTGTTAGACGCGTTAAGGGACTCTAGCGTGTCGAGACTCAAGACGTAGTTATCTAATTCGGACTCGCCGATGACCTTTCCGAGCTTCTCGTACACCATTTAATAATAAAAATAAAAAAATGACTTCTTGTACAAGATAACTCAAGAACTCCGACACGACGAGATTATGTACTCGCGGCAATAGGTGAGGATGTCCGACACGACAGACACGCCGGAATATCAAACATTGATGCCTGGGCACTGGAGGGCGTTCTATCAGAGGGAGCGACGTCCGGGAGTCCTCGAGAGTGCTTCAGAACCTCTGAGAACGAGAGAGACTTGTGGGAGTGCTTCAGGCCAAAGATGGCATCAAAAGAAGCAGAGGAGAGCGAGAATTCGAGCGTATCGATAGGAGAAGATGGGATGGCTTCCCCCTCAGTGAGAGGGAGTTTTTATAGGTGTTTGAGGGCCTTGAAAAGGTCCTTCATCGTCCATGTGGGACTAGGGGCACGCATCTCTTCAAGTGGAGGAGCACAAGGAGTAGCGACGCACCACGCGCGGCGCGCGACCCACGGCGCGCGGGCTGTGCCGCACTGCGCGCGGCGTGACCCTGTCCGGGCGCGGCGCACGGCGCAGCGGGCTTTCACGACCCGCGAGTGACAACTCGACCACGAACCGCGACTGTTCAACTCAAATCTGTACATAACTCATAATATAAACACATAAATTAAACATAATAAAATAGTTTGCGAAAATTCGGGGAAATTTTTCGCTTTTATAACTTAGAGTCTTATAGCGACTCCTATACGAATATGTTTCGGAACGTTTTATCAGAAGATACTAACCCCCGATTAAGAAACCCCATAGCCCATAGGTCAAGGCAATACACGCTCGGTCTCGGCCTTCAATCTCGTTTCCCGCTTACCAGCTTTTCCCTTATCTACATTACCAAGGGTCATAAAACTATGAGTCGATTGACTCAGTAAGTGGGAGTCTATCTATAAAGTAAAACGACTAATGCCATGTGACGTGCAAACAAGCAAACAAGAATGCAGAATGATTTCTAGATATAACTAGAACATAACATTAGAGCATGACTGACACGTGATATCACACTCTATCTATTCACTTGTTGTTCTGCAAGATCGTACATCCTCTTCTGCTACGATCTCCACAACGACAATAAGCCAGCCTCAGACCTCGAGCAGTAGTCTTACGACGGCTTGGGTGTTTTAAGATTGTTTGGGATCCACTAGTGGTACCATCTTCATCTGATGTCGGCGCATGTGTGCCGCCTTGGCACGACAATGAGTTCACTCGAGGCGACTGCTCATTGCTGAATGGGTTCACTCTAGGCGACTGCCCATTACCACCGGGTTCGCTCGTGGCGACTTCCCGTTATCATTGGGTTAGCTCGAGGTGACTGCCCTTTATCATCGGGTTCGCTCGTGGCGACTGCCCGTTATCGTTGGGTTCGCTCGAGGCGACTTCCCTTTACCATCGGGTTCTCCCCAGTTTTGAGTACTCAGCGCCATACAGACCACCTTGGTCTGCCACAAACACAAGTCGTTGACTTATGGGTACCACCGACAACCGTTCAATTAAGGTTCGGGTACTCTGCAGCACGCAAAGTACACACACATACTACTACAGGAGAGCATCTCGGGATAAACCCCGAAAGAATTAATGTTTCTCTTTTTTGCTCGTTAAGTGCTTTACGAAGAAGACTCAGGATGTGACTCCCGATACTTCCACGCTTGGTTCGAATCCAAGAGTTTGACTTATGCTCTCATGTCACCCTCGATCTAACCTATCCACTATGGTTAGCAAAGGGATCTACTAAACCAAGATAACATCGTGGTTGGTTCAAGTTAGCGTTTGAACCTAACGGGCGTACCCGAACTTAGTTTTCAAGCAAGAGTGGCCGAAGCCTTAACTTTCATGTTAATTCATTTTAGGGCTTTCACCTACTCTTGTTTACTAGCAAACAAATGCACAATCAAACAGGGTTATTCCCTTGGTAAGTAGTTGACTTAGGTCTCCTCAGTTACCTGGAAAAGATCGTCTTAAAACTTGTTGACTTACGGAGTTTCCTTGCTTTTCACGCTTCCCGAGACTCTATACATCCTGAAGCGTTTACACGTCCTGAAGTGTCGAGAAACTAAAACCTGAAGTTGAAATCTCATTAGTCAATGATTCGGGAGAAGCTGACGAGCTTAAGGTTCGTTATCGGGATTTACTTCGAGTCGATTCAGGGGTTCGAGAATTTAATTCACTTATTTCTCGGGTTTTCGGAATTTAAACTTATTCAAGACTCGTGCGAGTTCGGACCAGAGAACGAGTACGAAATAAAATCCAAATAATTATTTAACGAGTCTCAAATAAATTAAATGAATAATCCGAAAAATCATACAAACCTAGAATTCTGAATTAATTAACCAGAATTTAAATTCTCGATCATTCTTAAATAAATTATTAATAATCCCTGAATACAATCTCAAATCCAAAAATTACAACTCGAGTCTAAAGCTATAAAGCGATAAACGACTCACGAGTTAATCGAGCTTTATTTCGATAACTCTCTTAACTTGATATCTTCAGGAACCGGTCTTGTCGCTCTTGACTCGTCTGAATCCCGTCCGTCTGTCAAGATCTGTAATTCAAACCTGGAATCCGATAACGAGTCAATTCACGATTCCCAAAACATGACAAAATCTTGAAATCCTGATATCACGATTCAAAACCCGAACCCATAACCAATTCACCAATTCAATCGACTCAACACGAATAAAACAAACCGGAAACGTCCTAACATGAAAATGATCACAAAAACTCCCGAGGCTCAGAAATCAAGACAACATAGTCAAACCGGAAACACACAGCCAAAACCAAGCCCACGGCCACACACAACCAAACCTAACAATTTCAAAACCACAAAACAACCAGATTAAATCAGCCAGAACTAGAGCTCACGGCCAAAACCATTTTCCAAGTCATCCTCATGAATTTTCAACTCATCACAGCCTCAACTAAACCAGCACAACCAGAAATTAAACAAGCCTCAAAGGATCACACGGCCAAGACAAACAAAAACACTGGAAATTCGTCCAAAATTCAAACAACCACTTCTAATCAAATCCCAAGCTTTAAACAGGTTCATAAACGTCTCAAAGACCTTAAATGAAACGCAGAAATTCAAAAACCCCTAAACAAATCCTAATTCATGGGATTTTCGGCCAAAACACTACAAAACCAAGGAAATACGAACTAAAACCTCCTCGAGTTACAAACATCAACAACCAAGTCCAAACAGCGATTTAAACGAAGCAATTTCACCAAATTCAACCCGGAACCAAAACCCCCAAATCACAAGCTATGAACCCTAGATTTCAAATCTGATTCAAGGAAAGGAAATCTCACCTCAACCCACGGATTCTAGCTTTCCCGGAGGGTCATCACTTCTATCCTGGTGGTTTCTCTTGCTACGGCGTCACGGCGGCTCTCGACAAGCCTTCTTCTCAGCCCGGAGCGAGCGCGATGGAGACTCGGTGACAGTGATGGCGGGGCGTGAAGAAGAAAGGAAGAAGGGGAAGAGAAGTGGCGGTTGTTGTCGGTCCGTCTCGGACCGACGAGAACTAAGGCATCGCTTAGATCCACGCGACCGGTGCAAGGCCCGCACAGCGGCTCCCGGCCGGCCAAGTGCCGTCCGGCCAGCTCCCGGCCGGCGGCCGCCCGGCGTATGACCGGCCCAAAGCCGGCGCCCGGCCACTGGCCGGCCCAGAGCCGGCGCCCGGCCGCTGACCGGCCCAGAGCCGGCGCCCGGCCGATAGCCTTACCCGAGGCCGGCGCTCTAAGGCCGGCTCTCCATGGCCGGCACTCCATGGCCGGCACTCCAAGGCCGGCGCTCCAAGGCCGACTCTCCAAGGCCGGCGCTGGCCAAGGCCGGCTCTCCAAGGCCGGCTCTCCATGGCCGGCTCTCCATGGCCGGCACTCCAAGGCCGGCGCTGGCCAAGGCCGACTCTCCATGCCCGGCACTCCATGGCCGGCACTCCAAGGCCGGCGCTCCAAGGCCGGCTCCCCAAGGCCGGCTCTCCATGGCCGGCACTCCAAGGCCGGCACTCCAAGGCCGGCTCTCCATGGCCGGCACTCCATGGCCGGCGCTGGCCAAGGCCGGCTCTCCAAGGCCGGCGCTCCAAGGCCGGCGCTCCAAGGCCGGCGCTCCAAGGCTGGCTCTCCAAGGCCGGCGCTGGCCAAGGCCGGCTCTCCAAGGCCGGCTCTCCATGGCCGGCACTCCATGGCCGGCACTCCAAGGCCGGCGCTCCAAGGCCGGCTCTCCAAGGCCGGCTCTCCATGGCCGGCACTCCATGGCCGGCACTCCTCCAAGGCCGACCCAAACTTGCTCACTCGGCCAAGGGGTCTCCATACCACCCCTTGGCTGCCTATAAATACCAAGGCACCCCCCTTGGTCCAGGTAATCCATTCTTGAGCACTGAAACGCTGCCGAACTCGTACCTCGCTCGTTTCTCTCAAGCTTTGGCCTCTAAACACCCCTAAAACCTCTATACTCCACCTCAATCACACTAATGTTGAGCGTCGGAGAGGTAAACAGGGGCACCCCCCTGTTTCCCCTTTGTAGTTCACGTGTTCTCTACTCCTTTTCAGGTACTCTCACGAACTCAAGGGACATCCACAGCTAAGGGACGACTCGGGATACCGGGTCCGACACGCTCGAGTCAAGACGAGACCACTTGGTCCGGCCTTGGGTCTAACCGTCTTTGGCTCCTAAATAGTTGTCCGAAAAACAGCGACAACATTTTGGCGCTAGAAGGAGGGGACCACCGACCTTAGCACGCTCTCCCTTCCATTCCACACTCTCACCACTCCTACGACTCTCGAGAGATGAGTCACCTACCCACTACCTCCGCAGGTACCCGAGCGACGAGCTCGAGGTACGGTCTCCGACTCCTCGCACACCGTCTTGAAGGGCAACCTCGCGATAGCGAGAGCCAGCCCCAAGACCCGGTGAGCAACCCCGAGGCCGAGCTCCGAGAGGACACGGCCCGGCGGCTCGCGGAGCTCCTTGACCGTCCCGGCGTTGACGGCTCCCTCATCGCCGGTTTCCTCGGCTACGACGTCGAGGATCGATCTGCTCAGGATTACTCCGACCCCGAATACGTGGAGGAGTCGAGGACCGACGAGGCCACCCCTAGGCTCGCTCAAGCGCGACCCGAGAGGGCCAACGGTGCGTTGGCCGATCCTTTGTACCCGGCGCGACAACAGGCACGGTCACAGTCCCGGGGACTCGCCCCCTCGGTTTCAAGAGGTGGCCGGACACGGCCCCTCGCCGAGGAGAGAGCGAGTCTGGTCGACGATGGAGCCGATAGCCGAAGCGCTCGCCGGACGACCCGACCGAGGGCGACCTCGCCTCGTCACGCACCGAGCGTGGACCTTAGAGAGCGCTTGACGGCGCAGAGAAACTCCCGAGGGGAGGATCTCCGCCAAAGGCTAAATTCTCGAAGGGACGCGCTCCCCGCCGTAACTCTTGGCCGACCTCAGGCCAATGTCGTGGACCAAGCGTCCAACGAACGCCAACCGGTGACCCCCGTGGCCCCGACAATTGGCCCTGCCAACGGGCTTGATATGGTCACAATGATCCAGAGCCTCCAAAACCAAATCATCGAGATGAGGGAATCGGGGAGGCAAAGATCATATGGAGGGATCGAGGAGTCATACTCTCCCTTCGCCGCACAAATCCTCGCGCAGCCTTGCGTGGGAAACTTCAAATTGCCGTCCATCCCTCCCTATGATGGACGGACTGACCCGAACTTCCACATCCAACACTACGAGACGTGGATGACGATGCAAGGGCAGACAGACGCCACCCTCTGCCAAGCCTTCAGCCTGACCCTCACAGGGTCGGGCTTTGAGTGGTTCCAGAGTTTGAGGCCTGGGAGCATCCCGTCCTTCCGGGCCTTGCGAGAGGCTTTCCTCGCTCGCTTTGCCACGCTTGTGGCACAAAAGAAGTCGAAGACCCACCTCCTCTCCATTCGACAAGGGAGAGACGAGACATTGAGACAATACCTCGCTCGCTTCACCGAGGAGTCTCACAAAGTCGAGGGCTTCGATGACAAGGACGCCATCACAGCGATCACCGAGGGAGTTCGCACGAGCGACTTCCTCAAGTCCATTGTCGGGCAAGTCCCGCGAGACATGGCGGAGCTGATGACGAGAGCCCGCACACATATGGGAATCGAGGACTATCTCGATGGCCGAGATGGCCGAAAGTCGGGAGGATAAAGTAGTCGCCACCGCGACGAACAAGACGAAGATCATCCCGACCCTCAGAGGAAGAGGAGCAGGGGAGGCCGGGCCCCTAACGGTCGCCCCCTCTCCGATTCAAGATCGTCGCGCATTGATAGCTTCCGAGCATTATCAGCATACACCCCACTGAACACTCCGCAAGAGCGGATCCTAGCTCTGCACCGCGACAAGCTAGGAAGTCCGGCTCCTCTTGCGAAGGATCCCGCGAAGAGGGATCGAAATAAGTTCTGTGAGTACCACCAAGATCACGGGCATCTGACGTCCGAGTGCTATCATCTCAGGTGTCAGATCGAGGCCCTGATTCAAGACGGGAAATTAAAAGAAGATGTCCTCAGAACGGTCGGGACGGCCGCGATGCACGAAGACCGTCCGCGGCCAGGAAGGAAGGGTCCGGCGACGGTGACTGTCACGGACCGGGAGGCGATTGAAGAACCGGAGAGCCCACAGTTGGATGTCGTGGGCTCGATCATGGGTGGCCCGGAGTTTGGGGACTCGTCCACGCAAAGGAAGAAGTACGTGCGCGAGGTTTCTCGAGGAAAAATTGCGCACTATATCAACCATACATACGAGGCTCTCCCTCCGGCCCCGTTCGAGTCCATGTTCTTCACCGGCCAAGAGGCGGCACGAATCCTCCACCCGCACAATGACGCAATAGTCGTCTCGGCCCCGGTCGCCAACAATCTCGTCCGAAGAATCCTGATTGACAACGGCAGCTCGGCCGACATCGTCTTCAAATCAGCATTAGACATGATGAAGCTGACCGGACTGAAACCGACCCCAATCTCGACCCCACTCTTCGGCTTCTCCGGGGAGAGGGTCATGACGGAAGGAACCATCGACCTCCCGGTCACCTTCGGAACACCGGGGGGGCTCGAGGCCACTCGCATCGTATCCTTCCTAGTTGTGGACCAGCCCTCGGCATACAACATCCTCATCGGCCGCCCGACTCTCAACCGGCTGAAGGCCATAACGTCCACCTATCACCTGATGATGAAGTTCCCAACTGAGAAGGGGATTGCCATCATGTTGGGAGACCAGTCAATGGCGAGGATGTGCTACATCCAAGGCGTGGACGGGAAAGGGAAGGAAAAGATGGTGAGCCCCATCCTCTAGCTCGGTCAAGCTGCAGAAGTTGGCACGGCCGCTCCCGTTTCTCATTATGTCATTTTATTTCCAATTTTAAGACAATCTCGAATTTCAATAAGGCCAATGGCCTAGGGATGTAACTTTTGACTATTTCTACATGGTAATTAGATTACATTTCGCCTCGATGTCTTTATCTTGTTGCATTATAATTTCTAGTCTCGTCTACGAGTACACACGAAACTCGGGGGGCTAATGGGAAACAATGCTCAACGAAACTAGAGCTCGCTCGCTCAGCAAAAAAAAAAAAAAAAAAAAAAAACAAAAGTACAACAAAGACGCACAAATCGATTATGCCTTCGTTGGCGAATCGAGAAAACAAGACGCGCACAAAACAAAAAAGACGCGCAAATCGATTATGCCTTCGTTGGCGAATCGAGAAAACAAGACGCGCACAATACAAAAAAGACGCGCAAATCGATTATGCCTTCGTTGGCAAATCGAGAAAACAAGACGCGCACAAGACAACAAAGACGCGCAAATCGATTATGCCTTCATTGGCAAATCGAGAAAACAAGACGCGCACAATACAAAAAAGACGTGCAAATCGATTATGCCTTCGTTGGCAAATCGAGAAAACAAGACGCGCGCAATACAAAAAAGACGTGCAAATCGATTATGCCTTCGTTGGCAAATCGAGAAAACAAGACGCGCACAATACAAAAAAGACGCGCAAATCGATTATGCCTTTGTTGGCAAATCGAGAAAACAAGACGCGCACAATACAAAAAAGACGTGCAAATCGATTATGCCTTCGTTGGCAAATCGAGAAAACAAGACGCGCACAATACAAAAAAGACGTGCAAATCGATTATGCCTTCGTTGGCAAATCGAGAAAACAAGACGCGCACAAGACAACAAAGACGCGCAAATCGATTATGCCTTCGTTGGCAAATCGAGAAAACAAGACGCGCACAAGACAAAAAAGACGTGCAAATCGGTTATGCCTTCGTTGGCAAGTCGAGAAAATAAGACGCGCACGACACAATAAAGTCGTGCTAATCGATCACGCCCTCATTGGCAGATCGAGAAAATAAGCCACGCACGATCAACCCGAAATAAAAGGCCGTCCCTCGCGACGCACAAAGGCCGTCCCTCGCGACGCACAAAGGCCGTCCCTCGCGACGTGCGAAGGCCATTCCTCATGACACGAACCCGAGAGCGTTCATCCCGCATCCGTATAAAGGCGTAGATTTTGAGTTTCCACTCGATCTACGCTCAACCGGAAACTCGGGGGGTCAATGTTGTCGGTCCGTCTCGGACCGACGAGAACTAAGGCATCGCTTAGATCCACGCGACCGGTGCAAGGCCCGCACAGCGGCTCCCGGCCGGCGGCCGCCCGGCGTATGACCGGCCCAAAGCCGGCGCCCGGCCACTGGCCGGCCCAGAGCCGGCGCCCGGCCGCTGACCGGCCCAGAGCCGGCGCCCGGCCGATAGCCTTACCCGAGGCCGGCGCTCCAAGGCCGGCTCTCCATGGCCAGCACTCCATGGCCGGCACTCCAAGGCCGGCGCTCCAAGGCCGGCTCTCCAAGGCCGGCGCTGGCCAAGGCCGGCTCTCCAAGGCCGGCTCTCCATGGCCGGCTCTCCATGGCCGGCACTCCAAGGCCGGCGCTGGCCAAGGCCGACTCTCCATGGCCGACACTCCATGGCCGGCACTCCAAGGCCGGCGCTCCAAGGCCGGCTCCCCAAGGCCGGCTCTCCATGGCCGGCACTCCAAGGCCGGCACTCCAAGGCCGGCTCTCCATGGCCGGCACTCCAAGGCCGGCGCTGGCCAAGGCCGGCGCTCCAAGGCCGGCGCTCCAAGGCCGGCGCTCCAAGGCTGGCTCTCCAAGGCCGGCGCTGGCCAAGGCCGGCGCTCCAAGGCCGGCGCTCCAAGGCCGGCGCTCCAAGGCCGGCTCTCCAAGGCCGGCTCTCCAAGGCCGGCTCTCCATGGCCGGCACTCCTCCAAGGCCGACCCAAACTTGCTCACTCGGCCAAGGGGTCTCCATACCACCCCTTGGCTGCCTATAAATACCAAGGCACCCCCCTTGGTCCAGGTAATCCATTCTTGAGCACTGAAACGCTGCCGAACTCGTACCTCGCTCGTTTCTCTCAAGCTTTGGCCTCTAAACACCCCTAAAACCTCTATACTCCACCTCAATCACACTAATGTTGAGCGTCGGAGAGGTAAACAGGGGCACCCCCCTGTTTCCCCTTTGTAGTTCACGTGTTCTCTACTCCTTTTCAGGTACTCTCACGAACTCAAGGGACATCCACAGCTAAGGGACGACTCGGGATACCGGGTCCGACACGCTCGAGTCAAGACGAGACCACTTGGTCCGGCCTTGGGTCTAACCGTCTTTGGCTCCTAAATAGTTGTCCGAAAAACAGCGACAACAGCGGTGATGGTGAAGCTCGGCGAGGGTGAAGATGGAGCTCGAAATTTGTTTCTTCTTTCTCTGGTTTTTTTTTCGGCCGAGTAACGTGAGGAAGAAGAGGGAAAGAAGAGAGAGAATGGTGAGATGGCCGTGTAAGAGAAGGATGAGTGGATTAAGAGGCTACGTGGGACTCTCACGTTACGCCACGCGTGTACAAGTGGTCCACTGAAAAATTGAGACGACTCTCTTAAAACGACCCCTTTTTCTCTTTTTCTTTCAACCTCATCTTTCAAAATGTTCCACATAAGTCCTTTTAAAATAAAATCTCACAATCCTGTCCTTAATTAATTAAAAATAATCTTGAAAAATAACCGAGAAAATTATTATTATTTCCCGTTATTTAGAATATATTTAAGGGATCTCGGAATTTATTTTTACTCTTGAGATTTTTAAATCTCCGAGTACGTTCCGAATAATAATATTGAATTACTCGAATATTCTCATTCCGAAATTTCATCGACCTTAAATATTATCATTTTCCAAGATATTTAAAATTTAATGACGTCTCACATGCAACAAGAATTTGAAATAAAACCCGTCCATTTTATTCAAATTCACAAGTCGAGCGTTTACAAAAGTTTATACATTACAATCCCTACCCCCTTAGAAGAGTTTCGTCCTCGAAACTTAAAACAGAGTAGGGTACTTCTTTTGTATCTCACTCTCAAGCTCCCTTGTAGCTTCTTCTACAACATGCCTCTTCCACAAAACCTTGACCAAAGGAATGGTCTCGTTCCTCAAAACTTTATCTTTGCGATCATGAATCGCAATGGCCGGCTCTTCATATCTGATTTCAGGACAGATCTCAACCTCTTGCTCTTGTACGATATGCGAAGGGTCAGACACGTACTTCCATAGCATGGACACATGAAACACATCATGAAGGTTGGACATAGATGGCAGTAACGCCAAGCGATAAGCGGTCTTGCCTACATGCTCAAGGATCTCAAAAGGTCTCATACCTCTGACTGAGCTTCCATTTTTTTTTCCAAACCTCATAACTCCTTGCATTGGTGAGATCTTCAGAAAAACTTTCTCTCCTGCTTCGAACAATAGAGGCCTCCTACGCCTGTCAGCATAGTTTTTCTGACGACTCTAGGACGTTTTCATTCGAGCTTAGATCTTCTTAACCGCTTCTGTGTTTGTTCAAGCATATCATATCCAATAAACTTGCTCTCACCAGCTTCATCCCAATGAACTGGAGAGCGACACTTCTGCTCATACAAAGCTTCATATGGCACCATGCCAATCGTCGCCTGGTAGCTGTTGTTGTACGAGAATTCAACTAGCGGAAGATAACGACTTCACGAGCCCTGGAAGTCTTAAACACAAGCTCAGAGCATATCCTCCAATAATTGGATCGTTTGTTCGCTTTGACCATCGGTTTGCGGGTGAAAAACAGTACTAAACTTCAAGCGAGTTCCTAGGTTCTCTTGTAATCTCTTCTAGAACCCGGATGTTTGTTGGAATCGATCTAGGGTTTAAGAAAATAATTAACGCTTCGGTAAGCGGTGGAATTTTAAAAATTTTCTTTTACAAGTAAAAACGGTTTTTTTACTAACCTAGACAAAAGAGCAAGTACACGTAATTAAAAACTATTATGAGCTAAGAAGTTTACTAACCTTTCTTGAAGCTTGATCTTTGAGAAGCTCTTAGAAAGTTGCAATGCTCGTCTCCCCTCGCAGCACGTCCCTCTTTCTTTCCTCGGCACCTCGAGCAACCACGAAAGTTTCTATCACTAAATCACTCTAGAGAAAAGGAATTAGTGAGTGGGCACTTTTAAACACTACGACTTAAGAACGAGTCTTGAAGTCGCAGAGCTAAACACTAGGTCAAATGAGGACCTAGGTGCCAAAACAATAAAATGAAATTGAAGAGAGAGGGAGAGAGAGGATCGACCAAGTCTAGAGAAAGAAGCTCTCAATCTCTAAAACTTTGGGATGAATAGAATGAGAGGAATGAGGGTCCTATTTATAGGAGAAGGGTTGGCCTTGGAAATAAGTAGTTTCCTCTTATTTTCCAACCCTTTTTTTTAGCAATCTTTTATTGCCCAAATCTCCTAAATGGGCGCCTACATCAACACATCCCCAAGGGATTAGTTTCCTCTTTTATTCCATGCCTTGCCTTTGACTCTCTCTTGGCCGAAATTCTACTTTCATCATAGAGGAAATTTGTTTCCTCTTTTTCTTTTGGCAAGTATCTACATACATTTATGCAGAAAATAATCTCTCTTTCTCTTTGGGTGTGGGCGCCTATCACCTTCTAGAATGGGCTTCTAGAAGCTTTTCCATTTGTTCATGACAACATGAAAAAGGCCCATTAAGAATTTTCAATAAAATTAATCCACAAGGCCCAATTAATCATATTATGGCCGAGTGTTACTTGTCATCAAATGACCTTGTCAAAAAATTTATAGACATTCATTTCATCATGTCTCAAAAGACAAAAATACCCTTTTGACAATTTTCGTTCTTGTTTTGACTTAGCTTCCAGTTTAACTATTCCTACTCGATGTGATTCATGACAGTGACCTCATGGACCCAAATGAACAAAGCTTGAGCTAAACACTTGGACTCAAAATTTTACAAACCTTTTCCAAGTTTAACTTAATGCCAACTGACTCCACTAAAGAGTTGACACTGAAAATCTCTCGGTTCAAATGAATTTATTTTCTACTCAAGAATTCAACCTAATTATGATGAGCGGATCCACTGAATATTATATATGTTTACCCTTCATGAATGTCATCAGCTAGTCGGGATTTACTAAATTACCATTTTACGCTTCTAGCTGTTATTTCCTCAACTCCTTTGTCGCTTGTGAATAAGTTAGAAACAATATATTGACGAGGAGCTAACAAGTCACATTGTTTCATCCAAAAGAGTCAGGACTCAATTTGGACACTGGTCAGTTCATTTATTCACACTCCAAGGAACAAAGCATGAGGTGACATACATTGCATTTCAGCAATCTTGTACATGAATTCCATATCTATGAGAACTTCACAAAGTTACTCATGACATTCTCACAACTTAGTACTTCACCAATAGGCCCTGTTCGGAATCACATAGTGAGTCCGAACTCTGACTTTCTCAAATGAGAATACGTAAGCTGTGAAATGGCATGTCTCATTTCAGGATTAAGGTAAGCATGATGCAATTCATACATAGTGACTTCGAGACATAAAAGGTTAAATGGTTTGTTCTTATCTTGTCTCTAGAAGTGCAGTGGTCAATTCCGTACCTTCGGAAGATACCTAGAAGAACTATAGAGTCTCCAACTCTCAATGCCTCATAACCAGACATCATAGATTCTTCTAACAATCATACTGAGGTCAATAGTCCTTTGACCATTAGATTGCGAATATATCGTTTTAAGCAAACTACGAAGAGTTTGTTCATGCAAATCTACATTTGCCTCTTCGTAAGTTGTTAAGTTTGTTTATGGACTAAAAGACTAAGGTTTTATCATAAAGCTTCAAACAAAGAAAGAATGAATGAACGTTTCAACTTTTTATTAATGAATAAGCAATTACAAGCAAGAGTCTTCATAAGACTATATGACATCATATGTACATAAATACACACTACAACTCTTCTTGTGGGCACCATTGACAACAAACTCCCACTTGACTCAAAGAAGATGTGTGTAGTAGTTCATGCCTAATCCCTCTCGATTTTGGTCGAAGACCTTGTTCGCTAGGGCCTTGGTGAATGGATCTGCCAGAGATCTAATTCACCTCCACGTCTCCGCGCTGCGCGATCTCTAGAATCAAATGGTATTTCCTCTCAATATGTTTAGAGCGCTTATGGCTTCGATGTTCCTTTGAGTTAGCGACAGCCCCACTATTATCACAATAAAGGGTCATGGGCTCGTCGACGTTTGGAATAATTTCCAAATACTTAAGGAATTTTCTAAGCCATACAGCCTCTTTGGATGCTTCACAAGCAGCCACATATTCTGCTTCCATTGTGGAGTCATCAATGCAAGATTGCTCAATACTTCTCCACACAACAGCTCCACCATTAAAGATGAACACAGATCCTGAAGTTGATTTCCTGGAATCCTTATCCGCTTGAAAATTGGAGTCGGTATATCCCGTCATAGTCAGGTCAGTATCATGTTCCTAGTTCTTTGAAGATACTTAAGAACATGCTTAACAGCAATCCAGTGCTCGGGTCCAGGGTTGGATTGGAAACAGCTAACTATGCCAACGGCGAAACAGATGTCAGGTCTAGTGCAAAGCATAGCATACATAAGGCTTCCTACGACAGAGGCGTAAGGAATTTTCCTCATGTCTTCAATCTCTTGTGCAGTCTTGGGAGACTAGTCCTTAGAGAGTGAAACTCCATGCCTAAAGGGTGTTTGGCCCTTCTTGGAGTCTTGCATCGAGAAGTGATCCATTACCTTTTCAATATAAGATGCTTGAGAGAGCGACATGGTCCGGTTTTTCCTATCTCGAAAGATTTGGATCCCCAGAATGTACGCGGCTTCTCCTAGATCCTTCATATCGAATTGCTTTGCCAGCCAGACCTTAACCTCAGATAACTTACCCACGTCATTACCAATGAGGAGTATATCATCGACATATAGTACCAGAAACACAACTTTGCCTTCGTGTATTAACTTGTAAACACAAGGCTCATATATTGACTGTTTAAGCCGAAGCTTTTCACAGTTTCATCGAATCTGATATTCCATGACATAGATGCTTGCTTTAATCCATAAATGGACTTAAGAAACTCACAAACCTTGGTCTCTTGACCTTCTTCCACCAAACCGTCTGGTTGAGCCATGTAAATGCGCTCGTCAAGATTGTCATTCAGAAAGGCTGTCTTGACATCCATTTGCCAGATCTCATAGTCGAGAGCTGCAACTATGGATAGGAGTATGCGGATGGATTTAAGCATCGCGACTGGTGTTGTCGCCGTTTTTCGGACAACTATTTAGGAACCACAGGCAGTTAGACCCGAGGCCGGACCAAGTGGCCTCGCCTGGGCTCGAGCGTGTCGGACCTGGTTGCCCAGATCTTCCCTTGGCTGTCGATGGTGTCTGAGCTCGCCGGGGTACCTAGAAAGAATAAGAGAACCGTGAGCTAAGAAGGGAAAACAGAGGGGGTGCCTCTGTTTACCTCTCCGACGCTCAATATTAGTGGGATTGAGGTGGAGAATAGAGGGTTTAAGTGTTTAGGGACCGAGACTTGAGAGAAACTAGCGAAAGGTGAGTTCGGCAGCGTTTCAGTTATCAAACTTGGATTACCTGTTGAAGAGAGTGGGCCTCTTGTATTTATAGACGACCAAGGGGTCATTGGTGGGCCCCTTGGCCGAGTGAAGCAAATGGCCGAGGATAGCCATTTGGCCGAGGATAGCCCATGGCCGAGGATAGCCCATGGTCGAGGATAGTGTAGGCCCGACCGAGGATAGCATAGGGTGGCATCACTAGTGGGCCCCTCGGCTGGGGATAGCACGGGCTCGGCAGGGGATAACATAGACTGGCCCTATTGATGTGCCCCCCTGGCCGGGGATAACATAGGCTGACGTCATTGGCGTGCCCCTGGGCTGAGGACAACATGGGCTGGCGTCATTGGTGGGCCCCTTGGCCGAGGATAACACAGGCTCGGCCGAGGATGGCATAGGGCCGAGGATAGGCCTGTGAGGCCGAGGTCGAGCTCGCGAGGCCGAGGTTGTTCGTGAGGCCGAGGTCGAACGGTCGGGCTGAGGCCGAGGTCGAACGGGCGAGCTAAGGCCGAGGTCGAGCAGTCGAGCTGAGGCCGAGGTCGAGCTCGCCAGGCCGAGGTCGAGCTCGCCAGGCCGAAGTCGAGCTAAGGCCGAGGTCGAGCGCGCCAGGCCGAGGTCGAGCTGAGGGCGGGTCGAGCTCGTCAGGCCGAGGTCGAGCTCGCCAGGCAGAGGTCGAGCTGAGGCCGAGGTCGAGCTCGCCAGGCCGAGGTCGAGCTGAGGCCGAGGTCGAGCTCGTCAGCCGAGGTCGAGCTGAGGCCGAGGTCGAGCTCGCCAGGCCGAGGTCGAGCTGAGGCCGAGGTCGAGCTCGCCAGGCCAAGGCCAAGGTCGAGCTGAGGCCGAGCTGAGGCCGGGGTCGAGCTCGCGAGGCCGAGGTCGAGCTCGCGAGGCCGAGGTCGAGCTCGCGAGGCCGAGGTCGCTCATGAGGCCGAGGTCGAGCTCGGTCTTGGGCCGGCCTTTGGCCGAATCGGCCCAATGGGCCGATTAACGGCTAGGGCAAGTCCGATTGCTTTTTTCCCTTTGAATAGCTTTGATCGGGATCAGGCCGATAACATTAGCCCCCCGAGTTTATCGTCGAGTGAAGCTTGTGCGGTAAACTCAAGATTGCCGTCATCGCCAGCCCACTGAAGCGATCCGTCGCGAAAAAGGTTCGACCCGAGCCTCCTTCACTATTTAATTTCCCTTCTTTGGTTTCTTTTCGTTTTTGCCTCGCTACACGTGTCAATGGTCCCCACTAACCATCTGTCGGGGCGTGGGTCCGTTGAAGATGACCTCTTCCATCTGCTCGTGGATCAAGATGCTAACCTAGATGATCTTTGGGCGCAATTCTTACCCCCTGTGGATACCCAAAACGCAGCGCCCTCATCACCGCCTTCGGGCAACAGGTCGGTTGAGATGGCTGGAGGCGATCCTCGTTCGGTCGATGCGCGGCTGGCCGACGCGGAGGAGGGTACGCGTACCGGAGTCGACGCCAGAGGGGACCCCGAGGTCGTCGGGGATGCGCGCGGCCTGGGGGGAGGTGCGCCCGGTGAGGCGAGTCCGTGCGGAGGCGGGCCGACCCCCGTCGGCCTTGTCTGTGCTGGAGGTGTTGCTGGGGGAGGCCCAAACCGCGCTGGTGGAGCACCCGCCCTGGAAGGAGTCGCGTCGGCCGAGCCGGACGCAGGGAGAGTCGCGCCGGTCCCGGGCGGCGACGCTGGGACCGTCTGGCAGTCGAGCGGCGGCGAGGGAGGCCCGGGTACTCTGGGTCCGTCCTCCCTTGAGGAGGGATGCATCGGTGGAGGTCGATCGGAGGCGGGCGGCGTTGCTGGCGGTAACGCCAGCACTAGAGACGAGGAACGCCGGCCGGACAGCGTCGGCCAAGGGGCGGCGGCCGAGACGCTGGTTGCCCTAGCCCTAGGGGTCGGTGGCGTCCCACCTGGCAAGCCGGGCTGTGCCGCCGAGCCAGGCGCAAGCGCGAATGGGCCGGGTGAGAGCCCAAGGAGCCCGGGTGGCCTGGGCGCGCGAGGGAACTCTCTTGACAGGTCGGGCGCCGACGGTGGGCCCGCTGCCGGGCCGGACAAGGAGGAGACAGGGCCGGCTGGCTTGGGCGGCCGCCGTGAGGGGTCTGCAACCCGTGGTGACCTGGACTGCTTGGGCGTTGATGTCCCGAGTTTGCTCTCGGTCGTTAGCTTCGCGAGTTTAAGGAAGCGTTATGGCATCCCGGACTCGGTGTCGATCCCGAGGCCGTTGCCCGACGATCGCCCGACCCGTCCTCCGAATGGACACGCGGCCATCCACGAGGCGAGTCTTCGCAGGGGGCTACGGTTACCCTTCCAGCCGGTGATTCAAGAGCTATTGATTCGGTTGGGGGTGCACGCGTCGCAGATGTCTCCGGCCTTCTACTGGGCGGTCGTCGCGTGCCATATGATGCTCTACCGAGCGAAGAAGTGGGCGGTTACCACCGACGATATCCAAGATCTCGTGGTCGTTCACGGGGTCCCGGGGAAACCGGGCTTCTACTGTGCGTGCCCTCGGAAGCGCATCTCCATCGTTACCAAGTTTACCTCGAAGCATCGATACCCTTGGGTGTGGGTTTCCGAGTCGGCCTTTGGGTCCGCGCCCTTAGCGTTTGGGCCCGCGATCGACTTTCCCTCCGTCGGGGACGTAGAAGATTCCGAACTCGTATCTGTGATCAAAGCGATCCCGGATTCGAGGACCGGGTGGTTCGTGCCTTATGGCAACGTCCCTCCGTGCCTCGATCTTCGCGTGGAGGTTGCGGAGGACCTTGTATCAGAGGCGGGGGTTTCGTCCGTCCCTCCCCCCGATGCGGGGGGTACTATCCGTTCACACGCTCTCGCGTTATCGCGCTCTCTGTTGTATTTAAGCTTATCGTGTGTATTCCAACTTACTGCCGTCTCTCTCTCTTTCAGATACCATGCCCAGACGACATCGGCCACGCACATACGTGCCGACCGTGGCACCTATCGCTGAAGCCACAACCGCGGCTTGCCCCGAGCCGAGGTTCGCCGCCGAGGGTCGCCGCCGTGGGCGGGGAACGAGGCGATTTCTTCTAACAAGCGATCGTCGTCGTCGATTCCCTTCGGGCCACCCTCCGGCCACAAGCGCGCCCACACATCGACGGTGCCGGATGGCATGAATTCGATGCTCCTGGCGGAGGCGGCGGAGTTGAGGGATCAGTGCTCCCGAGGGATTCTTGAGACCTCTCTGCGGGACTTCAAGGGTTTGCTGACGGCAATAGATCTGGAGCATTTTAAAAACGGGATCGGCGATGCCCGAAAGGTACGATACGCCTGCTTATCTCATGCGTAACCCTTATGCTTACTTCGATTATATGTATATCGCTTGTCTTTGCAGATGCTCGCACGTCAAGAGCGAGGCAGTTGCATTCTCCGGGACCTGCTGCGGCGCATGCAGATTATGGAGAAGGACAAGGAGAGCACGGCGGCCGCCCACGTTGACGCCCTAGCGGGAGCCCGTACTGCCCGAGAATTCCAAGCACTCGAGGAGGAGCTGAAGCAAGCTCGCGAGGAGTTGGCAACCGAGAAATTGCTTCGCATGGCCGGGCAGGCGTCTCGGGAGAAGGCGGAGCAGGCGGCCGATACCTTCTTAGGGGAGACAAAGAAGCTCTAGGCGGCGCTCTCGAGTCGGGACGAGGAGCTGAACATCGTCCACGCCCGGATGTCAGCGAGTGAGATCTCCCGGGTCAAGGCCGAGAGGGAGAGGGATACTTTGCGGGCGGAGGTGCAGATCCTTGCCGAGGCGAAAGACGACGCCGTGCAGTACAAGACGGACCTGGAGGATGACTGGGACCTCGCGCTGGAGGCGGCCCGCTATGAGGCAGCCAAACGGGTCCGAGATGCGACCGTGAAGGAGAGCGTGTCTCGCGGGACCACGTTTTCCTTCTTCAACGTCATGTTTCCTCTTCTGGACGGCGAGTCGCCCGAGGACGACCTGCGTACTCAAGCCCCCGTGGAAGCCGCTCGGTCGGCGAACCTCCAACTCGACGGAGAAGTCATCGGTGGGTTTGGCGCCCCCTGCCCCGAGGAAGATGAAGAGCAGATCGACTTCGGCTCGGAGTAGCTGGGCTTGTTGTCAATGGTGCCCACAAGAAGAGTTGTAGTCTTTATTTTGAACATTTGATGTAATAAAGTCTCATGAAGACTCTTGCTTGTAATTGCCTATTCATTCATTAATAAAGTTGAAACGTTCATTCAATCTTCCTTGTCTGAAGCTTTATGATAAAACCATAGTCTTTTAGTCCATAAACAAACTTAACAACTTACGAAGAGACAAATGTAGATTTGCATGAACAAACTCTTCGTAGTTTGCTTAAAACGATATATTCGCAATCTTAGGGTCAAAGGACTATTGACCTCAGTATGATTGTTAGAAGAATCTATGATGTCTGGTTATGAGGCATTGAGAGTTGGAGACTCTATAGTTCTTCTAGGTATCTTCCGAAGCTACTGAATTGACCAGTGCACTTCTAGAGACAATATAAGAACAAACCATTTAACCTCTTATGTCTCGAAGTCACTATGTATGAATTGCATCATGCTTACCTTAATCCTGAAATGTGACATGCCATTTCACACCTTAGTATTCTCATTTGAGAAAGTCAAAGTTCGGACTCACTATGTGATTCCGAACAAGGCCTATTGGTGAAGTACTAAGTTGTGAGTCTGTCATGAGTAACTTTGTGAAGTTCTCATAGATATGGAATTCATGTACAAGATTGCTGAAATGCAATGTATGTCACCTCATGCTTTGTTCCTTGGAGTGTGAATAAATGAACTGGCCAGTGTCCAAATTGAGTCCTGACTCTTTTGGATGAAACAATGTGACTTGTTAGCTCCTCGTCAATACATTGTTTCTAACTTATTCACAAGCGACAAAGGAGTTGAGGAAATAAGAGCTAGAAGGGTAAAATGGTAATTTAGTATATCCCGACTAGCTGATGACATTCATGAAGGGTAAACATAGATAATATTCAGTGGATCCGCTCATCATAATTAGGTCGAATTCTTGAGTAGAAAATAAATTCATTTGAACCGAGAGATTTTCAGTGTCAGCTCTTTAGTGGAGTCAGTTGGCATTAAGCTAAACTTGGAAAAGGTTTGTGAACTTTTGAGTCCAAGTGTTTAGCTAAAGCTTTGTTCATTTGGGTCCATGAGGTCACTGTCACGAATCACATCGATAGGAATAGTTAAACTGGAAGCTAAGCCAAAACAAGAACGAAAATAGTTAAAAGGGTATTTTTGTCTTTTGAGACAAAGGATGAAATGAATGTCAATAAATTTTTTGACAAGGTCATTTTGTGACATGTTTCACTCGGCCATGACTTGATCATTGGGCCTTGTGAATTAATTTCATTTCATAAGAATTTTATTGAAAATTCTTAATGGGCCTTTTCATGTTCTCATGAATAAATGAAGAAGCTTCTAGAAGCTCCTTCTAGAGACATGTTGGGCGCCCAACATACCTAAGGAAAGAGAGTTTATTTTGTGCATAAATGTATTTAGATACTTGCCAAAAGAAAAAGAGGAAACAAATTTCCCACACATGCATGGGGAATTTCGGCCAAGAGAGTAATAGGCAAGCCAAGGAACAAAAAAGGAAACAAATCCTAGCCTTCTAGAAGGCTGCCTTGGGCGCCTAAGAGGAATGGGAAATAAGGGTTATTTTGCTCATGAATATGTGATATTCTATAGAAGAGGAAACTACCTTATTGAAGGTGAGACCTCTCCTATAAATAGGAGCCTCATTTCCTCACAATTCATTCATCCAAAGTTTTAGAGATTGAGAGCTTCTCTCTCTAGACTTGGCCGCCCCTTCCTCTCTCTCTCTCTAGTTTATATTTTCGATTTTTCTTGCTTTGGCACCTAGGTCCTCACTCGACCTAGTGTTTAGCTCTGCGACTTCGAGACTCGTTCTTAAGTCGTAGTGTTTAAAAGTGCCCACTCACTAATTCCTTCTTTTCGAGTGATTTAGTGATAGAAACTTTCGTGGTTGCTCGAGGTGCCGAGGAAAGAAAGAGAGACGTGCTGCGAGGGGAGACGAGCGTTGCAACTTTCCAAAAGCTTCTACAAGGTTCAAGCTTCAAGAAAGGTTAGTAACTTTAATAGCTCATATTAGTTTTTATTTACATGCACATGCTCTTGTCTAGGTTAGTAAAAACTAGTTTTACTTAAAAAGAAAATTTTTAAAATTCCGCCGCTTAACGAAGCGTTAAACTTTTTCTTAAACCCTAGATCGATTCCAACAAATGGTATCAGAGCTATGGTCAAAGGAATGCATGTGCATGTTTTTAAATTATGAGCTTGAAAATCGTTTTCGAAAGTTTACTAATTTTGTGACAAGTTAGAATTGTAATCTTAGATTTTTTTTAATTTATTGCTCATGCCTTTAAATTAAAAACCATGTTGTTTTTCTATGAGTTTGGGATGATGTTAAAACACATTAGAATCAGTTCTAAAAGTTTTTAATTTTTTATATTGAAAAACGTGTTTTAAAGGTTTGAGAATTTTCGAGTAAATTTTGTGACTAGTTTTATTTTCTTGCTAGTTTCGTTTATTTACTTGAATCGTTTTATGCATGTTGATTATTTCTTTTATTCTATGTTATTACCTTGCTGATAAAACACAAATAAAAGCTTTAATAACCTTCATAAAACGTTCCGTTACACTCGATTCTTTTTCGCACCTAAAAGGACGAAGCTTTAATTTATTTCTTTTTCTTCGAGCTGGAATGTAAACCCGCATTAAAAGCGGCATAACTCTCTGCTCAAAAATCTAAATTTAATGAATCTTGAATCAAATTAAAGCTCTGTCTGTCCTCTGTCCAATGCCACCGGTTTCGGCTCAAAAGGACATCGGAGCCGCCAGATATGGCGATTTTACTCCGAGGTGCGCGGCTGTCTGAAACTCCAGTTTTTTTAGAAATCCGGATTTTCAAACCCCACTACCATGAGTTATAGAACTCTAATGAGAAAATTTTCTTGAGAAAAAATGTTTTTCATATGATTATAAACATGATGTGTAAAGATTAAAAGTTTTGATTTTTGAAAGATTAATTGAAATTGAGTTTTTACAAAACTAGTTTGAATTTTGAAAAACCGTTTTCACTTTCAAACTTGAAAATATTTTGTCATCCAAATCAAATAAGTTTTCAAAATGTTTTCAAAACTATATCTATATGACATATGTTCAAAATCTATATGCTCTTGAAAATTTGAGTGGGAGGTCTCTTTGTAGACAAAGCCGAAAAATAAAAAGATGTGTAATCTCAAACTTTCAAGTGTTCGAGTGAGTTGAAGTTCACACTTCCCTCACGCACTTTCCCGAAATAGAAAATAGGAAAAGATCGAGTATGTACCTTGTGCCTTTATGCACTAATACTGCTCTGAACATGTCGATCTAGGATTCTCTTCTAGTTGTCCGCTCTGTCGCTCTCTAACTAGGAAATCTGTTTCCGAACTTAAAAGAGTCGATGAACCAACTCCAAAAACTAAGTGGGAGGGTTATATTCGTTGTTTGTAACCCGCGATCCCCAACACTAGTGAAAGATGCAATAACGTGGGACTAAGAGCCGCTCTTGCGACCCTCACTTAAATGTGAGTACTCCAAGGCGTTATTGCTTCGATCATTGCTCAATGAGCTACGTCCGAGAGTGATGCAATGATGGCAAGGCCTCCCCTTGGGGGATTGTTTTTCAAAGCTGATCTTTTGGACTAAGTGGTTGGTTGCACACTTAGGCTCAATCCCTAGTATCCTTCCTTAAGGCTCTGCGAAAGGATGTGAGTGATCAAACCAATTTACAAGGTGGCTAGTCAAAATAGATGTATTGACATCTTGGCTTAGCATTAATGATGTGTCATTTACTTATAAATGGAGATTTTTTGCGGCCTTCTCTTGAGGGAGTAAATTATCGTTTGGTTTATAACACCTTTGGGTTTTACAAAAGTCTTAATGAAACTTAAATCCTAAACCAAAGACTAACATTAAACTTGTTTCAACTTTTATAGGCAATATGTCTCTCAACCCTCTCTCTACAATTCTTTCCTCGAATAAACTCGAAGGCGACAATTACGTCGACTGGAAACGTAACCTCGACATAGTCCTTACTGTCGACAAGCACAAATGGGTTCTCACCACCCCCTGTCCTCAAACGAATGATGATTCGACGCAAGAGGAGAAAGACGTCCTGGCGGCCTGGCTTCGATCCGATGAGATTGCGAGATGCTATATTTTGGCATCGATGAACAATGTGTTGCAACAACAACATCGTGATTACGAAACTGCCACCGATATGCTCTACAATCTCCATGAGATGTTTGGAGGGCAAGGACGTCAAGCTAGGCAACAAGCGGTCCGACAATTCATGAACTGTCGTATGAAGGCTGGAACTCCCGTTAGAGATCATATGATGCTGATCATTAGCTATCTCAACGAGATGGAGATTCTTGGATCTGAGATTGATGGGGAGACCAAAATAGATATGATCTTGGAAACTCTCCCCGAAACCTTTGATACCTTCAAGTTGAACTATTCCATGAACAAGCTGGAGTACACTGTTACCGAGCTCATGAAGGAACTTCAAACCGCTGAGGCACTCACTAAGAAAAAGAGGGCTCAAGGAGAAGTACATGCTACTGCCTCCACCTCTGGATCTAAGAAGAGACCTCGCAATGCCGAGAAGAAGAACCAACCTAAGGTTCAAACGAAGAAGAAGGCGCCAAAGGCTCCGAAGGTGGACAAGTCTAAAGACGAGTGCCACCACTGCAACGAGCCTGGTCACTGGCGTAGGAACTGTCCCGCCTACCTCAAAACCAAAGCTAAAGGTATTGTACTTGTTACTGAAGCCTGTTTAGTAGCTGATAATGTATCATCATGGATTATTGACTCCGCTACTACTAACCATATTTGCTGCTCCTTGACTGGTTTTAGGAAAAGCAAAAGCTTAGAGGATGGCGACTTCTGCTTCAAGTGGGGTGATGAGAGCGTGGTGTCTGCGAAGGCTGTGGGATCCGTGACGCTATCTTTTGAAGATCGAACTTTAAATTTGAATAATGTTTATTATGTTCCTTCCTTTGGGAAAAACCTAGTATCTGTTGCTCAACTTTTCGAGCAAGATTATTATTTAAAGTTTATAAAGAATGGAATTCGTATTTCTTTTTCTAATTCTTTCGTCACTGATGCATGTATGAAGAATGGTCTTTTTTTTTTTACATCTATCCCACTCAACCTTCTCTCTTAGACACCGAAATAGATAACGATCTAATTAGGGAGCCAAAGAGGATCAAACTTTCTGAATCCTCCGATCTAACAAAATCAACATACCTCTGGCATTTAAGACTTGGTCATATCAGTCTAGATAGGATTAAGAGACTTGTGAGGGATGGTCCACTCCAAGCCTCTGCAATAGGCTCACTACCTACTTGTGAATCCTGCATAGAAGGAAAAATGACTAAGCGACCTTTCTCCGATAAGGGTCGAAGAGCCACTGAGTTGCTGGAACTAATACATTCTGATGTATGTGGTCCGCTCAACCAACAGGCACGTGGAGGATACGAATACTTCGTTACCTTCACTGATGATTACTCAAGATATGGGTTTGTCTATTTGCTTAAACACAAATCCGAGACCTTTAACGTATTTAAGGTCTTTAGGGCTTTAGTGGAAAAGCAAACTGGCAAAGTGATCAAAACCCTTCGATCTGATCGAGGTGGTGAGTATATGTCTGGAGAGTTCGATGACTTTCTTAAAGAAGAAGGTATCGCTTCTCAGGTAACCGCACCTGGCACACCTCAACAAAACGGAGTGTCAGAGAGAAGAAACCGAACTCTTATGGAGATGGTTAGATCAATGATGAGTTACTCATCACTCCCGCTTTCCTTTTGGGGATATGCCCTCGAAACAGCCGCCTACATTCTGAACCAAGTTCCGTCCAAGACGGTTCCTGATACTCCTTATGAACGATGGACTGGCCGTAAAGTGAATCTTGGCCGCATCCGAATTTGGGGTTGCCCTGCACACGTGCTGAGGCAAAAGACTAGCAAGTTGGCTAGTAGGTCAGAATTGTGCCTGTTTGTAGGATATCCGAAGGAAACCAAAGGTTTTACTTTCTATAGTCCCGAGGACGATAAGACTTTCGTTAGCACGAATGCTCGTTTCCTTGAGGAGGACTTTATGAAGGATGCGAAACCTAGAAGCAAAATTGTGCTTGAAGAAAAGTTGGGTGAGGAAGCTTCTACCTCATCTGTAAGAACTGTTCTTACCCCAACTGAAACACAACCTAACTCGTCAGAATCTCGTCAAGTAGTACTTAGACGTAGTGGGAGGGCTACACAAAAGCCTGACAGGTACATGTCTTATGGAGACTCTCTTGTAGCCGTCTCCGACATGGATGATCCTGTTTCCTATAGCCAAGCAATGGCTTGTTCTGAATCAAACCTTTGGCTTGACGCCATGAAAGTTGAGATGCACTCGATGTATGTCAACAAAGTCTGGAAACTTGTAGACCTTCCTGAAGGGATTAAACCCGTAGGGTGTAAGTGGATATACAAGAAGAAAAGGGGTCCTGATGGGAACGTTGAGACGTTCAAAGCACGACTTGTGGCAAAGGGTTATACCCAACAAGAAGGGATTGATTATGAAGAAACCTTATCGCCAGTCGCGATGCTTAAATCCATCCGCATACTCCTATCCATAGCTGCAGCTCTCGACTATGAGATCTGGCAAATGGATGTCAAGACAGCCTTTCTGAATGGCAATCTTGACGAGCGCATTTACATGGCTCAACCAGACGGTTTCGTGGATAGAGGTCAAGAGACCAAGGTTTGTGAGTTGCTTAAATCCATTTATGGACTAAAGCAAGCATCTAGGTCATGGAATATTAGATTCGATGAAACTGTAAAGAGCTTCGGCTTTGAACAGTCAATAGATGAGCCTTGTGTTTACAAGTTAATACACAAAGGCAAAGTTGTGTTTCTGGTACTATATGTCGATGATATACTACTCATTGGTAATGACGTGGGTAAGTTATCTGAGGTTAAGGTCTGGCTAGCAAAGCAATTCGATATGAAGGATCTAGGAGAAGCCGCGTACATTCTGGGGATCCAAATCTTTCAAGATAGGAAAAACCGGACCCTGTCGCTCTCTCAAGCATCTTATATTGATAAGGTGATGGATCGCTTCTCGATGCAAGACTGCAAGAGGGGTCAAACACCCTTTAGGCATGGAGTTTCACTCTCTAAGGACCAGTCTCCCAAGACTGCACAAGAGATTGAAGACATGAGGAAAATTCCTTACGCCTCTGCCGTAGGAAGCCTCATGTATGCTATGCTTTGCACCCGACCTGATATATGTTTCGCCGTTGGCGTAGTTAGTCGTTTCCAATCCAACCCTGGACCCGAGCACTGGATTGCTGTTAAGCATGTTCTTAAGTATCTTCGAAGAACTAGGAACTTGATGCTTACATACTCAGGTACTGACCTGACTATGACGGGATATACCGACTCCGATTTTCAAGCGGATAAGGATTCCAAGAAATCCACTTCGGGATCTATGTTCATCCTTAATGGTGGAGCTGTTGTGTGGAGAAGTATTAAGCAATCTTGCATTGCTGACTCCACAATGGAAGCAGAATATGTGGCTGCTTGTGAAGCATCCAAAGAGGCTGTATGGCTTAAGAAATTCCTTAAGTATTTGGAAGTTGTTCCAAACGTCGACGAGCCCATAACCCTTTATTGTGATAATAGTGGGGCTGTCGTTAACTCAAAGGAACCTAGAAGCCATAAGCGCTCTAAGCATATTGAGAGGAAATACCATTTGATTCGAGAGATCGTGCAGCGCGGAGACGTGGAAGTGAAGAAGATCTCAATGGTGGACAACCTCGCAGATCCATTCACCAAGGCCCTAGCGAACAAGGTCTTCGACCAACATCGTGAGGGATTAGGCATGAAGGACTACACACACCTTCTTTGAGTCAAGTGGGAGTTTGTTGTCAATGGTGCCCACAAGAAGAGTTGTAGTCTTTATTTTGAACATTTGATGTAATAAAGTCTCATGAAGACTCTTGCTTGTAATTGCCTATTCATTCATTAATAAAGTTGAAACGTTCATTCAATCTTCCTTGTCTGAAGCTTTATGATAAAACCATAGTCTTTTAGTCCATAAACAAACTTAACAACTTACGAAGAGACAAATGTAGATTTGCATGAACAAACTCTTCGTAGTTTGCTTAAAACGATATATTCGCAATCTTAGGGTCAAAGGACTATTGACCTCAGTATGATTGTTAGAAGAATCTATGATGTCTGGTTATGAGGCATTGAGAGTTGGAGACTCTATAGTTCTTCTAGGTATCTTCCGAAGGTACTGAATTGACCAGTGCACTTCTAGAGACAATATAAGAACAAACCATTTAACCTCTTATGTCTCGAAGTCACTATGTATGAATTGCATCATGCTTACCTTAATCCTGAAATGAGACATGCCATTTCACACCTTAGTATTCTCATTTGAGAAAGTCAAAGTTCGGACTCACTATGTGATTCCGAACAAGGCCTATTGGTGAAGTACTAAGTTGTGAGTCTGTCATGAGTAACTTTGTGAAGTTCTCATAGATATGGAATTCATGTACAAGATTGCTGAAATGCAATGTATGTCACCTCATGCTTTGTTCCTTGGAGTGTGAATAAATGAACTGGCCAGTGTCCAAATTGAGTCCTGACTCTTTTGGATGAAACAATGTGACTTGTTAGTTCCTCGTCAATACATTGTTTCTAACTTATTCACAAGCGACAAAGGAGTTGAGGAAATAACAGCTAGAAGGGTAAAATGGTAATTTAGTAAATCCCGACTAGCTGATGACATTCATGAAGGGTAAACATAGATAATATTCAGTGGATCCGCTCATCATAATTAGGTCGAATTCTTGAGTAGAAAATAAATTCATTTGAACCGAGAGATTTTCAGTGTCAGCTCTTTAGTGGAGTCAGTTGGCATTAAGCTAAACTTGGAAAAGGTTTGTGAACTTTTGAGTCCAAGTGTTTAGCTAAAGCTTTGTTCATTTGGGTCCATGAGGTCACTGTCACGAATCACATCGATAGGAATAGTTAAACTGGAAGCTAAGCCAAAACAAGAACGAAAATAGTTAAAAGGGTATTTTTGTCTTTTGAGACAAAGGATGAAATGAATGTCAATAAATTTTTTGACAAGGTCATTTTGTGACATGTTTCACTCGGCCATGACTTGATCATTGGGCCTTGTGAATTAATTTCATTTCATAAGAATTTTATTGAAAATTCTTAATGGGCCTTTTTCATGTTCTCATGAATAAATGAAGAAGCTTCTAGAAGCTCCTTCTAGAGACATGTTGGGCGCCCAACATACCTAAGGAAAGAGAGTTTATTTTGTGCATAAATGTATTTAGATACTTGCCAAAAGAAAAAGAGGAAACAAATTTCCCACACATGCATGGGGAATTTCGGCCAAGAGAGTAATAGGCAAGCCAAGGAACAAAAAAGGAAACAAATCCTAGCCTTCTAGAAGGCTGCCTTGGGCGCCTAAGAGGAATGGGAAATAAGGGTTATTTTGCTCATGAATATGTGATATTCTATAGAAGAGGAAACTACCTTATTGAAGGTGAGACCTCTCCTATAAATAGGAGCCTCATTTCCTCACAATTCATTCATCCAAAGTTTTAGAGATTGAGAGCTTCTCTCTCTAGACTTGGCCGCCCCTTCCTCTCTCTCTCTCTAGTTTATATTTTCGATTTTTCTTGCTTTGGCACCTAGGTCCTCACTCGACCTAGTGTTTAGCTCTGTGACTTCGAGACTCGTTCTTAAGTCGTAGTGTTTAAAAGTGCCCACTCACTAATTCCTTCTTTTCGAGTGATTTAGTGATAGAAACTTTCGTGGTTGCTCGAGGTGCCGAGGAAAGAAAGAGAGACGTGCTGCGAGGGGAGACGAGCGTTGCAACTTTCCAAAAGCTTCTACAAGGTTCAAGCTTCAAGAAAGGTTAGTAACTTTAATAGCTCATATTAGTTTTTATTTACATGCACATGCTCTTGTCTAGGTTAGTAAAAACTAGTTTTACTTAAAAAGAAAATTTTTAAAATTCCGCCGCTTAACGAAGCGTTAAACTTTTTCTTAAACCCTAGATTGATTTCAACAGGGCTTTCTTCGGTTTTCCGCGCACTTGTTTAGCGCTTGCATCATGCATTCTTCCGGAATTTTGTTATGTCTTTCTTCCGTTAGAAGTTTGTCGTGTTCTTATACTTTCCTTTTTGGGTTGTGCGTACAACATTGTTCGCCTTAGTCAGCGCTTTTCTGTGTGTTATGCGTCTTATTTTCTCGACTTGCCATGCTTAGCGTAATCGATTCGCGCGTTGTGATTGGTACGTGTCTCACGAGCCCGGCTTGCCTTACCTACAATTACCGGTTTGCACGGCTTACTGCCACACTTGGCGGCAAACCTTCGGCCATTCATTCATGACTCGTCGCCTGTCGGCGTGTGCGAGCTGGGTGCGACCTTCGGCCATTCATTCGTGACTCGTCGCCTGTCGGCGTGTGCGAGCTGGGTGGCCGTCGCACTCGTCTTGCGGCGAGTACGCTACCTATCGATGTGCGTATTGGGACGAGCTTGCAGTTTCCGGTGAGCAAGGCACTTGTAGGTACGCGCGTCACGTTTTGGGTTTTGACTGCTGAGATCGACGGTCCGAAGCGCGGACGTGATCTACCGACGCCCCATTGCCTATCGGTGTGTGGGGCGCGGAATTGTGCGAGAGCGTCGCGCGGGGGTCGGAGGTCCGGTGCGCGGATCCGATTTGTTGATATTTAGCTACCTTTCGGTGTGTAAAACGTGTCGTTGTGCGAAGCCCGACTAGACGAGGCGACGAGCTCGGCTAGACGACGCGACAAGTTTGACTAGGCGGAGTGACCAGCTCGACTAGGCGAAGCGACGAGCTCGACCGGGAGCTCGACCAGGCGGGCTCGACTAGGAGCAGTGACGAGCTCGACTAGGCTAAGGGACGAGCGCGACTAGGAGCAGCGGCGAGCTCGACTGGGAGCTCGACCAGGCGAAGTGGCGAGCTCGACTTGGAGCAGTGGCGAGCTCGACTAGGAGCTCGACCAGGCGAGCTCGACTAGGAGCAGTGGCGAGCTCGACTAGGCTAAGTGATGAGCTCGACTAGGCTAAGGGACGAGCTCGACTAGGAGCAGTGGCAAGCTCGACTAGGAGCTCCACTTGGCGAAGTGGGGAGCTTGACTAGGAGCTTGACCAGGTGTATTGGCGAGCTCGACTAGGAGCTCGACCAGGCGAAGTGGCGAGCTCGACTAGGAGCAGTGGCGAGCTCGACTAGGAGCTCGACCAGGCGAGCTCGACTAGGAGCAGTGGCGAGCTCGACTAGGCTAAGTGACTAGCTCGACTAGGCTAAGGGAGGAGCTCGACTTGGAGCAGTGGCGAGCTCGACTAGGAGCTCCACCAGGCGAAGTGGCGAGCTCGACTAGGAGCTCGACCAGGCGTATTGGCGAGCTCGACTAGGAGCAGCGGCGAGCTCGACTAGGAGCTCGACCAAGTGAAGTGGCGAGCTCGACTAGGAGCAGTGGCGAGCTCGACTAGGAGCTCGACCAGGCGAGCTCGACTAGGAGCAGTGGCGAGCTCGACTAGGCTAAGTGACGAGCTCGACTAGGCTAAGGGACGAGCTCGACTAGGAGCAGTGGCGAGCTCGACTAGGAGCTCCACCAGGCGAAGTGGCGAGCTCGACTAGGAGCTCGACCAGGCGTATTGGCGACCTCGACTAGGAGATGCGGCGAGCTCGACTAGGAGCTCGACCAGGCAAAGTGGCGAGCTCGATTAGGAGCAGTGGCGAGCTCGACTAGGAGCTCGACCAGGGGAGCTCGACTAGGAGCAGTGGCGAGCTCGACTAGGCTAAGTGACGAGCTCGACTAGGATCTCGACCAAGCGAACTGGCGAGCTCGACTAGGCTAAGGGACGAGCTGGACTAGGAGCAGTGGCGAGCTCGACTAGGAGCTCCACCAGGCGAAGTGGCGAGCTCGACTAGGAGCAGTGGGGAGCTCGACTAGGAGCTCGACCAGGCGAGCTCGACTAGGAGCAGTGGCGAGCTCGACTAGGCTAAGTGACGAGCTCGACTAGGAGCTCGACCAGGCGAAGTTGCGAGCTCCACTAGGCTAAGGGACGAGCTCGACTAGGAGCAGTGGCGAGCTCGACTAGGATCTCCACCAGGCGAAGTGGCGAGCTCGACTAGGAGCTCGACCAGGCGTATTGGCGAGCTCGACTAGGAGCAGCGGCGAGCTCGACTAGGAGCTCGATCAGGCGAAGTGGCGAGCTCGACTAGGAGCAGCGGCGAGCTCGACTAGGAACTCGACCAGGCGAAGTGGCGAGCTCGACTAGGAGCAGTGGCGAGCTCGACTAGGCTAAGTGACGAGATCGACTAGGAGCACTAGGAGCAGTGGCGAGCTCGACCAGGCGAAGTGGCGAGCTCGACTAGGAGCTTGACCAGGCTGTGACGAACTCGACTAGGCGAAGCAACGAGCTCGACTGGGAGCAGTGGCGAGCTCGACTAGGCTAAGTGACGAGCTCGACTAGGCTAAGGGACGAGCTCGACTAGGAGCAGTGGCGAGCTCGACTAGGAGCTCCACCAGGCGAAGTGGCGAGCTCGACTAGGAGCTCGACCAGGCGTATTGGCGAGCTCGACTAGGAGATGCGGCGAGCTCGACTAGGAGATGCGGCGAGCTCGACTAGGAGCTCGACCAGGCAAAGTGGCGAGCTCGATTAGGAGCAGTGGCGAGCTCGACTAGGAGCTCGACCAGGGGAGCTCGACTAGGAGCAGTGGCGAGCTCGACTAGGCTAAGTGACGAGCTCGACTAGGAGCTCGACCAAGCGAACTGGCGAGCTCGACTAGGCTAAGGGACGAGCTGGACTAGGAGCAGTGGCGAGCTCGACTAGGAGCTCCACCAGGCGAAGTGGCGAGCTCGACTAGGAGCAGTGGGGAGCTTGACTAGGAGCTCGACCAGGCGAGCTCGACTAGGAGCAGTGGCGAGCTCGACTAGGCTAAGTGACGAGCTCGACTAGGAGCTCGACCAGGCGAAGTGGCGAGCTCCACTAGGCTAAGGGACCAGCTCGACTAGGAGCAGTGGCGAGCTCGACTAGGAGCTCCGCCAGGCGAAGTGGCGAGCTCGACTAGGAGCTCGACCAGGCGTATTGGCGAGCTCGACTAGGAGCAGCGGCGAGCTCGACTAGGAGCTCGATCAGGCGAAGTGGCGAGCTCGACTAGGAGCAGCGGCGAGCTCGACTAGGAGCTCGACCAGGCGAAGTGGCGAGCTCGACTAGGAGCAGTGGCGAGCTCGACTAGGCTAAGTGACGAGATCGACTAGGAGCACTAGGAGCAGTGGCGAGCTCGACCAGGCGACGTGGCGAGCTCGACTAGGAGCTTGACCAGGCTGTGACGAACTCGACTAGGCGAAGCAACGAGCTCGACTGGGAGCAGTGGCGAGCTCGGCTAGGAGCTCGACCAGGCGAAGTCGCGAGCTCGACTAGGCGAAGTCGAAGTCCCAACAGTCCGTTAGCCCCCCGAGTTTCTCGGGTACTCGTAGAGAAGACGAGAAATTGTTACAAAATAAAGTAAAGGTTTCGAAGCGAAGTGTAATTCGATTACAACGTTGAAATAGTTAAAAAAAAAGAATTTACATTCCCAGGCCGTTCGGCCGTACTTGAGATTAAAAAATGTCATTTCAAAAATTGAAAATGGAATGACATAACAAAACATAGAGTAAGCGGGAACGGGCGTCTATTGGTAGTATCACCGAAGGCGTTCCGCGTTCCAAGGGTGCGTGAATACGAGTCCTTCCAGGTTCTCGAGCTCGTACGTGCCGTTGTGGATGGCTCGGCGCACGTGGTATGGACCTTCCCAAGTGAGGCCCAAGACTCCCGCCCCTTCCACTTTGGTGTTTTGGAACACCCTCCTGAGTACGAGGCTTCCGTCAGTGAACTGTCGTAGCTTGACCTTGGAGTTGTAGTACTTTTCGACCTTCCTCTTTTGTGCGGCAAGGCAGGTGAGCGCGTTCGCCCTCCTCTCATCTATGAGGTCCAGCTCGAGCCTGATCGCGTTGTCGTTGCCGGTTTCTTCGTATTCCTCGATGCGCAGGGTCGGCCCACTTCCCGTTTGGCTTTCTGACCATCACCACGTTGGACACCCACTTGGGGTGTTCCACCTCCCTAATGAAGTCGGCGGCGAGAAGTTTGTCAACCTCTTCACCAATGGCTTGGTACCTCTCTCCACTGAACGTCCGTCGTGGTTGAACGCGCTCAGCCATTCTCTTGTCGTCGTTGAGACGGTGAACCATTATCTCGGGGTCGATCCCCGGCATGTCGGCGTGTGTCCATGCGAAGACGTCTTTGTGCTCGCGAAGGAAGGTGGCGAGCCAGGCTCGAACTTTGGGCGGGAGTTGGGCGCCTACCTTGACTACTTGGTCAGGTTTGGCGTCGTCCAACACGACGGGAACAAGGTCGTCCGGTGTCTCCACCTTTCGACGCTCAACATCGTCTCTCTGGTCCAGTTCTACGAAGATTCCTCCTTTCCCTATTTCGCACGGGAGCTTGTCCCCGAGTTGGAAGACGGTGCTCACCATTTTTCCCTTTTCTTTCCCGTCCACGCCTTGGATGTAGCACATCCTCGGCATTGATTGGTCTCCCAACATTATGGCTATCCCTTTGTCCGTCGGGAACTTCATCATCAGGTGGTAAGTGGAAGTGACGGCCTTTAACCGATTGAGAGTCGGGCGGCCGACGATGATGTTGTATGCCGAGGGCTGGTCCACGACCAGGAACTACACGATGTGGGTCACCTCGAGCCCCCCGGTGTACCGAAGGTAACCGGGAGGTCGATAGTTCCCTCCGTCATGACCCTTTCCCCGGAGAAGCCGAAGAGCGGGGTTGATATCGGGGTCGGTCTCATCCCAGATAGCTTCATCTTGTCCAACGCCGACTTGAAGATTATATCGGCGGAGCTCCCATTGTCGATTAGGATTCTCCGGACGAGGTTATTGGCAGCCGGGGCCGAGACGACTATCGCGTCGTTATGTGGGTGGAGGACTCGCGCCGCCTCTTGGCCAGTGAAGAACATGGACTCGAACGGGGCCGGGGGAGGAGCCTCGTATGTGTGGTTGATGTAGTGCGCTATTTTTCCCTTCGGAAACTACGCGCACATACTTCTTCCTTCGCGTGGCCGAGTCTCCAAACTTCGGGCCTCCCACGATGTGAAGTTGCGAGCTTCCTGGTTCTTCAATGGCTGCTCGGTCTGTGACGGTCACCGTCGCCGGACGCTTTCTTTCTTGCCGCGGGCGCTCATCGCGCGCCGCGGCTGTCCCGATCGTTCTAAGGACGTATTCCTTCAGTTTCCCGTCTTGAATCAGGGCCTCGATCTGACGCTTGAGTTGATAGCATTCGGATGTCAGATGCCCGTGATCTTGGTGGTATTCGCAGAACTTGTTTCGATCCCTCTTTGCAGGATCCTTTGTGAGAGGAGTAGGGCTCCCTAGCTTGTCGCGGTGCAGAGCTAGGATGTCTGGTTATGAGGCATTGAGAGTTGGAGACTCTATAGTTCTTCTAGGTATCTTCCGAAGGTACTGAATTGACCAGTGCAGTTCTAGAGACAATATAAGAACAAACCATTTAACCTCTTATGTCTCGAAGTCACTATGTATGAATTGCATCATGCTTACCTTAATCCTGAAATGAGACATGCCATTTCACAGCTTACGTATTCTCATTTGAGAAAGTCAGAGTTCGGACTCACTATGTGATTCTGAACAGGGCCTATTGGTGAAGTACTAAGTTGTGAGAATGTCATGAGTAACTTTGTGAAGTTCTCATAGATATGGAATTCATGTACAAGATTGCTGAAATGCAATGTATGTCACCTCATGCTTTGTTCCTTGGAGTGTGAATAAATGAACTGGCCATTGTCCAAATTGAGTCCTGACTCTTTTGGATGAAACAATGTGACTTGTTAGCTCATCGTCAATACATTGTTTCTAACTTATTCACAAGCGACAAAGGAGTTGAGGAAATAACAGCTAGAAGGGTAAAATGGTAATTTAGTAAATCCCGACTAGCTGATGACATTCATGAAGGGTAAACATAGATAATATTCAGTGGATCCGCTCATCATAATTAGGTTGAATTCTTGAGTAGAAAATAAATTCATTTGAACCGAGAGATTTTCAGTGTCAACTCTTTAGTGGAGTCAGTTGGCATTAAGATAAACTTGGAAAAGGTTTGTGAACTTTTGAGTCTAAGTGTTTAGCTCAAGCTTTGTTCATTTGGGTCCATGAGGTCACTGTCACGAATCACATCGAATAGGAATAGTTAAACTGGAAGCTAAGTCAAAACAAGAACGAAAATTGTCAAAAGGGTATTTTTGTCTTTTGAGACAAAGGATGAAATGGATGTCAATAAATTTTTTGACAAGTTCATTTGATGACTTAATGTCACTCGGCCATGACTTGATCATTGGGCCTTGTGGATTAATTTCATTTCATAAGAATTTTATTGAAAATTCTTAATGGGCCTTTTTCATGTTGTCATGAACAAATGAAAAAGCTTCTAGAAGGCCTTTCTAGAGTGTAATAGGCGCCCACTACCCAAAGAGAAAGGGAGATTATTTTGTGCATAAATGTATCAAGATACTTGCCAAAGAAAAAGAGGAAACAAATTTCCTCTATGAGGAAAGTAGAATTTCGGCCAAACAAGCCAAGAGAAAGTCAAAGGCAAGGCATGGAATAAAAGAGGAAACTAATCCCTTGGGGATGTGTTTGATGTAGGCGCCCATTTAGGAGATTTGGGCAATAAAAGATTGCTCAAAAAGGCTTGGAAAATAAGAGGAAACTACTTCTTTCCAAGGCCAACCCTTCTCCTATAAATAGAACCCTCATTCCTCTCATTCTATTCATTCCACACAAGTTAGAGATTGAGAGACTCTCTCTCTAGACATTGTGGCCGAACTCCTCTCTCTCTCTCTAGTTTATTTTCGATTTTTTGTTTTGGCACCTAGGTCCTCATTTGACCTAGTGTTTAGCTCTGCGACTTCAAGACTCGTTCTTAAGTCGTAGTGTTTAAAAGTGCCCACTCACTGATTCCTTTATTTCGAGTGATTTAGTGATAGAAACTTTCGTGGTTGCTCGAGGTGCCGAGGAAAGAAAGAGAGACGTGCTGCGAGGGGAGACGAGCGTTGCAACTTTCTAAGAGCTTCTCAAAGATCAAGCTTCAAGAAAGGTTAGTAAACTTCTATACTCATAATAGTTTTTAATTATATGTACTTGCTCTTTGTCTAGGTTAGTAAAAAACTGTTTTTACTTGAAAAGAAAATTTTTAAAATTCCGCCGCTTTGCGAAGCGTTAAACTTTTTCTTAAACCCTAGATCGATTCCAACAAATGGTATCAGAGTTATGGTCAAAGATTAGCATGTACATGTATTTAAAAATATGAGCTTGAAAATCGTTTTCGAAAGTTTACTAATTTTGTGACAAGTTAGAATTGTTATCTTAGATTTTTTTTTAATTTATTGCTCATGCCTTTAAATTAAAAATCATGTTGATTTTCTATGAGTTTGGAATGTTTTTAAAACACATTAGAATCAGTTCTAAAAGTTTTTAATTTTTTATATTGAAAAACGTGTTTTTAAAGTTTTCTTGTCTTACTAGTTTCGTTTATTTACTTGAATCGTTTTATGCTTGTTGTTATTTCTTTTATGCCTTGTTATTACCTTGCTAATAAAACACAAATAAAAGCTTTAACAACCTTCATAAAATGTTCCGTTACACTCGATTCTTTTCGCACCTAAAAGGACCAAGATTTAATTATTTCTTTTTCTTCGAGCTGGAGGAAACCCGCATTAAAAGTGGCATAACTCTATGCTCCGAAATCAAAATTTTATTATTCTTGAATGAAATTAAAGCTCTATCTGTCCTCTGTCCAATCCCACCGGTTTCGGCTCAAAAGGACATCGGAAGCGCCAGATATGGCAATTTTACTCCGAGGTGCGCGGCTGTGCTGAAAGTCCAGTTTTTTAGAAATCCGGATTTTCAAACGCCACTACATGAGTTATAGAACTCTAATGAGAAAATTTTCTTGAGCAAAAATGTTTTTCATATGATTATAAACATGATGTGTAAGATTAATATGTTTTGATTTTTGAAAGTTTAATTGAAATTGAATTTTTACAAAACTAGTTTGAATTTTGGAAAAACTGTTTTCACTTTCAAACTTGAAAATATTTTGTCATCCAAATCAAATAAATTTTCAAAATTTTTTCAAAACTATATCTATATCACATATGTTCAAAATCTATATGCTCTTGAAAAATTTGAGTGGGAGGTCTCCTTGTAGACAAGCCGAAAAATAAAAAGATGTGTAATCTCAAACTTTCTACTATTCGTGTGAGTTGAAGTTCACACTTCCCTCACGCACTTTCCCGAAATAGAAAATAGGAAAAAGATCGAGTATGTACCTTGTGCCTTTATGCACTAATACTGCTCTGAACATGTCGATCTAGGATTATCTTCTAGTTGTCCGCTCTATCGCTCTTTAACTAGGAAATCTGTTTCCAAACTTATAAGAGTCGATGAACCAACTCCAAAAACTAAGTGGGAGGGTTATACTTGTTGTTTGTAACCCACGATCCCGAACACTAATGAAAGAAGCAATTAACGTGGGACTAAGAGCCGCTCTTGAGACCCTCACTTAAATGGGAGTACTCCAAGGCGTTATTGCTTCGATCATTGCTCAATGAGCTACGTCCGAGAGTGAGACGATGATGGCAAGGCCTCCCCTAGGGGGATTGTTTTTCAAAGTTAACCTTTTAGACTAAGTGGTTGGTTGCACACTTAGGCTCAATCCCTAGTAATCCTCCCTTAAGGCTCTGCGAAAGGATGTGAGTGATCAAACCAATTTAAAAGGTGGCTAGTCAAAATTGATGTATTGACATCTTGGCTTAGCATTAATGATGTGTCATTTACTTATAAATGGAGATTTTTTGCGGCCTTCTCTTGAGGGAGTAAATTATCGTTTGGTTTATAACACCTTTGGATTTTATAAAAGTCTTAATAAAACTTAAATCCTAAACCAAAGACTAACCATAAACTTGTTTCAACTTATATAGGCAATATGTCTCTCAACCTTCTCTCGTTCATCCTTTCCTCGAACAAACTCGAAAACAAAACTGCGTAGATTCGAAACATAACCTCGACATAATCCTTACCAAGCACAAATGGGTACTCACCACCCCATGTCCTCCTCTGACGAATAATGATTCAACTCAAGAGGACAAAGACGCCTTGGCGGCCTGGCTCTGCTCTGATGAGATTGTGAGGTGCTATATCTTAGAATCAATGACCAATGTGTTGCAACGACAACATCGTGACATCGAGACTGCCGCCGACATGCTCACTAATCTCCATGAGATGTTTGAAGGGCAAAGGCGTCAAGCAAGGCAAAAAGCAGTCGGACAGTTTATGAACTGTCGCATGAAGGCTAGGACTCCTGTTGGAGACTTTATGATATTGATCATTAGTCATCTGAGTAAAATGGAAATCCTAGGATCTGAGATTGATGGGAAGAATGTCATAGATGTGATCTTAGAAACTCTCCCCGCATCTCTTGATACCTCCAAGATGAACTACTCCATTAACAAGGTAGAGTACACTGTTACCAAGCTTATGGAGGAACTTCACACTGCTGTAGGTCTCACTAAGAGAAAGAGGAATCAAGGAGAGGCACATGCTACTGAGCACACAGCCTCCGCCTCTAAAACTGAGAAGGGACCTTACAAGGCCGATAAAAAGAACTGTCTCGCCTATCTCAAAGCAAAGGAACATAGTATTGTACTAGTTACCGAAGCATGCTTAGTAGCTGATAATGTATCAATGTGGATTCTTGAATCCGCTGCTACTAACCATATTTGTTGTTCCTTGAATGGTTTCAAGAAAACCAAAAGCTTAGACGAAGGCGAGTTCTGTTTCAAATGGGGTGATGGGAGCCTGGTGTCTGCGAAGGCTGTGGGATCCGTGACGCTGTCTTTTGAAGACCGCACTTTAAACTTGAATAATGTTTATTTTGTTCCTACCTTTGGGAAGACCTTAATATTCGTTGCTCGACTTCTTGAGCAAGATTATTGTTTAAAGTTCATAAAGAATGGAATTCCTATTTCATTTCCTGATAATTCTTTTGTCACTGATGCATGTATGAAGAATGCTCTTTTCTACATTTATCCCACTCAACCTTCCATCTTAGACACCGAAATAGATAATGATCTAATTAGGGAGCCAAAGAGGATCAAATTTTCTGAATCCTCCGATCTAACAAAATCAACATACCTATGGCACTTAAGACTTGGTCATATTAGTCTAGATAGGATTAAGAGACTTGTGAGGGATGGTCCACTCCAACCCTCTGCAATAGGTTCACTACCTACTTGTGAATCCTGCATAGAAGGAAAAATGACTAAGCGACCTTTCTCCGATAAGGGTCGAAGAGCCACTGAGTAGCTGGAACTAGTACATTCTGATGTATGTGGTCCGCTCAACCAACAGGCACGTGGAGGATACGAATACTTCGTTACTTTCACCGATATGGGTTTGTCTATTTGCTCAAACACAAATCCGAGACCTTTAACGTATTTAAGGTCTGTAGGGCTTTAGTGGAAAAGCAAACTGGCAAAGTGATCAAAACCCTTCGATCAGATCGAGGTGGTGAGTATATGTCTGGAGAGTTCGATGACTTTCTTAAAGAAGAAGGTATCGCTTCTCAGCTTACCGCACCTGGCACACCTCAACAAAATGGAGTGTCAGAGAGAAGAAACCGAACTCTTATGGAGATGGTTAGATCAATGATGAGTTACTCATCACTCCCTCTTTCCTTTTGGGGATATGCCCTCGAAACAGCCGCTTATATTCTGAACCAAGATCCGTCCAAGACGGTTCCTGGTACTCCTTATGAACGATGGACTGGCCGTAAAGTGAATATTGGCCGCATCAGAATTTGGGGTTGCCCTGCACACGTGCTGAGGCAAAAGACTAGCAAGTTGGCTAGTAGGTCAGAATTGTGCCTGTTTGTGGGATATCCAAAGGAAACCAAAGGTTTTACTTTCTATAGTCCCGAGGACGATAAGACTTTCGTTAGCACGAATGCTCGTTTCCTTGAGGATGACTTCATGAAGGATGCAAAACCTAGAAGCAAAATTGTACTTGAAGAAAAGTTGGGTGAGGAAGCTTCTACCTCATCTGTAAGAACTGTTCTTACCCCAACTGAAACACAACCTAACTCATCAGAATCTCGTCAAGTAGTACTTAGACGTAGTGGGAGGGCTACTCAAAAGCCTGACAGGTACATGTCTTATGGAGACTCTCTTGTAGCTGTCTCTAACATGGATGATCCTGTTTCCTATAGCCAAGCGATGGCTTGTTCTGAATCAAACCTTTGGCTTGACGCCATGAAAGTTGAAATGCACTCGATGTATGTCAACAAAGTCTGGAAACTTGTAGACCTTCCTGAAGGGATTAAACCCGTAGGGTGTAAGTGGATATACAAGAAGAAAAGGGGTCCTGATGGGAACGTCGAGACGTTCAAAGCACGACTTGTGGCGAAGGGTTATACCCAACAAGAAGGGATTGACTATGAAGAAACCTTCTCGCCAGTCGCGATGCTTAAATCCATCCGCATACTCATATCCATAGCTGCAGCTCTTGACTATGAGATCTGGCAAATGGATTTCAAGACAGCCTTTCTGAATGGCAATCTTGACGAGCGCATTTACATGGCTCAACCAGACGGTTTCGTGGCAGAAGGTCAAGACACCAAGGTTTGTGAGTTGCTTAAGTCCATTTATGGATTAAAGCAAGCATCTAGGTCATGGAATATCAGATTCGATGAAACTGTGAAAAGCTTCGGCTTTGAACAGTCAATAGATGAGCCTTGTGTTTACAAGTTAATACACGAAGGCAAAGTTGTGTTTCTGGTACTATATGTCGATGATATACTACTCATTGGTAATGACGTGGGTAAGTTATCTGAGGTTAAGGTCTGGCTGGCAAAGCAATTCGATATGAAGGATCTAGGAGAAGCCGCGTACATTCTGGGGATCCAAATCTTTCGAGATAGGAAAAACCGGACCCTATCGCTCTCTCAAGCATCTTATATTGATAAGGTGATGGATCGCTTCTCGATGCAAGACTCCAAGAAGGGTCAAACACCCTTTATGCTATGCTTTGCACTAGACCTGACATCTGTTTTCGCCGTTGGCATTGTTAGCCGTTTCCAATCCAACCCTGGACCCGAGCACTGGATTGCTGTTAAGCATGTTCTTAAGTATCTTCGAAGAACTAGGAACTTGATGCTTACATACTCAGGTACTGACCTGACTATGACGGGATATACGACTCCGATTTTCAAGCGGATAAGGATTCCAGGAAATCCACTTCGGGATCTGTGTTCATCCTTAATGGTGGAGCTGTTGTGTGGAGGAGTATTAAGCAATCTTGCATTGCTGACTCCACAATGGAAGCAGAATATGTGGCTGCTTGTGAAGCATCCAAAGAGGCTGTATGGCTTAGAAAATTCCTTAAGTATTTGGAAGTTGTTCCAAACGTCGACAAGCCCATGACCCTTTATTGTGATAATAGTGGGGCTGTTGCTAACTCAAAGGAACATCGAATCCATAAGCGCTCTAAGCATATTGAGAGGAAATACCATTTGATTCGAGAGATCGCGCAGCGCGGAGACGTGGAGGTGAAGTAGATCTCTGGCAGATCCATTCACCAAGGCCCTAGTGAACATGGTCTTCGACCAAATTCGAGAGGGATTAGGCATGTAGGACTACTCACATCTTCTTTGAGTCAAGTGGGAGTTTGTTGTCAATGGTGCCCACAAGAAGAGTAGTAGTGTCTATTTATGTACATTTGATGTCATATAGTCTTACGAAGACTCTTGCTTGTAATTGCTTATTCATTAATATAAAGTTGAAACGTTCATTCATTCTTTCTTTGTTTGAAGCTTTATGATAAAACCTTAGTCTTTTAGTCCATAAACAAACTTAACAACTTACGAAGAGACAAATGTAGATTTGTATGAACAAACTCTTCGTAGTTTGCTTAAAACGATATATTCGCAATCTTAGGGTCAAAGGACTATTGACCTCAGTACGATTGTTAGAAGAATCTATGATGTCTGGTTATGAGGCATTGAGAGTTGGAGACTCTATAGTTCTTCTAGGTATCTTCTGAAGGTACTGAATTGACCAGTGCACTTCTAGAGACAAGATAATAACAAACCATTTAACCTCTTATGTCTCGAAGTCACTATGTATGAATTGCATCATGCTTACCTTAATCCTGAAATGAGACATGCCATTTCACAGCTTACGTATTCTCATTTGAGAAAGTCAGAGTTCGGACTCACTATGTGATTCTGAACAGGGCCTATTGGTGAAGTACTAAGTTGTGAGAATGTCATGAGTAACTTTGTGAAGTTCTCATAGATATGGAATTCATGTACAAGATTGTTGAAATGCAATGTATGTCACCTCATGCTTTGTTCCTTGGAGTGTGAATAAATGAACTGGCCAGTGTCCAAATTGAGTCCTGACTCTTTTGGATGAAACAATGTGACTTGTTAGCTCCTCGTCAATACATTGTTTCTAACTTATTCACAAGCGACAAAGGAGTTGAGGAAATAACAGCTAGAAGGGTAAAATGGTAATTTAGTAAATCCCGACTAGCTGATGACATTCATGAAGGGTAAACATAGATAATATTCAGTGGATCCGCTCATCATAATTAGGTTGACGTGCATAGCAGCGTCTTCTTGAGCCACGGCCCTTAGGAATTTTTTCCGTTGTCGGGCGGAATCTCCATCTTGTGGACCTCCCAATATGGTGGTCACAACGTAGAGTTGTGGATTGGCATTGGCAGTAGCCGTGGTTCGGTCGGCAGAAGCGGTTGTTCCTCCTCCCTTGCCAGACTGTGGTCTGTTCGAGGTGGGGCCCGCAGCGCTAATCATGCGTAACACGAACTCTTTTAGCTCACCCCGTTGGATCAATGCCTCGATCTGCCTTTTAAGACTATAGCATTCAGAGGTCAAATGACCGTATTCCTTATGGAACTCGCAATATTTAGATCTATCGCGAGTCGCGGGATCTTTGTTTATTGGAGCCGGGGGAGTGAACTTGTCACGCGCTAAAGCTAGGATTTGCTCCGGCGTTTTGTTCAACGGTGTGAACGTCGAGTAGCCTTTAAAGTCTTCCGCAAGTCGCGGCTTCTGGGGCATCGGAGGTCGTCTATTAAAAGTCTGACCTCCTCTGTTTCGCCTTTTACGGGAGTTTCCTTGCTCGTTGCTAGGCTCGTCTCGGCGGTGGGGGCTTTGATCATTGCCCTTGCGACCATCGAGGTAATCTTCGACTCCCATGAAGATCTTGGCTCGAGTCATTAACTCGGCCATGGTAGAAGGGACACGGCCGACGATGGACTTAAGGAAGTCACTTGTGCGCAAGCCTTCAGTGATGGCAGTGATTGCGTCTTTGTCGTCAAAGCGGTCGACCTTATTCGATTCTTCAGTGAATCGGGCGAGGTATCGCCTAAGAGACTCGCCATCCTCTTGCCTGATTCACCACAGGTACATCTTGGTCTTCTTTTGGACCATAGACGTAGCGAACCGTGCTAGGAACATGTCCTTCAGGTCTTTGAACGAGCGGATGCTTCCTGGCCTTAAGTTTTTGAACCACTCGAAGCCGGGTCCGGCGAGGGTAAGACTAAAAGCTTGGCACATGGCGCCAGGAGAGACACCCTGCATCGTCATCCAGGTTTCATAGTGCTGGATGTGGTAAGCAGGGTCTGCTTTTCCATCATATGGAGCGAGGTTCGGGAGTTTAAAGTTTCCCGTGCATACCTCGGCCAATATCTGAGCCGTGAAAGGCGAGGACTTCTCCTCAACGACCCCATAGGCACTTCCACCTATTCCGTGTTCTCGGAGATCTCGTACTTCATTTCGAAGATTGTGGATCATCGTGATCACATCGAGACCGGTAGTCGGAGTAACTCCCTGTTCGGGAGGAGTTATCTGCCGCCTTACATTAGACCCTTGACCCGTGCGGCGGTTCCCGTTAGTTGGGGCTGCAACGGGGATGTTTGGCCGAGAGCTTAGTCGCTCTCTTAGGTCATCGCCACGCTCGATGCGCTGAGCAGTGAGATGATCCCTAAGATCAGGGCTTGGCGTACGGAGGCGCAGGCTTCGTCTGTGACGGCGCGCTCTCCGCGTGCCCTGACTTTTCGCAACGTTCTCCCTTTGACCTAGTCGGTCGAGGGCCGAACGTCGGGAATTTCTCTCTTGAGAAGCAGCCGGCGCGTCGCCTGTCCGGGGTAGGGGGTTCGAAGGACCGGCTTCAAACACGGCGGGGTGTTCCCCGTCCTTCGTGAGAGAAGTCTCGATATCCTTTGAATCGCCAGTACCCTCGTAATCAGGGTCGTGGTCGCGGCTTTCCTCGTTGAGGTTTTCAGGATCCCCGTTGGGGGTCATTGTATCATGCGCGGGTTGCTTCGCAGCCAGTTGGCTGTGGTACCTCGCATTCTTCGCCTTTAGTTGACGGACATTCTCCTCCAACTCCATGATGCGGTGGTCCCTGCTATCTGGAGATGGAGATGGTGAGCGGGTCGAGCTCTCTTCATGGAGCGACTCTTCGTCACCATGCGCTCGGGAGCGCAAGAAGTATTTCTTGGTCCCAGTAACGTTTTCGGGGTTGTTCACGCCCTCAGAACGTACGGGTGGTTGGCTACCCATCGTTTCTCAAGTTCGAGAAAGCTGAGTTCGCAGAAGAAAAGAAGAAGATGAACAGAAGGGATTTCGGGCTGAATAGGTCGGGAAGTCCCCTCCTTCTAGCGCCAAAATGTTGTCGCACGAAAATGAACAACTATTTAAAACCTCGGGCGGTTCGATCCAAGGCCGGACCAAGTGATCGCACCCGGGCCAAGAGTGTGAACTCGATAGTCTCGAGCTAGGGTTTTCTCCGATCAACCCGCCTCTCGGGAGAGGTAGGGGGTGAGGAGGAGGAGTGACCGTGCCTTGGATGTCGGCTGCCTACGTACCCGTGTGTGGGATCAGGTCAGAACGTAGTTAAAGCGTGTAGGACGTAGTATGAGGCGCGGAGCCTTGGTGGAGAGGCGTGCTCGACGAAGGAGACGAGGCGCGGAGGAGTCCTCGGCGACGTCTCAGAACTTCGGAGATCGCGTATGCGAGAGAGAATGTGTGTTTTCTCTCTTTTGGAGACGTGGGAGACTCTAAGTCAAGAGTTCCTTGTTGTGGCGGAGATTCCGGACGCGTAGGCGATTCCTAGTCGGAAATGCCAGACGCGTAGGCGATTTCTTGTCAGAAATGGCGGACGCGTCTAGGGTGCTAGACAAGTAGACGATTTTCAGTAGAAAACCGTTAGAGCCTCGTGGGCTCAAGATTAATCGCTCGATCAAGAGAGGCGGCACTCGGGAGTCCCCGGAAAGCGCTTCAGAATCTCCGAGAGTGATAAATCGTGGAGAATCCGCTTCTGGCCAAGGATGGCATCTAGAGAAGCGGAGAGAAGTCTCAAGTTCCTTGAGAAAGAATGGGATGGCTTTCCCCTCAATGGGAGGGGGTATTTATAGGTGTTTGGGGGCCTTAGAAGGCTTCTTTTTCGTCCATGTGGGACTAGGAACGCATGTGGCATCAAGCGGAGGCGCACGGCGCGCGCGGCGGACAAAGAGCGGCGCACAACGCGCGGCGCAGGGGGCGCAGCGCGAGTCATTTGGCGCGGCGCGCGGGTGCGCGGCGCATGGAGCGCGCGGCGTGCGCCTGCCTGGCGCGGCGCGCTGCTTGCTGCGCGGCTGGCCGACGCAGCTTGCTGTGCGCGCAGCGAATGGTTCGTCTTGCCGGACTCTTGCGGGCCTTTAGGGGTCTTCGAATACCATTCTTGCCATGCAAAATATGAAGGTTTCTACTCGACGAGAGTAGCTCGACTCGAGGAACAACTCAAGGCTCGACTCGAGGAACGACTCGAGGCTCGACTCGAGGAGAACGACTCGAGGCTCGACTCGAGGAACAACTCAAGGCTCGACTCGAGGAGCGACCCGAGGCTCGACTCGAGGAACGACTCGAGGCTCGACTCGAGGAGAATGACTCGAGGCTTGACTCGAGGAACGACTCAAGGCTCGACTCGAGGAACGACTCGAGGCTCGACTCGAGGAGAACGACTCGAGGCTCCACTCGAGGAACGTGAGGATTTGGCACGAGGACTTGTCCGTCGACTCGTGACAGAAGGCTTGCCGCTCTTCAGGACCTCCGGCCTGACCATCGGCCCTTTGAACGGCGTGTCTTCTTGGCGTCTCGGGTTTTCCGAAAACGACCGACAACATTAGCCCCCCAAGTTTGTCGCTCGGGAGGCCCCGGGCGGTGAACTTTTAGTTGTTTCTGCCGGGTGTTTGAGGAAAATTTATCTCTCAGGGCTTCGCTGTCGCGAAGCTTTTGTGAACATAGAGAATATTCTTGCGAACGCTAGTGCTCTCTCTCGCTTTTCCGTTTCTCTCGACACGAGTGTGTGATCGACACGTGGAGGAGGATCCAAGCGGATAGGAGACGTAGCTCGACGTGGGCGAGGCAGACGCGTTTGCGTCCATCGCTCTAGTCCCGGAGCAAAGGGGACATGCGCGGGCAGGCGGGACACGCATTTGTGTAGAGGCAGCCCGGCGTGTCGCGGCTCGTTGATCTTTTGGCGAAGTCATGCCCAAGTCTTTCTTCGATGGCATTTTGCTTGATAATATCATCAATCCGGAGTCCATGGGACTCGACGGCGACTAGCAGGGCGACGATTGTGTAATCGTGATGTATTAGGGGAAGATCATGGCTTCCGTCTTGGCCAGCTTGGAAGGCGACTGCACTTTTGCATTTTGCAAAGGCGTGCTCATTCCGAGGTCTCGAAGGCGGAGGTTGATGCTGCGGGCTGATGCTTCGAGAAGACGGAGTGGCACCTGGCGGAAGGCTCTGCCGCACCGGAGGGCTTCGACTGCTTGGGGATAAACGCTAAAAGTTTGACCACGCATCGAGCATAAGTCAGCCTCACGGGGCATCTGCCATTCCAGCTCTGGTGACGCTTCCCCGTCTGCATTCGGAAGATCGGTCCTTATTCCCCAGACGTGAGTGCGGGTCTCTGCTTTGGCTAACCTGTTCTTCAGGTTCTTACAGGTGCTTGCTCAAGGAGCGGGACTCGACTCGAGGAGACTGACTCAAGGCTCGATTCGAGGAGCGACGCTCGACTCGAGGAGACTGACTCAAGGCTCGACTCGAGGAGCGAAGCTCGACTCGAGGAGAATGAATCAAGTCTCAACTCAAGGAGCGAAGCTCAACTCGGGGAACCGACTCAAGTCTCAACTCGAGGGGCTAGACTCGACTCGATGAGCATGGCTCGACTCGAGGAGGGTGTGACTCGACTTGAGGAGGATGTCCTGGCTCGAGGAGCAGTGCTCGACTCAAGGAGAATGATTTGACTCGAGGAGCAAGACTCGACTCAAGGAGTGTGACTCGTCTTTGAGGAGCGATGCTTGACTTGAGGAGAACGACTCGACTCGAGGGGCAAGGCTTGACTCGAGGAGAATGACTTGACTCGAGGAGCGAAGCTCAACTCGAGGAGACTGACTTGTTTCGAGAAGCGAAGCTCGACTCGAGGAGCATGACTCGACTCGAGGAGCGAAGCTCGACTCGAAGAGAATGACTCGACTCGAGGAGCAAAGCTCGACTCGAGGAGGATGACTCGACTCAGGGAGCGAAGATCGATTCGAGGAGAATGACTCGACTCAAGGAGCGAAGATCGACTCGAGGAGAATGACTCGACTCAAGGAGCGAAGCTCGACTTCGAGGACAATGACTCGAGGAGCGGGGCTCGACTCGAGGAGAATGACTCGACTCAAGGAGCGAAGCTCGACTTCGAGGAGAATGACTCGACTCAAGGAGCGAAGCTCGACTTCGAGGAGAATGACTCGACTCAAGGAGCGAAGATCGACTCGAGGAGAATGACTCGACTCGAGGAGCAAAGCTTGACTTGAGGAGAATGACTCGAGGAGCGGGGCTCGACTCGAGGAGAATGACTCGATTCAAGGAGCGAAGCTCGACTTCGAGGAGAATGACTCGAGGAGCGGGGCTCGACTCGAGGAGAATGACTCGTCTCGAGGAGTAGGGCTCGACTCGAGGAGCGAAGTTCGACTCGCGGAGGAGGATTCGATTTGAGGAGCAAGGCTCAACTCGAAGACAATGACTCAACTCGAGGAGCGAGGCTCGACTCGAGGGGAACGACTTGACTCGAGGAGCGAAGCTCGACTCGAGGAGCGAAGTCTCAGCTAGTTCAGGCCGAGCGAGGTTCTTGCTCGGCGGCGGGGTTCGCGAGTCTTTGCGAGCAGCTTCAATTAACTCGCATGGAATGGGGAATCTCCCAAGGTGAGTGTGATCGTGCTCAGTTGGCGATGGCGAAGATGGCCTGAACTGCGCCTCGTACGGCGGTTCAGGTGCGTTGCGATTTATTCATCATATGCAACGCCTCGTGGCGACTCAGAGCGCGTTGTGAGAGACTGTTTTGTGCGTCGTTTAGGTGTCTTAGGCACATCGCAAGGGATGGCCAAGATACATCATGCAGGCTTCTTAGGTGTGCCGTATAGGCGTTTTAGACGAGCCATGTAGGCATCTTGGTTGCGCCATGTAGGCGTTTTAGGCGCGCTATGTAGGCGTCTTGGGTTGCACCATGTAGGTGTCTTTGGTGCGTCGCGAGGGACGACTTTAGCCTGCATCTCGGGGATGTCTCTTGGGCGCGCCGCGGAGGCGTCTTTAGCCTGCATCTCGGGGATGTCTCATGGGCGCGCAGCGGAGGCGTCTTTAGCCTGCATCTCGGGGATGTCTCTTGGGCGCGCCGCGGAGGCGTCTTTAGCCTGCATCTCGGGGATGTCTCGTGGGCGCGCCGCGGAGGCGTCTTTAGCCTGCATCTCGGGGATGTCTCGTGGGCGCGCCGCGGAGGCGTCTTTAGCCTGCATCTCGGGGATGTCTCGTGGGCGGGCCGCGGAGGCGTCTTTAGCCTGCATCTCGGGGATGTCTCGTGGGCGCGCCGCGGAGGCGTCTTTAGCCTGCATCTCGGGGATGTCTCGTGGGCGCGCCGCGGAGGCGTCTTTAGCCTGCATCTCGAGGATGTCTCGTGGGCGCGCCGCCTTTAGCCTGCATCTCGGGGATGTCTCGTGGGCGCGCCGCGGAGGCGTCTTTAGCCTGCATCTCGGGGATGTCTCGTGGGCGCGCCGCGGAGGCGTCTTTAGCCTGCATCTCTGGGATGGCTTATGGCGCGCCGCGGAGGCGTCTTAGCCTGCATCTCGGGGATGGCTTACGGCGCGCCGCGGAGGCGTCTTACGTGCACGCTTGTTCCCGTTTTATGTTCGGGTGTTTTGTTTGGATGGAGCGTGCTTTCTTTTTGTGGAGCGCACTTTCTAGAGGATTTTTAGTGTACTTACCATTGCCTATGGCACTAGCCCCCCGAGTTTTGGGTTTACAAGTGTATTCTTTGATGATTGAAAATCTTTGATAAAGTGGATTTTGAAAGAAAAACATCGAACTTTATTAATATTGCAAAAAATTTGAAATCCTAAAACGTTGGCTCGTAGGCCTTATTGAATGTTCAGAAAGCGAAGAAATAAAATGGGGGGAGCGCTGGCTAGTGGTAGTACTCTCTTCAAGTGTTCCGCATTCCACAGGCGATAGATCGGTGTCTCGTCCATGTATGACCTGGTAGACTGTGTGGGGTCCCTGATGAGGACGCCGTTACCTTGCACTTGGTTGTCATGCGGGTGTCTTCATGGACTTCGCGGAGGACCTTGGTCGACTCGACGCTATCCCTGAGCTGGGAGATTGTGTTAACCGTCTTTCTAGGAGTTTTTCCATCGATTCCCTAGGTGTAGCATATTCTGGCTTGGGATTGATCTCCAGCCATGATGCCGATTCCATCCTTGGTAGGGAACTTCACCAGTAGGTGGTATGTTGAAGTGATTGCTCTTAGCCGGTTCAACGTGGGTCGCCCAACGATTACGTTGTAGGGGGACTCTTGGTCAACCACTAGGAATGGGACCATGTGAACGACTTCAATGCCTCCGGGAGTTCCGAAGGTGACCGGTAGATCGATGATGCCTTCGGTCATGACTCTCTCCCCAGTGAACCCGAATAGAGGCGTTTGGGTCGGAGTTGGGCGTAGTCCCCCCGAGCTTCATGCGCTCTAGGGTGGACTTGAAGATTATGTCGGCAGCACTGCCGTTGTCGATGAGAACTATTTTCACCAAGTTATTAGCTACTTGGGCTTTGAGCACAATTGCGTCATTGTGCGGATGCACAACTCGCTTGGCCTCTTTGTTGGTGAAATGCATCGTCTCGTGAGGCACGGACGGAGGTTCTTCATACGTTAGGTTGACGTGCATAGCAGCGTCTTCTTGAGCCACGGCCCTTAGGAATTTTTTCCGTTGTCGGGCCGAATCTCCATCTTGTGGACCTCCCAATATGGTGGTCACAACGTGGAGTTCTGGATTGGCATTGGCAGTAGCCGTGGTTCGGTCGGCAGAAGCGGTTGTTCCTCCTCCCTTGCCAGACTGTGGTCTGTTCGAGGTGGGCCCCGCAGCGCTAATCATGCGTAACACGAACTCTTTTAGCTCACCCCGTTGGATCAATGCCTCGATCTGCCTTTTAAGACTATAGCATTCAGAGGTCAAATGACCGTATTCCTGATGGAACTCGCAATATTTAGATCTATCGCGAGTCGCGGGATCTTTGTTTATTGGAGCCGGGGGAGTGAACTTGTCACGCGCTAAAGCTAGGATTTGCTCCGGCGTTGTGTTCAACGGTGTGAACGACGAGTAGCCTTTAAAGTCTTCCGCAAGTCGCGGCTTCTGGGGCATCGGAGGTCGTCTATTAAAAGTCTGACCTCCTCTGTTTCGCCTTTTACGGGAGTTTCCTTGCTCGTTGCTAGGCTCGTCTCGGCGGTGGGGGCTTTGATCATTGCCCTTGCGACCATCGAGGTAATCTTCGACTCCCATGAAGATCTTGGCTCGAGTCATTAACTCGGCCATGGTAGAAGGGACACGGCCGACGATGGACTTAAGGAAGTCACTTGTGCGCAAGCCTTCAGTGATGGCAGTGATTGCGTCTTTGTCGTCAAAGCGGTCGACCTTATTCGATTCTTCAGTGAATCGGGCGAGGTATCGCCTAAGAGACTCGCCATCCTCTTGCCTGATTCACCACAGGTACATCTTGGTCTTCTTTTGGACCATAGACGTAGCGAACCGTGCTAGGAACATGTCCTTCAGGTCTTTGAACGAGCGGATGCTTCCTGGCCTTAAGTTTTTGAACCACTCGAAGCCGGGTCCGGCGAGGGTAAGACTAAAAGCTTGGCACATGGCGCCAGGAGAGACACCTTGCATCGTCATCCAGGTTTCACAGTGCTGGATGTGGTAAGCAGGGTCTGCTTTTCCATCATATGGAGCGAGGTTCGGGAGTTTAAAGTTTCCCGTGCATACCTCGGCCAATATCTGAGCCGTGAAAGGCGAGGACTTCTCCTCAACGACCCCATAGGCACTTCCACCTATTCCGTGTTCTCGGAGATCTCGTACTTCATTTCGAAGATTGTGGATCATCGTGATCACATCGAGATCGGTAGTCGGAGTAACTCCCTGTTCGGGAGGAGTTATCTGCCGCCTTACATTAGACCCTTGACCCGTGCGGCGGTTCCCGTTAGTTGGGGCTGCAACGGGGATGTTTGGCCGAGAGCTTAGTCGCTCTCTTAGGTCATCGCCACGCTCGATGCGCTGAGCAGTGAGATGATCCCTAAGATCAGGGCTTGGCGTACGGAGGCGCAGGCTTCGTCTGTGACGGCGCGCTCTCCGCGTGCCCTGACTTTTCGCAACGTTCTCCCTTTGACCTAGTCGGTCGAGGGCCGAACGTCGGGAATTTCTCTCTTGAGAAGCAGCCGGCGCGTCGCCTGTCCGGGGTAGGGGGTTCGAAGGACCGGCTTCAAACACGGCGGGGTGTTCCCCGTCCTTCGTGAGAGAAGTCTCGATATCCTTTGAATCGCCAGTACCCTCGTAATCAGGGTCGTGGTCGCGGCTTTCCTCGTTGAGGTTTTCAGGATCCCCGTTGGGGGTCATTGTATCATGCGCGGGTTGCTTCGCAGCCAGTTGGCTGTGGTACCTCGCATTCTTCGCCTTTAGTTGACGGACATTCTCCTCCAACTCCATGATGCGGTGGTCCCTGCTATCTGGAGATGGAGATGGTGAGCGGGTCGAGCTCTCTTCATGGAGCGACTCTTCATCACCATGCGCTCGGGAGCGCAAGAAGTATTTCTTGGTCCCAGTAACGTTTTCGGGGTTGTTCACGCCCTCAGAACGTACGGGTGGTTGGCTACCCATCGTTTCTCAAGTTCGAGAAAGCTGAGTTCGCAGAAGAAAAGAATAAGATGAACATAAGGGATTTCGGGCTGAATAGGTCGGGAAGTCCCCTCCTTCTAGCGCCAAAATGTTGTCGCACGAAAATGAACAACTATTTAAAACCTCGGGCGGTTCGATCCAAGGCCGGACCAAGTGATCGCACCCGGGCCAAGAGTGTGAACTCGATAGTCTCGAGCTAGGGTTTTCTCCGATCAACCCGCCTCTCGGGAGAGGTAGGGGGTGAGGAGGAGGAGTGACCGTGCCTTGGATGTCGGCTGCCTACATACCCGTGTGTGGGATCAGGTCAGAACGTAGTTCAAGCGTGTAGGACGCAGTATGAGGCGCGGAGCCTTGGTGGAGAGGCGTGCTCGACGAAGGAGACGAGGCGCGGAGGAGTCCTCGGCGACGTCTCAGAACTTCGGAGATCGCGTATGCGAGAGAGAATGTGTGTTTTCTCTCTTTTGGAGACGTGGGAGACTCTAAGTCAAGAGTTCCTTGTTGTGGCGGAGATTCCGGACGCGTAGGCGATTCCTAGTCGGAAATGCCAGACGCGTAGGCGATTTCTTGTCAGAAATGGCGGACGCGTCTAGGGTGCTAGACGCGTAGGCGATTTTCAGTAGAAAACCGTTAGAGCACTCGTGGGCTCAAGATTAATCGCTCGATCAAGAGAGGCGGCACTCGGGAGTCCCCGGAAAGCGCTTCAAAATCTCCGAGAGTGAGAAATCGTGGAGAATCCGCTTCAGTCCAAGGATGGCATCTAGAGAAGCGGAGAGAAGTCTCAAGTTCCTTGAGAAAGAATGGGATGGCTTTCCCCTCAATGGGAGGGGGTATTTATAGGTGTTTGGGGTCCTTAGAAGGCTTCTTTTTCGTCCATGTGGGACTAGGAACGCATGTGGCATCAAGCGGAGGCGCACGGCGTGCGCGGCGCACAAAGAGCGGCGCACAACGCGCGGCGCGCGGTGCGCGGCGCAGGGGGCGCGGCACGCGAGTCATTTGGCGCGGCGCGCGGGTGCGCGGCGCATGGAGCGCGCGGCGCGGGCGCGTCTTGGCGCGGCGCGCGCCTGCCTGGCGCGGCGCGCTGTCTTGATGGCGCGGCGCGCTGCTTGCTGCGCGGCTGGCCGACGCAGCTTGCTGTGCGCGCAGCGAATGGTTCGTCTTGCCGGACTCTTGCGGGCCTTTAGGGGTCTTCGAATACCATTCTTACCATGCAAAATATGAAGGTTTCTACTCGACGAGAGTGGCTCGACTCGAGGAACAACTCAAGGCTCGACTCGAGGAACGACTCGAGGCTCGACTCGAGGAGAACGACTCGAGGCTCGACTCGAGGAACAACTCAAGGCTCGACTCGAGGAGCGACCCGAGGCTCGACTCGAGGAACGACTCGAGGCTCGACTCGAGGAGAATGACTCGAGGCTCGACTCGAGGAACGACTCGAGGCTCGACTCGAGGAACGACTCGAGGCTCGACTCGAGGAGAACGACTCGAGGCTCGACTCGAGGAACGTGAGGATTTGGCACGAGGACTTGTCCGTCGACTCGTGACAGAAGGCTTGCCGCTCTTCAGGACCTCCAGCCTGACCATCGGCCCTTTGAACGGCGTGTCTTCTTGGCGTCTCGGGTTTTCCGAAAACGACCGACAACAACAAGCAAGAGTCTTCAGAAGACTATATGACACCATATGTACATAAATACACACTACAACTCTTCTTGTGGGCACCATTGACAACAATGTTGTCAATAAACACGATAACGAACTTGTCCGACAAGTTAGCTTCACTCAGGTACTTCCCATGGAACAGATTGAGGAAATGGACCCACGTCATCGAGTGGACATCCTCAGATGACGTCATCACTTTCCACCAGCCCCTAGCCTCATCCTCAAGTTCATTCACAGCGCAAAGCCACTCTCTCGGTAACAGATAGCTGCATGTAGTTGAGGATCTGCTGTATCTTCTTGATCCAATTCTCAATTGCAGCTGGACTAACACTACCTCCAAACGTCGGAGGTTTCTGCTTACGAAATCTCTCGTACACGACTCTCCTAACGGAGGGACGACGTCTGGTATTTGGAAGTTCAATTCTTCCGAAGGATCCACATGCACTTGTGGTGGCTTCTCGCGTCGTTCGTCCTTAGCTGGAGGTTCAAGGTTTGGGTGGGGTGGCGCGTTCCATCTCGTCAAAATATCCGCAATCATGCGGTTATGCTTCTCTATCCATTGAGCAGAGCTTGATTTTGACGCTCTTTATACTCGTCTCCTCGAGTAGCGTCAACTCATACTCGTCTAGGCCCCATACCTGTTCAATTTTACACATGGAAGAGAGCATGGCTAAAATCCAAGTCACAATCTCGAGAATGCATAACCAACATAGACTAGCCTCTCAAGGCCTAGTCAAATGAGATTTAAACACAAAATGCTAGTTCTCTCGTTACACTCACAAAGCAACCACTCTCGTGGTTGACAAGCTAACGTCTATGCAGCTGGCTCTTCCGAAGGCTCAGCGGGATCCTCCTCGGAATATCCCTCGTCACAGTCAACCTTCTCGTCAACATGCGGAACGACCACTGGAAAAGCAATCATCGGGGGTAAGGTACTCATATACCACATCGCGTCACGACGAGGAACTCAGTCTCGCTGGAGACTATCCTCGAGCACATCGGACACCGGTCCACAATTTCTTGGACAAGTCGGTCTCCATATTGGACAACCGATTCAATCCCGAGCTGGTAGAATCCGTAAGCTTTCTCCTCCCACTCGTCCCTTTCTCCTGGCCCCGAACGTGTGTAGTATCACCTTCTGGAACATTTCACAATCTCGGCTGATAATGCCGTCAGCGGTGAACCGAGTCCATCGACTCATCGTCGGCCAATAAGGAGGGATCATCGCGATATTCATAGGGGAGCAGTGAAACGTCAAGACGACACTCATCCACTCACAAGACAGACCGGTTCACCGGCCCCCAAGTGATAGTGTCTCCCACGACACTGAACGTACTTGCGGTCGAAAGAATTCACGTGACCCTATCGAGGTACATATGAATCTCATCGGGGAGGAGAGATCTAACTCCTAGCAACTCATCATGCATCATGTCGAACCTATCTCTAGACAGGTCGACTTTAAGCACAACACTATCACATGGCATACTCGCGACCTATACCGAGAACACGTATTCCAAGTCTACAGAAACGGCTAAACCTGGGGCTCTGATACCACAAAATCTGTCGCGACCCGCGAGCGACAACTCGCCCACGAACCGCGACTGATAAACTCAAATCTGTACATAACTCATAATATAAACACATAAATTAAACATAATAAAATAGTTTGCGAAAATTCGGGGAAATTTTTCGCTTTTATAACTTAGAGTCTTATAGCGACTCCTATATGAATATGTTCCGGAACGTTTTATCAGAAGATACTAACCCCCGATTAAGAAACCCCATAGCCCATAGGTCAAGGCAATACGCGCTCGGTCTCGGCCTTCAATCTCGTTTCCCGCTTACCAGCTTTTCCCTTATCTACATTACCAAGGGTCATAAAACTATGAGTCGATTGACACAGTAAGTGGGAGTCTATGTATAAAGTAAAATGACTAATGCCATGTGACGTGCAAATAAGCAAACAAGAATGCAGAATGATTGCTAGATATAACTAGAACATAACATTAGAGCATGACTGATGCGTGATATCACACTCTATCTATTCACTTGTCGTTCTGCAAGATCGTACTGTTGTCGGTCATTTTCGGAAAACCCGATATGCCAAGAAGACACGCCGTTCAAAGGGCCGATGGTCAGGCCGGAGGTCCTGAACAGCGGCAAGCCTTCTGTCACGAGTTGATTGGCAAGTCCTCGTGTCAAACTCTCACGCTCCTCGAGTCGAGCCTCGAGTCGTTCTCCTCGAGTCGAGCCTCGAGTCGTTCTCCTCGAGTCGAGCCTTGAGCCGTTCTCCTCCATTCGAGCCTCGGGCCGTTCTCCTCGAGTCGAGCCTCGGACCGTTCTCCTCGAGTCGAGCCTCGGGCCGTTCTCCTCAAGTCGAGCCTCGGGCCGTTCTCCTCGAGTCGAGCCTTGGGTCGTTCTCCTCGACTCGAGCCTCGGGTCGTTCTCCTTGAGTCGAGCCTCGGGTCGTTCTCCTCGAGTCGCCCTCCTCGAGTCGAGCCTCGAATTGCTCCTCGAATCGAGTCACTCTCATCAAGTAGAGACCTTCACATTTCGCATAGAAAGAATGATATCCAAAGACCCCTAAAGGCCCACAAGGGTTCGACGAGACGGGCCATGCATCGCGCGCGCAGCACGCCGCGCCGGCCAGCCACACAGCTAGCCGTGCGCCGCACCGGGCAGGCCGCGCGCTGGGCAGACTTCGCGCCAGGGCTGATGACCCGCGCGCCGCGCCCCCTGCGCCGTGCGCCTTCACTTGACGGCGCGCGCGCCCCTAGTCCCACATGGACGAAAAAGAAGCCTTCTAAGGCCCTAAAACACCTATAAATACCCCCTCTCATTGAGGGGAAAGCCATCCCATTCATTCTCAAGGAACTTGAGAGTTCTCTCCGCTTCTCTAGATGCCGTCCTTGGCCTGAAGCGGATTCTCCTCGATTTCTCGTTCTCAGAGGTTCTGAAGCACTCTCGGGGACTTCCCGGACATTGCTCCCTGTGACGGAACGCCCCCTAGTGCTCAAGCACGCTCCTAGGGTTCTCGACTAGAGTCCCCCTGCACGTGTAACACGCTAGACGTGTACGCGATCTCCGAGGTTCTGAGACGCCGCCAAGTACTCCTTGTGCCCCGTCTCCTTCGTCGAGTACGCCTCTCCACCAAGGTTCTACGCCTCATACTGCGTCTTACACGCTTGGACTACGTTCTGACCTGATCCCACGAACGGGTACGTAGGCAGCCGACAACCAAGGCATGGTCACTCCTTCTCCTCACCCCTTTCCTCTCCCAAGAGGCGGGTTGATCGGAGAAAAACCTAGCTCGAGACTTTCGAGTTCACACTTTTGGCCCGGGTGCGATCACTTGGTCCGGCCTTGGATCGAACCGCCCGAGGTTTTCAATAGTTGTTAATTTTCGTGCGACAACATTTTGGCGCTAGAAGGAGGGGACTTCCCAACTTGTTCAGCCCGAAATCCCTTCTGTTCATCTTCTTCTTTTCTTCTGCAAACTCAACTTTCTCGAGCTTGAGAAACTATGAGTAGTCAACCACCCGTACGTTCTGAGGGCGTGAACAACCCCAATAACGTCACTGGGACCAAAAAATATTTCTTGCACTCTCACGCGCATCGTGACGAAGAGTCGCTCCACGAAGAGAGCTCGACCCGCTCACCATCTCCATCTCCAGATAGCAGGGACGACCACATCATGGAGTTGGAGGAGAATATCCGCCAACTAAAGGCGAAGAACGCGAGGTACCACAGCCGACTGGCTGGGAAGCAACCCGCGCATGACACAATGACCCTCAACGGGGATCCTGAGAACCTCAACGAGGAAAGCCGTGATCGTGACCCTGATTACGAGGGTACTGGCGATTCGGAGGATATCGAGACTTCTCTCACGAAGGACGGGGAACACCCCGCCGTGTTTGAAGCCGGTCCTTCGAATCCCCTACCCCGGACAGGCGACACGCCGGCTGCTTCTCAAGAGGGAAATTCTCGACGTTCGGCCCTCGACCGACTAGGTCAAAGGGAGAATGTTGCGGAGAGTCAGGGCACGCGGAGAGCGCGTCGTCGCAGACGAAGCCTGCGCCTCCGTACGACCAGCCCTGATCTTAGGGATCACCTCACCGCCCAACGCATTGAGCGAGGCAATGACTTAAGAGAGCGACTAAGCTCTCGGCCAAACATCCCCGTAGCAGCCCCAACTAACGGGAACCGCCGCACGGGTCAAGGGTCAAATGAAAGACGAAAGGTGACTCCTCCCGAACAGGGAGTTACTACGACTACCGGTCTCGATGTGATCACAATGATCCAAAATCGTCGAAATGAAGTACGAGATCTCCGAGAACATGGAATAGGCGGAAGTGCCTATGGGGTTGTTGAGGAGAGTTCATCACCTTTCACGGCTCAGATATTAGCCGAGGTATGCACGGGAAATTTCAAACTCCCGAACCCCTCTCCCTACGATGAAAAAGCGGATCCTGCTTACCATATCCAGCACTATGAAACATGGATGACGATGCAGGGTGTCGCTCCCGACGCCATGTGCCAAGCTTTCAGTCTTACCCTCGCCGGACCCGGCTTCGAGTGGTTCAAGAAGTTAAGGCCGGGAAGCATCCGATCGTTCAAAGACCTGAAGGACATGTTCCTAGCACGCTTTGCTACATCTATGGTCCAAAAGAAGACCAAGATGTACCTGTGGTCGATCAGGCAAGAGAATGGCGAGTCTCCCAGACGATACCTCGCCCGATTCACTGAAGAATAGAATAAGGTCGACCGCTTTGACGACAAAGACGAAATCACTGCCATCATTGAAGGCTTGCGCACAAGTGACTTCCTTAAGTCCATCGTCGGCTGTGTCCCTTCTACCATGGCCGGGTTAATGACTCGAGCCAAGATCTTCATGGGAGTCGAAGATTACCTCGATGGCCGCAAGGGCGATAATCAAAGCCCTCACCGCCGAGACGAGCCTAGCAACGAGCAATGCAACTCCCGTAAAGGACGAAACAGAGGGGGTCAAACTTCTAATAGCCGACCTCCGATGCCCCAAAAGCCGCGACCTGCGAAAGACTTTAAGGGCTACTCGTCGTTCACACAATTGAACACAACGCCGGATCAAATCCTAGCTTTGGCACGTGACAAATTCACTCCCCCGGCTCCAATGAGCAAAGATCCCGCGACTCGCGATCGATCTAGATATTGCGAGTTCCATCACGAATACGGTCACTTGACCTCCGAATGCTATAGTCTTAAAAGGCAGATCGAAGCATTGATCCAATGGGGTGAGCTGAAAGAGTTCGTGTTACGCATGATTAGCGCTGCAGGCCCCACCTCGAACAGACCACAGTCCGACAAGGGAGGAGGAACAGCCGCTTCTGCCGACCGAACCACGGCTACTGCCAATGCCAGTCCACAGCTCCACGTTGTAACCACCAAACTGGGTGGCTCACAAGATGGAGATTCAACCCGACAACGGAAAAAATTCCTAAGGGCCGTATCTCAAGAAGACGCTGCTATGCACGTCAACCTCACCAACGAGGAACCTCCGCCCGTACCTCGCGAGACGATGTACTTCACCAACGAAGAGGGCAAGCGAGTTGTGCATCCGCACAATGACGCAATTGTGCTTAAAGCCCAAATGGCCAATAACTTGGTGAAAAGGGTTCTCATCGACAACGGCAGCGCTGCCGACATAATTTTCAAGTCCACCCTAGAGCGCATGAAGCTCGGGGGGCTACACCCAACTCCGACCCAAACGCCTCTATTCGGGTTCACTGGTGAGAGAGTCATGACCGAAGGCATCATCAATCTGCGGGTCACCTTCGGAACTCCCGAAGGCATTGAAGTCGTTCACATGGTCCCATTCTTAGTGGTTGAGCAGGAGTCGCCATATAATGTCATCATTGGGCGACCTACGCTGAACCGACTAAGGGCTATTACTTCTACATACCACCTACTGGTGAAGTTCCCCACTAAGGATGGAATCGGCATCATGGCTGGAGATCAATCCCAAGCCAGAATATGCTACATCCAAGGAATCGATGGAAAGACAGCTAGAAAGACGGTTAACACGATATCCCAAATCAGAGATAGCGTCGAGTCAACCAAGGTCCTCCGTGAAATCCACGAAGACATCTGCATGACACCCAAGTGCAAGGTGCTGGCATCCTCATCCCAAACAGGGAGAGACCCTTCAGAGTCCTCCAAGTCATACATGACGGGACCTAATACACAAAATACACGGACGAGACGCCGATCCGTCACTTGTGGAATGCGGAACACTTGAGAAAGTACTACCACTAGCCGGCACCCCCCCCCATTTTATTTACTTTCCAACATTCAATAAGGCCTACGAGCCAATGTTTTAGGATTTCAAATTTCTTCAATATTAATAAAGTTTGAGGTTTTTCTTTCAAAATCCGCTTTATGAAAGTTTTTCGATAACGTTTGTAAACCCAAAAATGCGGGGGCTAGTGACATAGGCGATGGTAAGTACACTCAAAATCCTCAAGAAAGTACGCTCCACCCAAAGAAAGTACGCTCCACCAAAACAAAACACCCGAACATAAACGGGAACTAGCGTTCAACTAAGACGCCTCCGCGGCGCGCCATAAGACATCCCAGAGATGCAGGCTGAAGACGCCTCTGCGGCGCGCCATAAGACATCCCAGAGATGCAGGCCGAAGACGCCTCCGCGGCGCGCCATAAGACATCAATGAGATGCAGGCTAAAGACGCCTCGGCGGCGTGCCATAAGACATCCCCGAGATGCAGGCTGAAGACGCCTCTGCGGCGCGCCATAAGACATCCCAGAGATGCAGGCTGAAGACGCCTCCGCGGCGCACCATAAGACATCCCAGAGATGCAGGCTAAGACGCCTCTGCGGTGCGCCATAAGACATCCCAAAGATGCAGGCTGAAGTCGTCCCTCACGACGCACCTAAGACGCCTACATGGCGCACCAAAGCCGTCCCTCGCGACGCACCAAAGACGCCTACATGGCGCACCTAAGACGCCTACATGGCGCACCAAAGCCGCCTACATGGCGCACCCAAGTCGTCGCTCGCGACGCACCAAAGACGCCTACATGACGCACCAAAGCCGCCTACATGGCGCACCCAAGTCGTCCCTCGCGACGCACCTAAGACGCCTACATGGCGCACCAAAGCCGTCTGTCACGACGCACCAAAGATGCCTACATGGCGCACCTAAGACGCCTACATGGCGCACCAAAGCCGCGTACATGGCGCACCCAAGTCCTCCCTCGCGACGCACCTAAGACGCCTACATGGCGCACGTAAGCTGCCTACATGGTGCACCCAAGTCGTCCCTCGCGACGCACCTAAGACGCCTACATGGTGCACGTTAGACGCCTACATGGCGCAACCATGTCATCCCTCGCGACGCACCTAAATAGCCTACGTGGCGCATCTAGGCCATCCCTCGCGATGTGCCTATGACGCCTAAACGACTCACAGAA